>NW_027466142.1:1220000-1322500 GCF_046127955.1 Nelusetta ayraudi
GTACAATCACAGTATGCAAAATAACAATTTTATACATTTGTACTAAATCTAGAATATAAATATGAACGATAAATGTCAGATTTTGCTAAATGACCCACTTTGCATATTAATGTCTGGTTGCTCCATCACACAGAACCAAATGGAAGTTACATTCCTTTTTTAAATTTACATTTGAGAAATGTTTCAATTCTATAAACTGCTCTCTTTGACACACACGTGGGTGCCGCGCACGAATGCACGCGCGCACACGTACACAAACATTTACATATGTTCTTGTTCTTATTTGTTATTGAATTCATGATTAGAGGAACGATGCCGCGGTAAGAGCACCTTAATTTGATTTGTAAATCATCTTAACCCTGCACAGCTGCAGAGCCGCCACAGCCCCGCGCTGCTAATTACACCGTTTGCTTCTTGGATGTCCAACGCAGCCACTGAGGATTCGCCCGGGTCAGAGGAGAATTAATAGTGCATTAATCAACACGGGCTAATTAGCTAATAACATGTTAATTAAATCAGGTATTTAAAGTGCTGAGACGTGTTACGCTCCCCTCACTGTAGACACAGCGAGACGGTATCTGCATAACTGTGGTGGGAGGAAGTGCAGCGATTCCACCCACGTCGTCCCACGGAGGTTTCCCTGTTTGTGTTGCCACTTTTCCGGCGGTTGACCTACGACCCCGGCAAACCTCACCACCCCGACGAGTCTAATTTCTTCTCCCGCGGGATCGGCCGTGACGACTTTACACTCAGGAAGCCAGCGCGGATCAATGTGGCTGTTCAGGGCGGCGGACTGGGCCGTTGCTTCATAGATTCCACTGAGCAGGATTGGGAACGGCAGGAAGTCGATAGCGCAGCTTGTCTTTGAGGACCCGACTGGGTGAGTTAGTGTTGCAGCGCCGAGCGCCACCTCGTGCTTTTAATGAAAAATCAATACACCCCCATCATGTACGCGGTGTAAAACGCTTGACCCTCAGATCGACTCTGGGGTCTTCGCTCCCCGCCGTGAGTTTCCAGGGCGGGGCTTATTTTTGCACCGGTCGCACAGGCAGCTGTTCCTGTTGCATCAACCTCTGCTGGGCTTCAGCTGCGAGGCTGCGGCCAGCACCTGAATTTCCCACCAGGTACAGGAAATGAGGTTTGGGGGGGAGGGGACCAAAAACGACGGGCACTCTGCAAGGTAGACTGGCCGCCAAATGATGGTGCTAATGGTTGCAGCTTCTCCACCAGATGTTGCCACGTGGCTTTGGGGATTTGCTCCCATTCTAGCCACAGTCGCAGTAATGAGGTCCAGGACCGGCGCCGGGTCGCCGGGTCTCTGGCTCGCAGACGGCGTTTGGCCCGTCCCAAAGATGCTGAGTGGAGGTACAGGTGTGACGATCGGGCCGCTTCCTCCCCAACAAACTCAGTTTGTCGTTTATGAACCAAAATTGGAAACAACTGTTTTTATTATTAATCTAGAAAATGGCCTCAGCACATTTTGGGTTAGGGTTACAAATTCTACACAGGGTATTCAATGAAGTCAGACAGAATCTGGGAATTAACCAAAGAGTTCTCAGTTACCTCAAAGTACCCCAATGAATACCTATTTTTATTCTGCAGGTTGTACATATTATCTACCTAGAGTAAATCTGCACCTGTTGTTGATTAGACTGCTGTATCTTATAGAGGGCTTTTGACTTCTGAAGTCACAGGATTTCAGCAGAAAATCAAAGAATTTGATAAAACACATCATTATTATTATTATTATTATTATTATTATTATTATTATTATTATTATTATTATATAAGAGCATATGATGTCATTCTTCGACTGATTTTTTTTTGAGAGAGAGAGAGAAAATGAGAATGAAACATTTTGGTCACTTGTTGTCCAGTGAAATGTGAAACGCAGTGAAAGCACCGCCATGCTGCGCACATTGTCCAAGCATAAAAAAATTCAAATGACAAATGCTAATACATGTGATTAAGTATGAAGTCAAATTAGCATTTAAGGCAACAAGGCCTCAGTCACACAGGTGAAGATATCCTGGATGAGCTGTGAGGTAAACGGGAGCTTGTTCTTTTAAGCATCCACACATATCTGAAGGTTGAGCCGTTGGCTCTGATTCAAGGAGCTGAGGTGTGAATTTGCGAGCCGTCCCCGCGGCTCTCATCCAACCTGCACAACAGACGCCGTGCGACGTGGGAAAAAAAATCAAAAAAATCAATCGCGGATTTTTCTCTACTCCCGTTCACGTGCGTTAATCCCTCCTCCCTTCCTCCCCGGGTCGGCCCCGCCTCCCCGCCGACTCTCAGACGCCTCACCTTTAAGGGGGGAGGCCACAGATCAATACGTTTGACGAGGAGGCAATAAGCAGCCCTATTAAGTGACAAAGGTTTACTCTGTAACAGCTGGGCTGGCGCGGGAGCCGAGCTTGTCTGACTAATGAATCGTGAAACAATCAGGCAGTAGCCATTTGTGTTTAGATCTGTAAATATGGCGCGGTACAAGTGCCAGACCATCGCTGGCACTCCAGCTGGGGCCACAGATGGTCTGGATTGGAGGCGAGGCGCAGGCAAAGCGCTCGCTCCTCCGGCCCACACGGCACCGCACCTCCTCTGTCTCTGAGTGACAACTTCACTTTCGCGCTAACTTAGCCCGCCTGCCCCACGTTGGGAGCCAGGATTTTTGCCGGGGAGGAGAAAAAAAATAGAGAAAGAAAGAAGAGACAGAGAGAGGGAGGGGGAGAGAAGGAGAGAGAAAAGCCCTGACAGCTCCTGAATGGGAGCCCAGCCGATGAGCAGTCCTGCTGCAATCCTGTGAAGGCAACCAGGGGGAAGTGGAGAGCCAGGCGGGGGAAAGGGGGGGAACGGCCGTCGATGATGCTTCTATTTAAAGGCGCGATCAACCTAATTAACCTTGGGATGCCGACGACTGGCGCCGCTGCAGCGGCTGGTCGGGGAGGTGGGAGGAGCCTCATAAATCTCACTAATAAGAATCGCTTTTTCAAATATGAGCACGACGAGCGCGCGGGGCTCCGGCCATTATTTGGATTGAAAATACTGTACGCGGTATTCCTTATCAGTCCAGCTGGGGAAGGAGGCGGCCGGCAATGTGGCGGCGGCGGTGGCGGTGGCGCCGGGCTGCAATTCACGGTGCTGACAGCTGAGTAAATATAGAAACATTTGAGCAGACAAATAAGAATTCATTTCCGAGCCTTTTTGTCATTTGCCTGCGCAAGTGATTGAAATGCGGGCGAAATATATTCCGTTGCTGTGAGAATAGCGGGGGGGGGTGAGAGGGGTGTGTGTGTGTGGGGGTTGCTCTTGTCCTTGACAATAGAGCTGTGGAAGAGATGAAAGCTTTATTTAATCTATTTTCAAGGTAAAATGATCTTCTGCCGCTTTATTCCGCCGGAGCGGTTACGCGGCCATTACGCCGCCACCGAAGTCCATTAAAGTGGATGACAGACGTTGTTTACAACCCCGACGGCTTCCCATACAGGCGGGCCATGCGCCATTATCGCTGCATACTGATGCGGCGGCGGCAGCGGCGGCGAGCGGCGGGTAGGATTTGCCGTTTATCAGCGTTCATGGGGGACGTGCGACGGTCTTCTCTCGCTTCCTCATCTTTTTCTTCTTCTCTTCTTCTTCTTCGTCGTCTTCCCGCCAAGGACTTTCAGAGTCTGCGTTGGAGTCACAGCGCAGGTTGTCATCGGAAAGGTGAAGGAAGTGCAAAAGATTGTTTCCAGATGTGGGGCTGACTGAGGTCAAGATATTTTTGTTATTTTTTGTTGTTGCGCATTTTGGTTCAACCAGTGGAATTCCAAACCTCGGGTTGAACCTGGCAAAAAATAAATCAAAAATAAAGAATCAGGAACAAAACACAACACTGATGACGGCAGCAGTTGATTCTTAGAAGAAAAAAAAAAAACACTCTTGGTTCTCTCAACCGTCCAGCGTTTGCGTTATTTCGTCGAACCCAATCACCTCTCAACACGGCCGCCGCTTCCTGACGGAACCATTACCTTAATACAATTTGCATATTCTCCTTCAGCGTGACGCGACGCTGCGCGGGCGTCTCCGTGTTCCGCTCCGCCATGTGCTGGATGATATTTATGGCCATATAAATGTGCAGCGAGCGGCTCTGCACAGCCTCGGCCTGTCTGGCACTGGTAATAATAGCAGAGCCCAGACCTCCTGTCCTTGCCCCTCCAGTCCGCCCAATACATTCCTCAGCAATGGGACATTTTTTTTTTCTTTTTTTGGAGCGCGACGTTAACTGTGGTGACCTGCAGCGGCGGCGGCTGGAAATGGCTTAACTAAACTGTCAGATCTAATAAAGCCAATAAAGAGATCAGATAAATGTTTATTGCGCAGTGGGAAAAGATCATTTCTGGACAGAAATTGAGGATGACCTTTCCGGATAATTCCTCGCCGTCTTTTCCTCACCCCCCCCCCCCCCCCTCTCTCTTTCCCATTCCCTCCCTCCCTTCCTCCGCCCTCCTCCCTTCTTTCTTTTCTCTCTGCCGGATAAATAAGCGGCTCCCCTTTTGTTTCACGGCTGATGAAGCCTTGCTGACATGGGAGTGTTGAAACCTTGCTCCCTCTCCTCTCTTTGTCTCCTCGTTTACAGGAGCCCACTGAGTGGTGAAGCCGGCCGTCCGCTCTCACTGTCACGTCAGTCGGATTAAACACCAGCATCTCGGCCCACAAAGCACGCAGAAGTCAATATTTACAGCCTTTTAAGACGAATGCAAGCCGCGTAGTTTTGCAATTCCAAAACTATTCTGCGGACGGTGGTAGTTGTGCTATGTTATGTAACACAACACTTCCAAAGGTTTTGCTGGTTGCTGTAATCGCTTTCGTCATATGAGTAGGTGCCTTCCCTTCAATTGTCAGTTTCTGGCTGAAACAAATCAGGTCGTGGGTCTTAGCCAGTGAAGAAATCATCATCATCAATGTGATCAGACGTTGGCTTCTTCCCAGCAAACCTGTTGTTTTAAAGTCGGGGGTAGATGTACTAAAAAGACACTTTTGAAACCACTCCGCCCTGCAGTGACGTCTGAAATGTAGTTCCGGCTATGAATTTCCCTTGAAAACAACTTTTCCATGTGATGCTACAGAGTTGCTTCATAGTGTTGTGAAATGCTGTTTTGGAGTTGTTGGGTTGTGTAGTTGTATACTTGAGTTGTATACTAAGAGACTGGTAATGTTGATAATCAAATAGAAAGTAACAGCTTGTAGTGAAGTGACTGTAGGGATGAGGGCAATAGGCAAATTTGCCAAATTGTTGAACTATCCCTTTAAGATACATGTGTTTGTGTGTGTGTGTGTGTGTGTGTGTGTGTGTGTGTGTGTGTGTGTGTGTGTGAGTGCGTTGCGTTTTTGCGGGGGTGTTGGCCAAAGTCCCTGTTCTGGTGAAGTCCTGTGCAGCCTTTCACATGAAAGAAAAAGTGAAGAACTCATGAAATATGGATGAAGACGCCAGCAGCACCTGCACCTCTTGGGGTTCACTGCTGAACAGATGTGGCGTGATGAGATCAGGTTAGGGGTGTGTTCAACCAAGCTTCCTGGCGGCCTGGCCCCGCCCCTCCCCCGCCCCTCCTTGGCCTGTCCTCTGAGCTACATGTGGCAGGGCTGCCTACTGCTTCCAGTGACAAGCCAAGCTGTCGGCTGACCACTTCATTTCTGATGTTGGCAGGCAGAAGCCGGGCGGCGGCGACAAGCCAGTGTGTGTGTGTGCGTGCGTGCGTGCGTGCACGCACTCACACGCTGGGTTCAAAGGGAACGCCATCCCAGAAGTGGAAGAGTTTCCAAATGACCAAACACAGGCTGCTCCACGAGTGTTTGCTTCGCCTCGTCTTTGTTGTCTCTCCGTCGTCGACTCACACGTACGTCATTGTTTCTGTTTGTCTTTCACGCTCTGCCTTCTTTTCTTCTCTTCTTTGTATTGATATTGGTATTTCTCTTCATCTTGGCTGCTGTTTCCTCCTTTGGAATTCAAATGTATTTTTATCCCGCTTTACCTCGTCTTCGGTTGCTCAGTTCCTCCAGAGTTCTCCCTTGTTGCCACTTCTACAACAGCCTCTTTTCTTTCCAATCTCCTTCTCGACCTTTGATCCTTAGCGTTAAAGCTACTACGCTGTGTCGAAATAAACAATAGCGCTGCTTTGCTACCTGCCTTTCACTACCTGTCCATATTCTGCACCAGTTTAGCTGGCAAAACTTGATCGACCCTGATGAGTGGAACTGCGCTGAAGAGTATCTGCACCCCAACGAGACCGAACATCCTACACCGACCGCACACATTTCAGAAAGGGTGGGTGGCGTGGCCCGGGCCGTGTGCACTGACCTGTGACATGTTGCGCCGCTTCAATTAGCAGATGACTTTAGCCGCCATCACCTGAGGGGACGTGCAGGAGGTTGACTGTGTTGGTGGCACAGATCAGAACGTTGCTGTGTGACGTGTTAATGTGTTGTTTTGACATCCTTTGGCTTCTTGTTCGTTGCACAGTGTTTAATACTGTGTTCCAGAGGGATACTTGCCTATTCAAGCGTCGGAATTCACACTTTAACCTTACCGAAACTTTTTTCTTTTATTTCTTTAAAATGAAATTATGTCCACGTTTTTGATACCAGACAATGTGAGAGGATTGCTATTTAATGTGCCGCTGAGCCGCCGGCCTCAGTGAGTTTGGGAAACTTGTTAGAACTTAAGTGCTGTCACAACATCGGAATGAATTGCAAAATAATGAACATTTCATTTAACTGCAGCAAATTAGAAGAGAATGGATCCATTCTGGCACCTGACCAGGCCCTGCAGTCCGCTGGAGATGGAGCCATTAACGGCATTGAGGGGGGGTGTTCTTGCTAAATCGTCCCATTAAAAAAAAAAAAGATATGAAGCGCTGCAATTGAATGGATGATTCTTTTAGATTGTCTTAAAAATCAATTTGGCCGCTTGAAGGGCCGGCGAGTTTTATTTTTTCACGGTGTTGTTCAAACACTGGACTTTTCAGGATGATAGAAGGACCTTGTTCTCGGTCACCATCCAACCAAAACGCATCTTCGGTCTTTAGTTCAAGTGACCGAGTCCTTCCCATGACAGCAACACACTGCGACACAAGCAACAACGATTTCCTGTCGGAGGTCAAGTTTAAAAAACAAGCGCACACCAGAAGATAGTAAAGACTGATGATGACGGGGGGGAATATTGGACGATGGTCTCCTAATGGCCACTGTCAGATCCCATGACCCTCCTCTGAGGTAGGCAAGGAGGACACAGGGATTAGATGTGAAAATGGGGGCCTGGGAGCGGTGAGCGGTGCTGCGGTTCTTTACGGCCGTCGTAAAAGTTCACCCCAGCGCCATCTCTCACAATCCATATTGACAGGAGCTTTTAGAGAGAGAGGCCTTTTACAGCACGGGCGAATGGAGAGAGGGCCATATCCTCTTCCTGCCTTAGGTGCAACATACCCTTGTAATAGGCCAAGGAAAATATAGACTTATGGAAAATGAAATGGGGCATGAATGACCATAAGCGTGACAATTACACCCTTCGGAAAGCGTATATTTGTGAAGATGATTCCGAGCGGTGTCGGCCTGCACAGGTACAGGATCTTCTTTATGCTTGAACTCTCCTTGAACTTGGGCCGAGCATCACTGGAGTGGGACGTGGCTATCTGGCCCCTGCATCTGGTTATTTTAGCTCCAATTTGCGGCCTAATGCCACAATTACCCTGATCTACGGCTCGAGTCACCCCTTTAATGGCTCACTGTCAAAATCAGCACATTTCAGAAGGAACGGCGCGTGTGTCGAGAGGGAGAGAAGCTGGACTTTGCTCCGCCGGTGGCTTGATGGATGAGGGGAAGTGCTTTTCTGTTTCATAAACGGCGGCGTGAAATGGACCCCGGAGTTAAGGCGAAACCAAATAATAGACGGGGGAATGTCTGATTTAGACTGGAAATAAAGATTTAGATAAGTCGTAATGTTTGTCGCGATGGCCCCGCGCATTAGAATAATTGGGATTAATAAAACTATGAAACAAAGCAGAGAAAGCCGTTAAAGCCCGAATCACTTTAGCTCCTCGCTACGTGCGACAGAAAAATAATTTTCGGTTATTGCTCCCGACAGTTTCCTGTTTTTATTCTCGGTCACATATTATTATGGCGAAAAAGACAAACTATTTTTCTGAACAAAGTGCTGATTAATCACAAATAGCTAGATTCCGTATTTAATGTGATAAAGGTTAGACAGCAAATGGAGTCGAGGACGAGGAGAAGAGGCTCCAGGAACTCTGGCTGGCCCAGGCTCCTCTCGTGGCCCATGAAAAGCAGCCCCCTCAAGTCCACTCCATCACTGGATGGCTCCCTGCCCTCGCTGCGGCGTGACTAGGACAAGGATCAGTGGCGCTAAAGGACAAACTGGTGGACACCAGTTGGTTCCGCCGGAACCGGAGCGCATTATTACCCCCGCAGCACAAGTGGAGCGAAGGCGGGAGGCCAGGAGCCTGCTTTTCTGCCGCGGCTCGAGTGGGAGTTGCGAGAAGCAGATGGCCGACCCCAGCAAGACATTAGCGGCGGAGATTTGAAAACATCTTGAAGCTGCTGTCGCCACGCGGAGGCCGTGGTCAGGAGGCTAATGTGAGGAAGGCAGAGGCACCGGCCCGGCTGCGAGCGGCCAGAGTAGCTCGGATATTCAGCAGCAGCTGTGCCAAATTTACCAGGGTTCCGCACACTCGCGCGATGCATTTGTTTTGGTCAGTGCTGTGAGATTCAAAAGGTCTTTGCAACATGGCCTGCATCCAGACTGCAGAAGCAAACAAGTCTCATATCAGGCGAGGAGAACGAGGCGTGCAAGGGGCTACAGGCTGCTGCTACTATATCTCTTAGACATTAGATTCAAAATAAAAGGACGCTTGAGTGCACTTATGCTCATTTATACTATACATTTTATTCAATTTTCTTTCTTAAAATCTAATCTACAAACATGCAGGCAGTTCCTGTTTGCATGTTACTCACGCCAACTCATTCTTAATGCAGTTGCCGCTGATGCTAAAAGGCACAAATCAATGTTAATAAACTGACCACCACCGCTCCTCTTGGTCGCCACAGTTTCAGCATCATCTCCTCCTCCTTTTCCACACTCCTCTGCTTTTCAGAATGTTATCACTCCCGCTTGTTTTCCTTTTCTTTTCTTTTTTTGATGCAGATTTCCTCCTTTGTGCTGAAACCAAAAGGTGAACAACCCACTCACTCACACTGTTGCACACGCCTGCTGCAGCAACACACAAACGCACAAAGAAGACACGCAGCCAAGGTGACACGTATCATTGTCTCCAGTCTGCTGGCTTTTGCGCTGGGGCCAATATTTCTCACCGGGGTGTCATGAGACTTGTGAACAGAGGGTTCGGCTATTCCTGGACTTTTTTTTTTTCTCTCTCTCTCTCTCTCTCTACACCTGCGCCTGGAGTGCGCCGAGGTTGGCATTTCAAACTTTATCACCTGTCACTAGAGAGACACTGGCTGCTCCGGAGCGCCCTGCTCCCTGCCGCCACCAACCCCCTTCCTCCTCCTCGGCAGCCTCCTCGCCAGTCGTGACTGGGAATCAAAGCGGAGCGCTGGTCCCAGCGGGAGGCTGCAGCCGCCGGCCAGCCGCCCTCCGTATTGTCTCCCGGCTCCTAATTGATTTGAGGGCTGCGGAATCATCTTGATCACGTAAAGCTCGACGCTGCCTTCTTACATATCCGTCAGTCGGCCGGCTGGATACAAAGAGCGAGTCGGTAAGTCACCTATACATATGAAGAGCACACACGCGCACACACCCTGTTGAAAAGCCCACACGGCCCAGCAAAAGCAGTGAAAGCAGCTGGAAATGAGGTTTATTTAAAGGGCCATTTACAAAATTAATTAACAGCCTGCTGGGACGTTTTTACCCTGCAGTATTTTAGATTTGCATGTGTCCCTGTGTTTGTACATGCAAGTGCTTGTGTGTGTGTGTGTGTGTGTGTGCGCCATGCCGGTCTTTCGGGTACACAGTGATCAAGGTGACACATCTCTCTGGTCTCCACAGGGGGTGTCTGGGCTCTGGAAGGCCATGGGTGTCACGGCAACAAAGTCCAACACTGGATGATGTCATCGCACGCACGCACACACACACACACACACACACATACACACACACACACACGCACACACACACTGCCCATCAAACTGATGCTTTCTTGTACCTTTGACACGGGTGTAAACAAAGCAAATGTGAGGCGGCGTCAGAGGGCGGAACCAACAGCTGGCTGGCTGGGGAGAGCTGACAGTGAGTGAAATCTAAGTGCCCTTTGTGACATCACAGAGGGACAATTTTTCAGAAATGCACATTGAAGGCATATACAGTATATTTTCTAGAGAGTGGAGCCACCAAAAGAGACGGAGGACGGACGGACTTCTCTCCAAACGTTTCACTGGGAGGCTGGGAGACACACGATGACTTTCAGGAAACACTGATGAAGTGACTTTTGTGTCATATGGCGCCATTTGGCCGCTAGAGTCACTCAATTACCGGGAATAATCAAGAAGAAGACACACACAAACACACACATATGCCGGCATGCACAAACGCGAGCGCAAACATACAAGAAGCCGCCTCTCCCTCGTCCTCGCAGCTCTCCGCCGTAAACCCTTCCATCCCCACACCCACACGCTTTCACCCTCTCGCTCGTCCAAGTCCCTCTCTCTCCCCCCGACTCACTCACCCGCACCTACACGCACACACGCACACACACACACACACACACACACACACAAACCTACTCGACCAAACTGCTTGAACCACTTGCCTGCCAGGGAGGCAAGATGGCCCTCCAGCCCTCCAGCCAATCAGACAGCTTGGCTCGCACTGGAGATCACAAGCCAGCTGATCCAGCCTCCGTCGTCTGCTCTTCTGGAAATATTTGGACGCCGTCTCAACATCGCCAGTCGAGCTCTGCGGATCTGGGCCGAGGGGGGTTGGGGAGGCGTTGGGACGTGCGGCGCAATATCAGATGTGATTATGTAGAACCAACAGTGAAAAAGGGGAGAAATAATGAGGATGAAGATTTAAAGTCAAGCTTCGGTAGAGACGCAGGTTTCAACACAGCAAAGACAGAAGCCTTGAGAAATAAAACACATGCGCATCTTGACACAGTGCGGCTGACAACTTCTCTCAGGTACAATATTGTGTAAAATCTCCCAGACAGCCCAAACTAGCCATGCTTGTTTTTCTCTCTCAGTCGGACAGATTCTGCCGTCTCGGGGCGTCGGCAGCAGTTTGCGACGCCTCGAGACGGCAGAATAAGCATCGTGTCACACATGGGCAGCGACAATGAGCGGCGGAGCAAGTGAGGAGAGTTGCGCAGCCTCACGCTCTCCCGGTCTGCGTCTCAGCCTGCAGCTGGCGGCGGAGACGCCGATTTAGACGCTAAAGCAGCATGTGGCTGAGAGAGAGGGAGAGAGAGAGAGGGAGGGAGAGAGAGAGAGAGAGAGAGAGAGAGAGAGAGGAGAGAGAGGAGAAACATGCTCAAGTTGTTCTACCTCCAGATTTGCTCTCTCAAATAGAAAAATGAATCCGTGGAGCGGAGCAACAGTTTTCCACATGAGAGGAAAGACTGTTTTTAGAGTGAATTGATTTACCTCTCTGTTAACTACACACATTTAATGGAGGGTTAATGTAGGCATGATGTATTAACAAAATGCATTCAGTAAGATGAATCAGTAAGATGAACGATGGACTAAGATATTCACACAATTATGTGTGTGTGTGTGTGTGTGTGCGTGCGTGCGTGCATGTGTTTTCTCTCTTTGTACACATCCAGGAGTCTGATGAATTGGAGATGCATGATGTGAGTATGATGAGAGTGGCATTAAAACTGGCTTATCTGTAGCAAGAACAGCGCTGTGAGAGTGAAGCTGGTGGCAAGGACGTCACATTTAGAATGAAAATTGCACTCTGTGATGTAAAACACGTGACAACAGCTGCTTGTTTAACACTATAGTTGCCTCTGCTACTTGGGACATCTTTAAGGTTAAACATAACACATTTCACTGTGACACCATCACGCGCACACACTCCCACACACACACAGTCTAAAGGTAAGGGGGGGTGGGGATTGTGCAAGGCGGGTCTACTGGGAAGGGAAACCGCTGTGTGATTATGACGAACAGTTTAAGCTGCAATTACGGCGGCGGTGCGACGGCAGAGGAGACATCAGCAGTTTAGACAACAATTTGGGAGGCGGCTGCAGCTGGGGCCTGTTTTAATGCAGTAATTGATAGACTCCGCCAGTCACTACCGGCTTCAGAATTAAAACCCCAATTATCATCATTAGCCAGTCCCCTAATTGCTGCATCAAATGGGCATCAACGTTTTTTTTCCCCCACTTTCTTTCTTTTTTTTGGGGGGGGGGTTCTTCATTATAAAATTACACTTGTAATATCTAATTTCATCAGCTGCACAGTGACAGCGTCCACTCAGGCCCCCGTCAGAGAGAACAGGACAATGTTTTCCTCTTAAGTACCACTCCGACCCACATGCACGTGCGCGCGTGCGCACACACACACACACACAGACACACAGACACAGACACACACACACACACACACACACACACACACACACACACACACATCATAATACTGCTACTTGGTAACCATGCAATGGATGTTTGTGAGACAGGAGGCCTCGTTTCATTTCCAAGAATTGTTTCAAATGCCAAAGACAATGTCAATGTCGTCCTACTTCCCATGAATAACGACCTACAATTATTCCTGTATTGAAACTAAGTGCATTTATGATGCGGTGATGATAAAAAAAAAAAAGCAACCTCACAGGAAGGTAAAAGTCACCCTCTGATCCCTGAGAACCAAATAACACGTCTAGTTGGTCAATTAGTCATGTTTATGAGGCTTTTACACAGAGCATTGTGGGTACAATGTAACAAATGTTGGTGTCCACAGAGTAAAGTTTGCACGTCACTTCAAAAATCTGGATGCTGAACAGTTGTGAAAGCACTTTTTTATCCTAGGATTGTCAGGGTCTCCTTGCCCCCAGCATTTCCTGTCTTTGTCTGTGTTAATATGTGATTTTGTGATGCGTTTGTGTGTTTTATAACACAGTAGGCAGCAACAAACATGTTCCACACTCAATGCTGAGCAAGCTTATCTCTGGCCAGACCGACACAAGCTGTGCTCACATGTGTTTTAGGACGTGTTTGACTGACTCTGTGCCCTTGACAGCGGTGTTGAGCTGCTGTTAGCCAGCTGCGTCAGACACAGTAACACAGCAAAGTTGGCAGTTTTCACCGTGCAAAATATCCTCTCATGCAGCAGAGATAACTTGATATTGAATACCCAGATTTGATGAAAAAGTTGATTAAGAATAAAAAAAAATAGTCAAACTGGTGCAGGCAGAAGTCCAGTTTGTCAGCACTTCTATTAGTGTGTTTGAGTCCCATATGCAAGTTTTAACACTATTAGGCCTGACGGCGGTAAAAGGTAAATTAATGAATGCGTCAGACATCTCCTTTTTTTCTCCCCAGGAATATTTTTCTCACTTAAATTTGGCCCAATTAGAGAATATTAATGATTGTTAAGCGTGCATATGCTGGAGCTGGAAAATGGGAAGGTTAATAGACAGGCACCATCACGCGATCACATTTATCAGTTTCTATTTATCTCTCCTTGGGAGGTGGCAGGTTTACAGTAAATACCTTCTGTCCCCCTAATTTCCTAATGATGGTGATAATGATGGAGAATGGCGCAGTCATTAGCAAGGACAGGCTCTGTGCATCACTCTGTCAGCGACGTCTCTCCCGGGCCCACAATGAGAAGTGATGGGGCCCAGCTGTTCCCCACATCCTCTCCCAAAACTGCCGAACCTCTCCCAGAGACGGAGGGAGGGAGCGGGAACGAGAATTTAAGGACGTGGCGGTTCGGAGGAAGTGCAAAAAATCAAGAGCCAAAGAGGAGAATGAAGACGTGAAGAGCTGCCAGCCACCGGTGGCTCCCCAATCTCCAGATGAAACGGTGAAAAGATCACATGAGCAGAATCGACTCTCAAAAATAATCGATGCTGGACTGAACCGCTTACACAGGTCTAGTCTACGTGCATGAAGACGAAGCGCTGAGTCTTGCATCTTCAAAAGATAAAAGCAGAAGTACATCGATTTCTATGTGGCCACAGGTCAGAAGATTAAATAGTAGAAAGATGTGCGGAAACAATCTAAAGGCCAGGATTGCACCCCAGCTGTTTTAAAATCGTCCGTGTTTGAAATTAGAGAGTCACATTACAAACCTCACAGTCTGAAGGGTTTGGAAGGAACATGGAGGCATCAGATCACATCTACATTTCGTTTTTGGACCACTGCTACCCATCATGTGATTCAAACTGTCTCCAGGGAATTCATACAACAAGAGATGCGATTTTGTTTCTTATTTCTGCAGTGCAGCCAACAACTGACTGACTGGTGCAGCAAATTTTAACAATCCTAAAAATAACAAGTGTAATGAATCGGTGCAAAACGTAATCAAGCTGCCAGCGTGCAACTGGACTACATCCCCCCGCCCCCTCGAAGAATGAACATCAGTCAGTCCAGTGGGTTCAGCAGCAGAGTGACCTTTTCCCTAAACCCTCCAATAAGTCTCAAGCTGACAGGCGGAGCGAGCAGATGATCCCGGACTCCTCCTCCTCCTCCTCCTCCTCCTCCTCTTCCTCCACGGCGGCGGGGTGCAATATGACAAGTGAATCAGGCGTGTGGCTGGCGGCGGCGAGGGGGAACTTGTGTCACTCTCGACCACTGCACCCAAGAAAATCAGCCGTGAAGTTTGGTTGTGGGCAATCTGACCGCTGACACCGTGGAGCTGTCAGCGCGATGCCCTTCCCCTCCATCACGCCGCCGCTCCGCCCTCGCACCGCTCCCTTACACCTGACTCTCACCGGGGGGCGAGGGCGAGCCAGGAGTGTGATTGACGCCTCGCTCAATCTTCTGTAAACACCTTGAGATCTCGGCACCTCCAGCAGGGTGGGAGTGTGTGCGTGGGGGGATCAGTGACTCGCGTGAAAAGAGGCCTCTTCCTCCTCACGGCCTCCTGGCTCAGATCTGCTGGCGCCTGCTATGATACACCCCTCCCCCTCACCCCACTCCCCCCCCCAACTCCCAACCCAGACTTGTCAGAGGGAGTAACAAGATGCTGAGTGACTTAGCACCTCTGGAAATGTCAGCCCCGGAGCCGGCGGTGGGGCCGTGCTCAGACCCTCCCGCAGCTCAGCTGCACTGGCTCAGCTGCTGCCTGTAAGGAGGCGGGAAGGACGGATGACACACACGCTCGACGAGACAAGCAGCAGAGAGGCGAAGAAGAACCCCCACTACCCCACCACGCCAGGCCCAGATTTTCCGCCTTTGTGTTTGCTCGCTTCTTCTTCTTCTTCTGTTTTTTTTTTCAACCCGGAGAAGCAAGTGCATCTGCTGTCGTCCAGCTGCTGCTGCTGCTGCTGCTGCTGCGGCTCAGACCTCTGCTGCCCCGCTGCCCAATGTGCATGGGGGAGCTCCGAGTGAGTCCAAGTGAGATGATGATGATGATGATGATGATGGTGGTAGTGGTGAGCACGCCTAAGCGGCTGATGTTCTTACTCTGGTGAATCGTGTTCAAGGAGGCCTCGAGTCGCCGAGGAGACACCCACCACCGCGGAGGGCTGTGTTCTTTTTTTCTCTGCCCTCTCAGGAAAGTTGAGGACGGCAAACACCGACATATTTAGCGCCGCATCCGTTCAAGGATTCGAGCAGGAGAGTTAGTTTGACGAAGCGTTAAGGAATCGGGGGGGGGGGGGGGGGGTGCAGAAAAGTAAGTGCTGATAAAAATAAAGACGCTGGGCAGGCAGCGCGACGGTGAAGCGACAGTGAAGCGTCGGGGAAGTCTAATGGGATGTTTACCCACCGCCTGCCCGCATCTCCGCCGCTACATTGACTCTTAATTCACATTTTCTGATTCATAGAGGCGCGAGCGTCTCACTTTAATCAAGGTTCCTTCCTATCGCACGGCCCACTCATCCCCTCCATCTCGCTGCCTGCCAGTCCCTTTTTTCCCCCACAATGCACATTAAAAGGGGGGAGAGAGAGAAAAAAAAACATAATCAGTTTTATGACAGACTATGTTTTTAGCACATGATGAGTGAATACGGGATTTTATAAATGGTCCGTCTCTGTCCTCAATCTCCCGCCGGATCCGCCGGGATGGAAGGCAATATCAGCCGAGAGGACACAGTCTCAAGGGTGAACGAGTGCAATCTGATTCCTGCTATTTATCATGTTTGTTAGCGTAATAGAGATTCCAGTTGTGACGCATTCACACCAGACATGACCAGAGGAAAAAAATAAGAGTTTGTCGCTCAAAAGCATCAGCATTGAATCAAATGAATTGGGCCAAATGTTTTTGTTCATGTCTCAAATGCAAATGGGGAGAAGTGGGAGTGGCCAGTCAGTTGAATATTAACATATTTTTTTTTATTTTAAATGGATATACTCAGTCTAAAATTGATAAACACACACACACCCACACACCCACACGCACATATATTGCTTTCAACTATTCCAAGTAGAGTCACGCCAAGTCGACTCAATTCACCTCTGTTCATCTGTAGTTAATCTATCAGCGCTCAACCCTGATTGGTAATAACCTGGGATGAGCGACGTGTGATGTGATGGGCCCAAGACTCATGTTGGATGGTGTCAGTTCACCTCACAGTTTGTGTCCACTGTCAGTCAGTCGCCTCCATCGCACTGGATTTGCATCCTGATATTTTCATTTAGTTGCCATTTCAGCACACAGCGAGTTTGTAGTTGGTCGGACCAGGTAGGTAGCGCCTGGGAGCTCAGGAGTCGCATGCTTTATACCGAGTTGAGTCCACGTTAATTTGAAAAGTCAGAAGCCTGATTGTGTTGTAAACCAGAACAGTTGAAAGAACAGCCAGCCACGGTCTGGCTAATACATCAGTCGCTGCAGATCACAGTGCCTTTGTCACTATAGGTCAAACAAAAGCTGCTTCTTTTTTCTCTTTTAACGTCCGTAAAGTTTAGCATTCCTCTCTCAGAGGTCAACTACTACATTGAATTCCTTGCTGGATGCCATTATTATCTGGTGTCCAAAAGGACTAGAAAGGCTCAGGTTCGCTAGATTAAGGTTGGGGATTTCTCTTGACCTTTCACTCAAATGCCAGGCTGTGAGGTGTACAAGCTTAATTAGATTTGATCTTCTTCCTATGCACTGTTTTTTTTTTTGCCCCTCCTCCCACCCCAGCTCATCTTTGTCTAGCCACATTTTGGGATCATAATTCCCCCCTCGCCCATTAGCAGCATTAAAAGAGGAGGGAGGCCGTTTGCTAACGATACGGTTAGCGAGGCTTAAATAATTCTTTTGTTTTCTTGGTGAAACGATTCTGCCTGACGGCCACAACTGTTGCATGGCTTCGCTTTGGAGGGAGCCCCCCACTAATGAGGAAAACAGTCTCCCAAAGTTCCATTTCACTGATGTACAGTACATACATCGCCTGAGAGGGGGACAGGATTTTGACACGCTCTCCGAGCTAATGCAGCCTCCAATTCAGAGTGACATTTGCCATTATCTCCATGCCGAATTTAACCAGCGACAAAAGCAGAAGAAACAGCTCAAATCATGCCCAATTAACGGAGGCATCAAACAGTGAAAATCCTAGCAGGAGATTTTACGGGCCGTGCACGGAGAAAGGTCAGGCTCCAGTGGAACAAGGCAAAGTCACAGGACTTATTAGGGCTAATGAGCGCTTTCGTTAGAGCGAATTAACGCCAGTACATAAGCATGGAAAAAAAAGAAAAGAAAAGAAATAAAGAGTATCAGTTCAGGGACTTGGGTAAACACTGTGACCCAGACACAAACTTCCAGTGTGTAATGTTTCCCTTGTAATGGTCTTTCAACACAGACATATCCTTGAAAATATCCATATCAATAATGTTAAACATGAAATTAATTCTGCTCTAGCTAATGTATGAAGCCAGTGACAAAATGGTTATAGCTCTCTTTTTTTGTTTCAGTTCATAATTTTAAAGGATCCTTACATCTCTTTCTGGGAGAGCCATAGATGCATTAGTTTATACATGTATGCCCACAATATCATTCATTAGGTCATTAAATCATGACCCTGACTTCTGGAACAAAGGAACCAAATGTTTGCTGGGAAATACAGACGGATGTTTACGCACCGTGTCCTTCTCTGCAGCGCTGAAGGTGAAAAGGTGTCACGGAGATGAGCTGTGACACCAACAAATGAGGCTAAGCGGCGTCGCAACGAGGAAATGAAAGCCACATCTCCGTTTCCAAAACACACAGACAATCGACTCCTGGGGACCAATTCCACACAGAAAAAAAAAACACCATCTGACTGAAACACCACAATTTTGATGCCTGAAGAGAAACATCAGATGGAGACCGAAAGCTCATCACTAATTTATTAACTACTACTACTAGTATTACTACTATTTTATAGACTGCAACTATAGCATCAGTACCTTGGAAATTAAGAAAGCATTTACTGCTAAAGTTACCCAACATCAAACCATGGTCCTTTACCGTGTTGTAAATAGACATTGGAAATACTGGAAAATATCCTTACACCACATGATAAGATCATGTCTCAAAACATTTTAGAAACATTTAGGTCCAAGCAATACATCTGCTCCAAGAAAATACATAAAGCATTGTATTTTTAAGGCACATTTTGCCTTGAAAATACATTTCGTCAAATAAACAAATTCCCTGGCAGCCTTTGTCTTGTTTCAAAATAAGTTTCTATTTTCTTCTTCTGGTTCCATTTGTACAAAGTCACAGCATCTTCTGTGTTTCCTGGGGAGAAACTGGAAGCAAAGAAGTGCTAAAAAACTTCTTTCTGCAAGCTGCTGTCCCATTCGGATGAATCACACTCTCCCTTTGTAATCACTCAGACGAGACCATTTTTTTGGACTCCTGATGGTGACGAGCAACGTCTCTACATACTGACATCCCAGCCGTCACTGCGGAAGGTGGATTCCATTAGAGAACAACAGGGACGGCGGGCCTCTCGTTCCCCCAGGTCCTAAAGCAGCATATGACACGACGCCTCAGGGCAAAGGGAGTAAGTCAGCCAGACATAATCCAGTGGACGAGCTTGGCGAGAGGCAGACTCACTTAATGTGCGAGAGATATTAATGACAGGCCACTGCAGCAGCGGTATCTTTAATAACAGGGTCCCGGAGTAAATGACTTCCAAAGGCCAAAAGAAAGAGGTGCAGAGTGGTGCAGCAGTGTATTAAGGTCACATCAAGTTTTAAGTGTTGCCTCAGAGCTGGCAAAGGCGTTTAGCATCACGGACGTCTCAGCACGCAGCAAGACGCACTTTAGTGCCGTCCATAATTTTATTTTTTTATTATTTTATTTTTTTTTACAAAATTGTGGCTGAAATATTTAAACAGTTTTATCCGATGATCAACATCATATTGTATAGACATCTAGAAATATGATCAGAATTGTCAAGATTTCCATAACCACTAGATATGGTCACAAAAACACTGTCACAACCTCGTCTTGCGAAATATACAAATATCACACATTTGAAATGGTGAAATTGTGTTGAGGGAAATCAGATGACACGACTTATCTTTGAGGAGTGATAGCGCATCAAAAACAATCTAGGGAGGGAAGCTGTTTGAATATTTCCACATTAAATTGTGTGTTTTCTAGTTGCTGTATTGGCATACTTTTCTTCATTTGCCTATTTGGGAGAGATGATACACATCAATGTCGACATTATACTGTACTTTCCGCGAAATTAATTGTCTGCACATTTGTGGTAGAAGTGTAAATAGTAGTAGCAATAGGAATAGCAGCAGTAGGAATAGTTGTAGTAGTAGTAGTAGCACTAGTTGAAGCATTAGAAGCAGGGATGGCAGTAGCAGTAGTATTAGTAATGACAGCAGAAGCAGTATGAGTTGTAGCAGTATTAGTAATGGTTGGAGTGGTGATAGTAGTAGCAGAAGCAGCAATAGAAGTACTAGTAGCAGCAGTAGCAGCAGTACTAGTAGTAGCAGTAATACTCATAGAAGCAGTAGTAGTCGGGGGATGGTGGGATGGAAGGGTTGGCATATGGTCACATGAGAGGCCCTATCACGAGACTGAGAGCCAAAGCTCCGCCTTCTGTGTGACATGCAACGTGGCAACAAACACGGATGGCGTGTTTCTGAGGCTTCCAGGTTGTGTCCATGGATGGTGGACGGGTGAGGGAGGGGTGTGTGTGTGTGTGTGTGTGTGTGTGTGTTGGGGGTGTGGGTGGGGGGGGTGAGAGGGTGGAGGCGGGGTTAGGGATTCTGGGTACGTGTGACCATGGCCTGAATTGAAAAGCGCCACCTTTTGATTTTGGACGGGCCCTTGTTCCTGGCAGGCTGGCCGGCCATAAGGCGGGGTGTGGCCTGAGGATAATGGCAGCAGACGGGAGAGGAGTTCGACAGCTGGCGAATTCTGCCCCAATATGTTTCCATGAAACAGGCGAGGAAATTTCAGAAGACGCAATGCCCGAACGACACGCTCGGCGGCAAAAGGGAAGATTAAAAATAAAATGAGTTAACATCTTGCCTGTTTCACCCCACGATGCACATTTCAGCGCGAGGAGAAGAAGGAGGAGGGGGGGGGACTGGGGTACGACCATTCAAATTTACGGAAGGGGGTGGGGATGGGTTGGGGGAGGGGGGTGAGGGAGAGCTTGCAGTTAATTAGAAGAAGTCATGTGTCACCTCCTGAAGCTCGTTCAGAACACACAGATGTGGCCTGGAGTGTTATGAGCTACTTTTCATTATCTCCCTTTCTCTCTTCTCCCCGCATGCACGTCCTGTTTTCCCATCTTAAACATATTGTGAATCTAAAATGCAAATGACCTTCTGTTTTTTCCTCTCTCTCTCTCTCTCTCTCTCTCCTCTCCTCTCCTCCTACCTCCAATCACTGTGCCTCTAATGAGGTGTAAAATATGTGCATTAATGACAGAAAAGTTATTTAGATCTGGGGGAGAGTTAATTGGTTTTAATCACAGCCTACATCCATCTGGTTACGCGAGACAACAAACTACTTCATCCTGACGCCTCATTAGACCTATCGCGAGTCACCGCGGCTGAAGGAGACCAACTTCCTGTTCGGCAGCGGCATTGTTGATCGGATAATGAGGTTCTCGCAGTGCGATTGTCGCTTTGCCGTCAGCGTATGTATTTTTTTTTTTTCAGACATCAATTCAACTCCCTAGATTAATAGCGCTGCCCTTCGCCAAGAAAAAAAAAAAAAAGAGGACCTCAATTAAATTTAATTTCAGCTAACTGACAAAATGTTTGATGTTTTGAGAAATTTTTGGTGTTACCTAAACACTTCTGCAATCAAGGCAATTAAGAAGAACCTTCTTGTTTTCTCAATCGCAAGTTTGATTGCTGTGAAGTGTATTTTTGATTCAGCAGCTCTCAAGTTAAGTAAATCAGAAATAAAGAAAAAAAAAATGAAATCATTGTTACAGAGTTTCTCATCCGCAATTACATGTTGAAAAGTTGTCTGGGAAAAAAATCATCAGTTTCTTTCTGCAGACTGGTTGTCAGCAGTGGTTAGTTTCATTTCAGTCTGCCCATCCTCAGCTCCATCCACTGGCACCAACAAGGCTTTTTCCTCCACTGCACCCAATAAAGTGGCCGGTGAGTGTATTTCACAGAAAGGTGGGAGCTTGCGTGTCGCAATCAAATGACATTACGGCGCAATTAAGTGATTTTATTCGATAATGAATGTGAGAAAACATGACGGCGACCAATTAATCGGTTCATCATCTGCGTTATTTTGTTTCTGGTCTGAAAAACATTTGAGCTAAATCGAAACACCAACTTAGTTTCCAGCTCTTTTCTTTTTTTTTGCAACAGATAAAAGCCACATCTTCATGTTTAAAAACATTAATTAGGCCTCTGGGGAGCCGCCGGTTCTGTCCGCTCCGGTTTGGGGAGTTTTTGTTGATGCACGAAGCCTCAGTGACTGCAGCACTCTGCCATCCACTGTTGGTCTCTGCCGGCGGAGCCTTAAGATGCTCCCACCATCTGTTGGCAGTGTGACCATGTCCAAAGGACCATGTTTCCGAGGATCCTAACAGGCCGAGAGCTAAAATGTGTGAAGTGCAGGCCTGCTAATCTGAAGTGTTGATAGGAGGCATGAAAACATTCCACGTGTGATTTACACCAAAACGAGGAGCTGACTGGCGATTCTGCCGCGATCTGGAGGAGCTGGGCCGCCACCTTCGAGCTCCTCTGCTTATGGCCACGTTGAAGGTGCTCACTTTATCTTTTCCTCCACCACTTTCACATCGACTTTTGTCCGTTTTGTTCATACAACCTCATTCTCAATTATTTCTACGGTTTCCAAACTGAGGGAGCATGTGGGGTAAAGGAGCAGTTGGGTTTATACCCGCACGCCCCATTCATCACAGTCTTCGTGCCAAGCGGCTGCTTTATGAAACCCAGTGGTTTTAATTGTCATCTACCATTAGTCTTATCTTAATTCTAGCTGTCAGCTCCGCTGCTCCAACGTCAACTAAAATGTTTTTTAAACTACTCTGAGAGTGGAATTTGTTTTGCTCCTGACTAAATAAAAATAATATAAATAAAGGGGGGGGGGGGGGGAGCAACAAAACTACATGTTTAAATTGTAAAACCTATTTCAAATGTTTTTTCTTGAACTAAAGGAAAATCTTTCTTGGATGTTTTTTTTTTTTACAACAACACCCATCTTATCATTATGTGTTTAGGTTAATTCTGAAGATGGGTATGGTCGAAGGCTTGTGTTGCACAATTTACTGAACTGTAAATTCCAGCAGCTGCAGCGATGGAAACTGCTGTGGTAATAATTAGAGAGATCCTTAGCATATTTAGCTAAATTAAGCATTCGGATAGGCTCCATATTTCCAGCAGTGTTTCCCGACTAATTAGTTTAGCATTTTTTTTTCTTGCTGTGTCATAACACACACCCTTGCGGTTTGCATTTGATTTGTGATTCCCTGCTCATTTAATCTGATTGACATTTGTAAATATACAGGAGCTGAGAGCACTGATTTCCAACTAACTGGAAAGTGTACAGCGGGGAAATGGTGCGTGGTGACGATCATTAGGAAACAGCGAAGCTTAATCACGACAACAGCCAAATGCAACTGGTGCTGATAATTCTGTGCTGACTGTGGACATGAATTTTGATTTCTTCATTTAAATAAATAAATGAATGAATAAACAATAATTTAAAATGAAAATGTATCCCATGACTAAACACAGAGGCAAAAGGAGGCATCAGGAATTCAAAGTACAGCATAATTACATTTTTGTAGTGTAGTTAATCGCTTTAACGTCACCTTTTTCCTCTCATCAAACTGTCTTAGTTTGTTTTGCTTCATATAATTCCCTTATTATTTGCTGTGTTGCTGTATCCAGCATCACGCAGACCAGACTCGATTAGAAAGAGAATAATGAAAGTGCTTCTTTGATTTCTTTCTTCCAAAGTGCATGTGTTAAGCTGCTTTTTGGAGTTTACATATTTAAAATGTATTAATTGTAGTTGATTTTTTTTGTAAAAGACAAAGCTATGAAATTGTAAAATTGTATTGTTTTGTTGTATTATTTAACAATATTTAAATTAAATACATTATTTGAATCTGTCTAAAATAAATGATAAAAAAAATGCTAAATTATAATATTTCCTACAATACTTTGGAAAAAAAATGAGGTAAAATACACTTTTACTCAGTTTATATTCTAATGTGCTGCTTATATTTTTTTTCATACATTTTTTTGGGATCACTGCCTACGCCTTCTCCAAACCACCATAAAAGTGCCCTTGCAACAGGGTTGCATCATGGGAATGAACGCTGCTGGCTACGATCCTGGCGTGCAGACACACAGAGTGCTGAGGCTCTGAAAAAAAAAGAAAAAAGGAAAAAAAAAAAAAAAAACCCACAGTGGATTTTTACATCTGTCTGGCCTCATTGCTATGCAAAGAGCTCCGAGCCACATTTCTCTGCAGCCACTTAGGGGCAGAGCACATTGGCTGTGCCACCGCCCTGACAGATTACTGCCCTAAACTGTGGCGCCCCTGCCTGCCAGCAGGGGGGACGCCTGCCAGCAACAGCTGTCCTTTAGCCTTCAAAATGCTAAGTTTCGCTTTTGACGAAGACCGAACGAGAATGAGCGTCATCGGTGCTGTTGGAGCTATTTGTCATTTTTGTCATTTTCAATGATTTTGTTTTGCTTGGGTTGATTATTATTCCTTTAGTTTGATCATAATATTTAGCATTATTTGAGTTAATGTGCATACTTAGCAATGTGTCAAAGGAATGTATCTTATAGCTCTGGCCCACTAGGGGTATATATAAGGGTCTACCAAGCATAGGGGGCAGCCTCGGGAAGGGTTATGGTTTTCTACCAGCCATTGTTTGTTTGTTTGCTTGAAATGGAAGAATAAATCTACAAAAAAATTCAATTCTTTGCCTGGACAATGGACTCTGTCGTATCCCTGCGTAAATCCACTCCCTAGGTGCCTTGATTGATTTGATTTGATTTTTGATTAATTTGCAAAGGAAAGGACAAATGGCCACTACAGGCGGTTTTTGCCCTCTAGTGGTTGCCAACATCTTGTAACTTTCTGCGGGAAGTACGTCAAATCAGATACTCTGGACCAACGGCGAGGCGGAGTTTAAACATACACATGCTAATTTCTCAACTTTCGGCCATCTGCTGCAGAGCCAATAGAAAAAGCTTAAATATAAATAAATAAATAAATAAATGAGCGGGGCATTAGCCGACTGCTATGCAAATGAGGGTCAGGAAAGAGGAAAGCAAACAAATCTGTTAATTGATCCATGGTGCGGCTGAAGGGCCTGGAGGATGACCTGGAGGATGACCTGGAGGAGGTGGAGGAGGTGGAGGAGGTGGAGTGTCATCTTGCGAGCGGATGCAGGAGTTTAAAGTGCAGGTAATGGGGACGTTCCCCACCACCCTCTACAGGCTAATGGTGACCATTTTGCCGGCTGTCGAGAGGTGCCCGAGCTGCTGAGGGCCAGGTACTTGGCTTGACCCGTGGTGACCCCAGTGACCCCCGTGACCCCGGGCATGCCGGCGTGCGGTGGAGTTCAACAGCCTCTCCAGGAAAAAAGCCGTCTGCGGCAAGGAGACGCTAATTAAGCTAGCGCGAGTGGCAAGTGTCGCACACAGTCGGCTTGTATACTGAACCTTGTCATGTGGGTCACTTTAGAGCTTTTAGCCAAGCTATGCATATTAATGGGGGCTTGGCTACACCGGTGGCTGCTCGCCCCTCTGCGCTCACTGGAAGGTTTGTGTACAAACTGTACAGCTGCTTTTTGTGAAAAATAAAGAAAAAAAACAAACAAAAAAAACAAAAAAAAAACAGGCATTGCAAATTGGTTACGGCTCTTTAGGCTTGCGCAGGTCCCTGTGGCGTTATTTATCCGTGACACACAAAAAATAACACCACATGACACAGACACAAGAGGTAACAAGAGTTTAACTATGAAACCAGACTTTGGGACTTTGGGAGTTTAGTGGACGGTGAGGAATTATGACCAAAAAGCAAAGTGCTTGATCTCACTGTTCCAACGCTTCTTTCATCCGAGGCACCCAAACCTGAATAAGACTGCCTCATTGCACCACATCCATCCTGGACGAATGCTGGGAATGCTGATGTGGCACAGATTTCCATGTGACATATGATCAAAGGCTGCCGCGTGACGGTTGCCATGGTGGCCGAAGATTTGGCATCGATCCGATACCGAGTGACTACACGGCCAGTATCACACATACCAATACCAGTACAAATAATTTTTCTGGGTCTGTCTGGAGGGTCAGGGGGGTAGGGTCACGTGCTGGTACAAACCGGTCATGGTAGTGTTGTAGTACTCAAGAATGTTCTTTGTTGTCAAGACACTGTTGTCAATCGCACTGGTGACGTTTGCTATCGACTTTCATCGACGTTTCGTATGGACACGCCCACCGCTAGAGGAACCAGCGAGCGTGTTGCTGAGCGTGCGCCCTCTTCCTCTCTACCGCCGATCCCCTTCGCTTCAGTGGCGTGCAAGTGGCGCAGCATCTTGGGCTGATCCTCCCTCGCCAGTCCCCTGCCGAACACGTCGCCGCGCATGAGCCCACAATCCCTTGCAGCTTCTCGCTTGGCCGTCCCGCTGCGAAGTCGGTCGGTCGGGGGGGATGGTGGTGGTGGTGCTGATGGGGCTTGAAGGGGACGTGTGATGTACATCATCGGTAATCAGATAAGTTGGGTACCATCCTCCTGCTTTCTCTCCAGAACAACATGTCCACTGAACTGAAAGCCAGAGTGCAACTGTCACATGAGCTGCCAGCCAGCGCTCTCGCTGCGCTACATGCCCGGTAAACACACACACACACACACACACACACACACCCCAAAGATGTTTTGCGTGACAGACAGGCTGACGGCTCTTTCAAGCGAGGCCAGGGAGTCGGTGAAAAGAGCCGCCGTCCTTTCTCTCTCTCTCTCTCTCTCTCTCTCTCTGTCTCTCTCTCTCTCTCTCTCTAACCCCCCCCTCCTCGAACCCCCTCTCTGTTGTCAGTTGATGCTCTTTAACTAATTAAAATGCCAGCGCAGGGCACTCATTTGAATATGCATGACAGAATGTTGCACTTGTTAAAAACGGGAGTTGAAACTTCTAATTATTTGGTCAACAGTCGATCAGTCAGTCAGCCGCTTCAGCCGCTCCCGTGTTTTGCCCATTAACTCTCCCCTCTCATGACGGAAACCCGCATTTTGATCCTGCGCCCCAATCCAGCCAGCTTTCAACTCGCTTGCTTTAATGAGGCTTTTTTATTTGAAATTTTCCCTCAGATTCCGCAACCGGGACAGTTGTAACACCTCCCCATTTCCGACTAAGTGTTTGTCGTTTTTCTTAATGAGCGCTGGCCGTGTTATATTTTCTTTATGTAGTTGCTAATGGAGTTGTCGCAGTATTCTCTCTCTTTTTTTTGGGGTTCTGCTGTTATACCGACGCCGGGCGGCAGTTAAAGATATTGGTGCTTGATGAGTTTTGCTCACAGCGCTTCGTCAGAGACGGACAATTATTTTTCCAAACCGCAGGCTCTCAGAGGAGCGTGCACAAGGGAGGCAGCCAATTATTGAATATGAATTATTAAAACAGCTATCCAAAAAAACAACAACTGTGTTTTCATGTCGCTGCAAATGTCATTAGTCCAAATCGGAAAAGTTTATGAATTGCATGAGCGGGAGGACTGATGTGTTTAAGGTCAAGGCTGCACCGCGCTCATGTAAATGTGCCGTTGGTCCAACTCCATTCAAACTCGGCTTCTTTGGTTCTGATTGACGAGTCAGTTTAGTGTGCGACACGTCGTCGGGCTCGACTGCTAAACACAATGTCAGCTCCACAACCACAGACAGGGCTTCCTGTGGAGCAGCTGCGGGACTGAAGCCCCCCCTCCTCCCACCACCACCACCACCACCACCACCACCACCACTACCCCTCACGCTTTTTTTTTTTCTGAGGTACAGACAAAAAAACAGTCAGACCCTGAGCCGCGTGCCAAAATCGCTGCTCATCCAAAGTCATTTGCGGCAAAGTCCATTATCATCATCACTTGTGGTGATGAATTCCCTCTGATGATGGCGGGCCCGCAGCAGCCTCCACTCATAATGACATTCTGCTCTTGTTGGCAGTCACTCCCCGTCAGATGGCTCATTCCCAACAGCCAGTGTGTCAGACAGAGCGCACTCACACACACACACACACACACACACACACGCAAGCACGCAGACATACACGCAGACGTACACACACACACACAATGCTGCCTCGGTCGTCGTCGCCAAACACAGGCACGACACGTCGAAAGGCAGACGTCGGTTGTGGGAAGACGGAGCTCTTTCGGTTTGGTTTCTTCTGAGGTAATCTGACTGTAGTAATCTGATGCAGGTAGACCGATTAATCAGTCATCAGATGGCCAATTAATATGGACAGTTTAAGGTGGTGTTTATTTATTTCAGTTTTGGTAACAGCTTAGATCACTCGTGCACATCTTTTAAAATAACAGCAGAGTGTGTGGAGTGACCTTTATTTTCTGAATCTGCTTCTGCCTTTATTTACACATTTTGCACATTTAAATTTTTTTTGTAGACTTTTACTTTTTCCTGCATTCTTGAGACAAGCTAAACTCACACAGCAGACAGCGCTGCACTGAAGCCGACATTAAAATAGTTGACCTACAGACCAAAATATAGATATATAACACAGAATCAGAACAGGTTTTCGCTTTAGTTGTGAGCTATTGGGGACTAAATGATTAATTCTTCAACGGATGCTTCAGAGGCCTCATTGGACAGCCTGATTAGCGCCTTAGAGAACGCCACCGTGCGTCTGAAGATCTTTGAGGTAAGTGAAAGGGAGGTGCGGCGATGAGCTCCCGTGATTTCACTGCTGGAGCAAATTAAGGTTGATGCCCCATGAAGAGAAATGTAAGGGAAACTGCAAGGCCAATAATATTTAAAGCAGGACGGGACAAAGTAATCACCCCGGATATAAAACAGCTCTGTGGACGTGCGGCGAGTCTGAGCGGCCAAGCAGCACCGCTCCACAACTCAGAGGTGCAAATGAGACGACGGCAAAGTTGTGGGGGGGGGAGGGAGGGAGGGGTGTGTATGATATGGTGTGCTAAGGAAAAATTGGGTATTTTAATGCATGGTATATGAATATAGCCGGTCATGGTATTTCATTTTTTTAATCTGAAAAACAGTCAGAGATTACTTAGATTACTTGAATGAAGCAATTGTGTGTAGAGAAGCACACCGAGAAAATTTACAGCTGAAAATCATTGTAAAAAAGACGGGTGGGGTGTTGGCAGAGTATGGAAGAGGGATGCAACTACATCTCGCCTGTGTTTTCGTGTCACGCTCACACTAAGATGACAACACTAGATTAAGTCGCAACGTCTCAAGGAATCCTGCGAGGTGCAACGCAGGGCCGCTGAAGGTGACTCCAAGACCAAGCTTATCAGGGGAGTCCACAAAAACCAGGCCCGGCCGCCGCCGGCGCTGACAACCCGTGATGGTGACCAGGTGGGAGATGTTATCCTAACAGTCTGGAGTGCCGCTGAGTTATTTGCTGATAGATATAAACAGCTGTTATTCTTGGTAATGGAAAGCAATTAGAAACATCTGCATACTTGGCCGTGAGCGATGCCTCCGAACGGCGGCCGAGGCTCCCGGGTGCCGCTGGGAAATAATTACATCATCAGCGCTGGTGGATTGCTAGTGATCTGTGAAGAGCAAGGAGGAGGAGAGTCCGGGGAGGAGCCCCGCGCTAATGTCTGCTGGTGAACTTCCAGAGGTTTTCTCCCTTAAAATGAACTATTTTCAAATCTTCTTCCATCACTCGTTAACTCGCCCTCAGGAAACAACACTTACCTGTTGTTAGGCACAGTTTGTAAATTCACACAAGGTCATAAGGAAATGTGCAGAGCCTAAACAAAACAGCAAATAATGTGTTTTTGCAGTTATTTTTGCCCATTCAACGCCCACTGACGCATAAAGAAGTGCCATAAATGTAAATAGCGAGAGCGTTTAAACATAAAGAACCAGTGTCTTTGAGATGAAAGCACTCTGGTGAATTGTCCTCTCACCAAATGTCTGACGCGCAAACTGCTTCTTGCAGGCAAACAAGTACATGGACACACTTATGATCGCAAACACCCACAGATGAAGGCAGCAGACATTTGTTGCGGCGATAATTAATTCCGTTTTTCCAAGGAACATAAAAGATCTGTGTGCGTGTGCGTGTTGGTGTGCATGTGTATGTGTTATGTTCTGCAGGACGAGGATCACTGGCCAAAGTTGCTCTCATGTCACCACTGTCACCCACGTCCAGACAGAAGAGAAACATCAAGACAAACTGCAGTCACTCCAGATAAAATCACTCCAGTGTTTCCAGCAGGAGCAAACATGTATTTGTCTAACATGTCAGATGTCAGTTGATGTCTCATCTAATAACTTTGTCATGTTGCATGGACACTGCAGCGGAAGTGTATAAAACAGAGCCGCTGCCCAGCACTTAACAGCTAGCCAACGCTCTTGTTCTGAAGGGTTCGGTAGTTTAAATCAAGACATATTATGCTAAGCGAATGTTATTGGCAGGTGGTGAGACGGGTCATGCATGTTTACTTCATCCCCACTAAAAACGCAATATTTCTGGAATGAAAGTGAAACGTTTCAACTGTAATGAACGTTGGCAATTCTGATATCCAACAATATGACAATATTCAGATTGTGTTTATACTAAGTGAGCACTGTGAGTGAAACCTTCTTTGTTAATTTGGCTAATGAACAAATACTGATAACTGTGGGGGGAAAAACAACAACAAACAAATAAAACAATCCGATGTGGTCGTCAATCGTTCATCCTTAATTTCAAAGTAATCTTCTCCTTATGTTTAAAAGAAAAATCCAGCCTGACCGGTAGGAAGTGTGCATTATGCTTTGTCCCAGAAGTGGATAGAAGGATTTTTAGCACCAGTGCAGACAACAGGCTCATTGCAAACTCCATGTGTTTGCACACCTTGAGTGTGATGGATTCAGTGGAGCTGGTTTTAGTTGCCGTGTCCTACGGCCCTGCCTTCAAAAAAAAGTGTTTTGCGTCCTGTTTGACATTCAGCCAGTTATGCCACAGTGCATCATTCTCTAATTGCGTCGTGTACGGAGCCACTGACCTTCTGCTCCCCCTCTCCAACCTCACCACCACCACCACCACCGCCACCTCCCATTTTCCTAAACAATGTCGCGGCTGCGAGGAACCCAACTGTGCCGCGCCACTGAAATTACCCCCGCTAAAAGCATGACTGTGACTCTCCACATACATCAACCCACGGACCCCCGCCGAGCATACTCATCAGCTGTAAATACCAACAGTCTGCGGCGCCGTGGTGAAATGAGCGGTCTGTCGGGGAGGTGGGCTTATGAGCAATGTTGTGAGCTGGCCGGTCGGGGCCTGATGGTTGAAGAGGCTGCTCTGTCAGCAGAAGGTCACCGGCCTGATCTGCTCCGCGGGCCAAACTGTCCTGACCAAGTGTCCTTTATATGATGACCATCAAAAATGGGAGTATTTGTTCTGCCTAAAGGCGGCTGGGTACGACATGCCGCTGATTTGTCTCACAACCGTCCGCCGTGTCCGACCGGACTATGAAAGTCGACCGACGGGCAAAGCAAAACACTACGTGTGTTAATCTGACCAGTGGTTGTGCGCCATCGTCCAGGCATCACCGGTGCAGGAGTTTCGGTTCCTGCTTTGGGTGCAGCACTGAAGGTGCGTTTCCACGACCCCTAGAATTGCGCAAAACCTAAATATGGCAATGAAACACTGGTCATGGAAACAGCTCAACCTGGAAAAACCTCTCAAATATGGCTAAAAGGTTCTGAGGCTCTCGCGAGGTGGTTGTTCAGACAATCAACATCGCAAAAGTGTCATGGAAACATTTACACGTCAGGGGTCACGTGACGTACGGGGTCACGAGACCAGTTCACTTCAAGTCAAAATGGTGTCTTATGTTTGGACGGAGGAGGAGACGGAATATTTTTTATAAGTCATCAAAGAGAAAAATATAACAACCACTCTTGAAAGCAAACAAAAGCGAACGTAATTCACACCAAATCTCGAATTACAGCTTCTGCGCTTCACACCATTCAATGGAAACACCTTCTTTGACATTGGTGGAGTTAACAGTCAGGCTGCATGTCACCATGGCGAAAGAAGCAAAGGTACCAAAACGACCGGGCAAATATGGTTTTTGTTTTGGTGTCCTTTGAAACCAGCTCATAGAGAACAAGCTTGAGACGCATTTTCAACACCGCAGTAAATTCTTAGCTTTAACAGTGCACTTTGTATGGCTCCAATGACACAAGCCTGTAACACAATACCTAGAACCATTTGGTTGCGATAGCACCAGGCAACAAAACGATCACAAGCAATAACGGCACCAAAGGCGAGCAAAAATATTTTGTGTGTTAAGAGTTCCTTACTCTTATTACGGAAAACAACGGGGGAAAAAAAGAAAGAGAGTGCAGAAAGGAGAGAGGAGGGAAAAAAACAGTCTCCACTGGCCTCAGCGGGCAGGATGTAAAAGCTGCTCCAACACCAAACATTATGTTTGTGCCTTTGTTACACGGAGGGCAGTAATCCCTCGGGCAACCAACAGAAAATATCCGTCAGAACGCATGAAGCTCGGGGGCCATGAGCCGCGGCTGTTGTGGCCGGATACGTTGATGCCGACTGGCATACCTGTCACAGAAAGCTGCAAGCGCAGTTCAAAAAACGAGGTGGCTGGTGTCACCAGTCTGCTGCGAGAGCCGTGACGAATGGGAGCACAGCGGAGCGTCACACAGCGAGTCGCTGGCTGTCAGCAGTTTCCTATCTTACTTTTTTCCCTCCCTGCAGGTTTCTTGTGTTTGTTTCACGCGAGGATGCGATTCTTCGCCCGCAACAAAAGGGTGGGGGGGTGTTACATTTGTAATAGTGCGAGTCATGCCATGCGTTGGCCAAACCTTTTGGTGAGGGTTAAATGGTCAGTTGGCGATTAACACAAACGGCTCATTGGCTAATCACACGGTAGCAACTCAGCAGCATTTCCCCCTTGCAGTTTCACAAACTGCTGCTGATCTGCTGTGATTTTCACCCACCTCACAACCATCTCCAGGGTTTACAGACTACAGGTCACCAAAAAGCAGTACGGTACTATCCACCTCCTCATCGTGGGGTCTCCCGGGACAAGATTTTACCAGATTTACGGCTTCGCACCATTCACTGGAAACACTGCAAATCGCAATTTGTTGAAATTTGGGAAATATTGCTTTTATTTTGCGAAATACTGGAATGGAAACGCAGCAAGAGAAAGGCAACAGGAAGGCGAAAACTAAATTGTCAACTTCCGGCCTGCGTTTTCGGTGACCTACTACGCAGCTACAAACAGCGACGGGACGTCCGGGCGAGACACTCTGTCCCCTGGTGTCTGTGCTGCTGTGACCCTTGCGCAGGTTAAGCCTCCGCCCCTCCCACTGCACAACCTGCTGTACATGTTGTACATGAAGTCCTTTTGATTGACCTCGGACTGGCACAGTCTGTTAATCTATTCACAGAATCAGCGGTGTCCTCGGACTACAGGTTGAGGATGTGATCAGATACGCTTCTGTTAATGCCTTTTATTTAAAATGACCTGGTGGACTGAGTGATGAAAAACAACAATAATAACAGCGATTGGTGCACGGAGCTCCGGCGGGAGCGCAGCGCACTGGATAAAACCAGAGCACTACCCTTCTCCCAGATGGTCCGTTCAGCCTTTTAATAATGAAATCTGCTTTTGTGTTATTTAAAAAATTACAATAACCTTTCCTCTAATCCCCTGACTTACGACCTTGTACACCTGGATTTCTGTGCTGCATGTACTTCCAAAAATCCCCCCCGGGCCTCTTGATAACATATTAGGATTATATCTCGGATATGGTTTTTTAATAAATAGTTTAGATAAGCATATCTGTTTAATTTTCCTCCGCCCGCCCCCTCCTGCAAAGCGGGATTACAGTAAAAAGGGTTTGGTTTGGTTTGAGCTCTTGTCCCGCAGACGGAACATGCAAACATCTGTACAACAATTCATCAGAAAGAATTATGTATGGCAGACTGGAGGCCTCTAAGCTGCGTGTATTTCACCATCCCAGTGTCCTCAATGACTGAGGCCGACCATAAATAATGGAAACCGAATTAATTGGTTTATGCTATGAGCATGTGTTATGTATATTGATGGCAAACCGCTGGCGTGCTGTTGCTCGGCGCCGGGTGAGACGTTGCGTTTATTGCCGCGTGCAGTTTGATGAATCGTCTCGATCTACCCGCTGGATTTACGAGGTTTAGGTCGAGCTCACGGCGACGCATAAATTAACAGACTTATTACGCGGCGAATGACAGCGACCGAGATGTGTGGGGCGACACACGGAAGTCAACTTTGCGTCGGTTTTTCCCCGAGTTTACGTTTGAAGAACACAATCGGGGATTTTTTGTGTGTGTGAGCGTGTGGTTGATGGTGACGGATTTAGCTGAAATCTTTACAGCAAAGTAAATGAAGGAAATGAAGCCTTGCCAGTACGTTCATCTTGAAACACAGAAACAACTGAGTTTTCTCTTCTTTTTTTTTTTAAATCAGGTGAAGTAAAGTGGAAAGATAAAAGACGCAAACCAATTCTGGCTCATTTCTTGTGTACATTTATAACTGATGCTTAATTAAGAAACATTGTGTTTTATCCACTTACTTGAATAATCAACAAAATAATCCCGAGAAATGCTGCCGCCCCATTGGCCAACAGCAGAAAGATACCTGCAGCTTTGGGATGATGAGGAGTATATTGAAATTGTATCGTCCTACATTTGCAGACCCAATAACTTTAGTTTGTTGAGCCACAATATGAGCAGTTCGCTTAGCTTGAAGGAATCAACTAAACGTTTAACACTAAATGCTGTTTTGTTTATTAATGTTTTCAGCCTCGCTGAGCAGCAGCAGCAGCCAGAAGGGCTTGACTAAATAGAGCCACTCACAAAAATCATTAGGGTTAATACCTTTAAATACAGCATCACCATATTTCATGGTCAAACTAACAACAACAACAACAACAAAAAGACTGACCTTTTAAATCATGCTTGCTGCACTTGACCATGACGTCTATATTTTCTAGGCCAAACACAATGGGCACAACCCACAACCCCCACTTTGATTTTTTTTTTTTTTTTTTTTTTTTTATATTTATATATATATTTACCTCGCGTGCTGGGGTGAATACCTCAGCACCTGCATGTTGCACTGATTTCAGCCAGCCCCGGCAGATGGTCCTCACCCTCCAGTGCACACACACTCCGGCACCTGGGACGCTGGGGAAATCCTTCCGTGCGCTCGCCACTCTGTCAGAAAGCACATGCACACGTTAGAAACACAGATGCAGAGGCATGTGGGCAAAAGGCATGCGACCGCGCACGACGGGCAAACGCGGAGGCGACGGGCGAGTGGGCGTCGCACTGGCACATACGCACGTGGCTGCGCGTCGCTAAGTGTGCCGGTGCAGCGGGAAACGCCTGGTTTTCACAAAGAGGCGCCTTAGAATAAAGACTCTGCGTGATGATAGGTGCAGCGCAGTGCAAATAAACCTTTCTGCACGCACACAATATAAAGAGTAGAAAAGCGTGCACAGCGAGCACCCACGCAGGCCACGCTGGAGAGAAAAAACAAGCTAACAAACAAACAAAACACGCTGTCCTCTCACAAATGATCAGGGAGTGAACGAGGAGAAACGCTCAGATTGGTTCTGATGAGCAGGAGCTGTTTTCCCTCCGTGAGCTTAATGTGAAAACATGCCCTATAACCCCATGACGCCGTGCCTGGATGCACGCAACCGCCGGCGCAACCTATAGACAGATAGATGCCTTATGGCGGCCGCTGTTGCGCTCCTCGCTGATTTAATTAAGGACGCCTTCTGTGCTCGCCGCTCAGCACAAAAGGAACGCCGCCGATGAAACTAATGGCTGCTTCGGCGCCCAAGCGTCAACGCGGCCTCGCGTCAAGCGAGAGGCGTCCCCGAGCTGCAGCCGCAGAGCGGGATTAGCGGGGGGGGTTTGCGTGGAAGCAGTTTTCTTGTGTGTCTCGTTTTGTTACCGCGTCAAAATGAGCAGCGGCAATTGTCCTTTAGAGTCAATTAAAGTCTCCTTAACTGCAGTCAGGCTGTTAGGACGGGTTTAACGAGAGGGATGTAGCAGAAGGCCAGACCCGGGTTTAGGGATACCACCACAACCACATCGGGGATACCGAGGCCGATGGAGGGAAGATGGAAGGGAAGAAAGGTTTTTGGAAACAAATGGTTTTATCCAATATTGAAGACATTTGTACAAAGAGAGGTGAATAAAAAGGAATAAAACATTTTTAAATGATAGTGACCTTTGTTTTACCAAACACGACATTTATGCACATTTTACACTGACACGTATAAGATACACAATGGTAAAAGAAAAAAAAAGATAATAATTGTGGAACAAAGAAGATTCAATGGAATCACACTGGTGGTGTCAGCCTACTTAATAAGACATCTCCTTTATTTTGTGCAGATGGTTTATGTGTGATAAAATATTTTCAGCATCTATGCAAGTGTTAGTGTTAGTGCAAGTTTTAAAAATGGTCAAACAAATTGCCACCAATTTTAGGAAGCACAAAACCGTGTTTCACAAAATCTTTTTTTTATTTACTTATTTTTTTTTACTTTTTATGTCTATAGAATTCGACAAATTTCAAAAAAGTGGACGTTTGATGATGACGAAAGAGTGGCATTACACAAAATGAAAAAATAAAACCTACATTGAAACTCCCTGAACGGAAGGCCTGGAGATGTTCAACATGGGTGGTTTTAGTTAAAACTACTATGGAATTTCCCAAAGCAACAGTGTGGTGGTGAGCTTCCCGCTGTACTTCTGGCCTTGTCCAGGACATTTACATACAAAGTACGGCGAAACTTCACTTCAGGAGCGACACAATTTCTGCTCAACCTTTGGCGACATTAATGAAACTTCCTCACAATGTTTATTCAAGACCTGAAATTAATCAAAAGCAGTGAATCACGCCCACGTGTCTGAAGCCCCCGGACACAGTCAAGGGAACCGACTCATAAATCAGAGAAAGAAAAGCTAATGTGGCCTTACACTTCAAAGTTTAATCCGCATGCAAAGAATCACTCTCACCGCGCGGCTGACACTCGGCGATACTTGGAGGTCCAGACCTTCACTCCTGTCCCGTATCAATCACACCTGGGCGTTTTTAATTTTCACACGGCACGTCACTCTCTGCCGCCTCCGACACTTTGGGTCAAGTTATTTTTTGACATTAGCATCATGCTTAGCAAAGCAGCTGTTCCACGCAGCGCAGTGTTGTGGAACAGTCCGGTCCAAGAGTTCTGTGTCCTGCTGTCCTGCCGGGTCAAAGGTCAGTCGGCAAGAGCACGTGTCCTGCTGTACGTCCCACCATTGAGCATGCAATGAACGTTCATCGAACTGATATTAGTTGAAACTAACAATCATCAGTCATCAAACACCACCATGGCTGCAGACTGGAAGACTTCCTGCTGATTCTCAAAATCAGAATTGAACCTATTTCTTGTTTTTTTGTTTCCTAGTTGGCTATTCTCTATTCTCACGAGTCCTTTAAAAGCAGGTGACCGATGGTCACATGGGCCCTTGGAATCACTAGTTACTGCATATGTTCCTTCTAACAAACAAGAGGCAACTCAGTTAAAGGAAACATTGACAGACACGTCAATGCTTTTCTTATTTCACTGATTTGACAAGTTAAGAAATCACTGTCCTGGCCACCGCCATTCTTCCAGCCTGCGCAACCAAACCAAACTGCGCAGAGAGAGGAGATGGAGAGAGTGAGGGAGAGTAAGAGAGTGACGACAAACGACAGGATGAGTGTTTGATTAGTGTGCAATTGGGTCCAAATCCATCCTCGGTGAGACAGTTTCAGACGCCACTTTAGCAGAAGCTTCTCGGACCACCGTGCGCTAACTTTCTGAGCCCCTCGACGACGGTGACTACCAAGACGACGACAACCAAGACAGCGACGGCAGCCGACACAGTTTGAGGGGCCCCGGGATTAGTTTCTTAAGCTATCGACCCATAACTAAAGTGATGTTTGAGCTCATAATCTTCTCATCCCCTCGGTAAGTGAAACCCGCTTTGAGGGATTTTCCACCGGGATCAGACAATGAAGAGGAGGCTCGTTTAGACACGGCCTCACGCTGGGCAGGAGGGGAGAGCAGCGCTGCGCCGGCTCAGCGGATCTTGGAGCTAATTGTGCAGCGACTTCCAGCAACAAACCGGAAACTGAAACTGGAAAGGGATGCATATTAAAAAAAATTCTTCTTGAGAATTTATTTTTTCACAGCGCACACGTGCGTTGTGCTGGAGATGCATATAAAATGTGATTCTTTTGGTTTTTGAGAAGCATCTTCAACACTCTTTTTTTCCTCTTCCTCTCCACTGGCGTGGTCTTGGCGCTCACCCGCCGATTGTTCTCGTGCAGAAAAGGAAAATATTGCACTTGGGACACGGGCAAATTTCATTACACCGAGTCAAGCTGTTCCAGTTTCCGGGGGATCCAGGCTTTTGTGGCGTTTGGGCCCCGGCGCCGAGTGGAGACGTGACAAGAAGCGAGCTACGTGCTACGTGCTAGAGCGACTTCGCGCCGGGCCTCGCCACGCGTCCATCTGCCGCGGCTAGTGTTGCGGATCGCGCTAGCTCGCCCGCCCGCCCGCCAGCCAGCCATCTAGCTAGCGTTCCCTCGCCTCCACTCACTCTCGCCTTCCAGGTTGTTCAATCACCCTCGTCGCTTTTTGTGCGAGGTGGAAAAGAAAAGCCAAAAAGGAGGTATTTGACAGTAGTGAAGTCAGCCCCAAGTGTGACTGTTTGTAAATCCACTTTAAAGACTTTTTTCTTAGCCTCTTTTCTTCATCCTGTTAGATTTTCTTATTATCTTTTTCATTTCTATTCTAGTTTATTACTGCTGTATTATAGCATTTTAAGCTGTCTCTTCTCTGCACTTTGTCTTTGAAGACTCCGTTCTCTGTTCTGTTCTTTGCATTTAAATGCGCTATATAAATAAAGCTGCTGTGCCTTGATGGAAAGGATTCAGAGCAAAGTGTCCTTCACGCTGGAGTTATCGCATCGTGTCCCATCCTCCTTGTATACAGGTGTTGAAAAAAGGAAAAAAAAGAAAATGGAATTATGAATTACACAAAATACTTTTTTTTTTTGGCACTCGACATCTAATGATCCAATTACCAAATTGCACCGACCGACCAAACCGGAGCGAATGACAATCTGTGCCGCCTCTCAAGCTGTCGAAAAAACGGAAAAAAGAAAAAAAAAAAAACCCCCGGCAGAAACAGAATCTTCCACTTCCAAGTAACAAAACGGTGCGATCTGATTTTAGCATCGCTCTTCGAAAAAAAAAAAAAAGATTATGACACCAACGACAACAAGGAGCATATTGACACACTTTGCAGGTGGTGGTCAGCAGCCTCTTAAATCTCTGGGGGGTGGGGGGGGGGTAACCTAAAAAATTCATACTTTGCATGTATTATGAGGAGGGTTTTTTTTAAGCGGGCGGGGCTGAGTGGATCACCGTGGGTGGGTTTTCCAGGTCAGACAGACAGCAGCACTTTAGCGACTCTAAGCTTGCACCGAGACATATTGAGGCACATTTTCATCTTGCAGAGATTATTCCTTCTTGGGGAGGGACGGACAGACGTTTGTGGGCAGATGATACTCTGAATAAATAAACAAACACATGTCACCGAGTGTAAGTGGAGTGAGGGGCGGGAGGGAGTGAGGTGGGGGAGATTAGAGGGGTGAGGAGGAGGAGGAGAAGGAGGGGGAGGAGTATATGCGTGTGTTCTTGAAGAGCCTGCAGCTATCTGGAGAAAGCTGACTGCGCCATAGTGCAGGATTCAACTGGACAAGTTCGTGTCCGTATCAATCAGGGGGAGAAAAACGTGAGAATGGCGCCGCACAGCTCCCACTGGGCAGGCAGGTGGGGGGGGGCGGCCAGCAGAGGGCTTCCTGCAAAAATCACAGCACACGCTGGTGGAACCCGCAGACGTGTTCAACAGCCATATGATGTGCTGCTTCATTGGTGTGGGGGTCCATGCAGCTCCAGCCAGTGCAACCATCTGTGATTTATCAATGGAACAATTGGCTTTTTGAAATAACACAGTCGAACTCACATGACGTTTGAGGTCGAGGTACGATTGTAGTTTTTTGATGTCAAATATCTGAAAATATTGAGCACAAATGATTTTGAGGAGAAAAAAAAAAGATCAATAAAAGGCATTGTGTGCATAATGATAATGTTTATATAATAATACAAAAAAGACAAAATCTTTAAACATGGAATTTTGTTAATAGATAACCCTTGACCTTGAAAGGTTGAAATTTTGATTAATCATAGTCAGTCAGTCAGTCAGAGATTGTAGAATATTGGGTTTAAATGACTTCAGTTCATTTCAGAATAAACTCACAACATGGTGGAACAACATACATGCAAAGTCCCCTTCCACCAGAACCCAGAGTACATTTTATTTGTTTAAACAGATTTTGCAGCCTATTCTCACCATGGGCAGCTCTGTTGTGAGCGTCAGATATTATCAGGTAATAACAACTGTTCCTTTCTTTATGTTTGACTCCAGTATATCTCCAATGTCATCAATGGATGAAGCTGCTTTATGTTGGCGTAAAAAAGCAGTGAGGCACATTTCATTGGCTGCTGTAATGGCATAAACATCAATCTGTCTGAACTGCTGCTTAAAAGACTGTGTAACCTTTACAGCACTGTTAAAGAAAGATGTATAATTTCTGCATGGAAGAAAGAGAAGCCAAGGTAGTAAAAAAAAAAAAAAAAAAGGAGACGAGTCTGGCTGATGCACTTTCACTTTACTGGGCTTGCAGCCTTTTTTTTTTAATGTCCAGTCAAAAGTCACGTCCCGAATGTGGCGTTATAAAAAAAAGGAAAAACAATAAATAGAGAAAAAAGGCTTCTAACATCTTCATTTAAAACACACCAAATTTTAACAGATTTAAATATTGCTGGGAACAACAACAGATTGAGAGCCATTAAAAGTAAAATAAAGCCTTTATTGCCCAGCGACATTCCCCACATAATGGAAATATTTTACAATGCCTCCCATTTATGGAGCTCTATCCACTATAAATTATATTATGCAAGAAACATCATGATGACTTGTGGCGTTAACTGTCCTGCATTAATAGGTTTCCGGAGGGGGGGGGGGGCGACTTGCTATATGTAGCCTGGAACTAAATCCAATCTGCGCTATGTTTAATGTCACATTTTTTATTATCTTGAAAGCATATGCTGGAATGGCTACAGATGATGAAGCTCGCTGCTGGCAAAGTGCTCATCGGTGCATTTTGCTTTTTTTTTGGGAGGGGGGGGGGGGGCTTTTGTTTTTTTTTTTATAATTCCACTCGCCTAATAAAAGGATGTGCCAAATTGTTTGTGACCTTTGTCAAGGTTTTTTTTTTGCTGCACACACACAGAGGCTAGCAGTCGCAGCCATGCAGGCCTAAGGCATGCATGCATATGCAAAGCTCCACTGCGTTTAATGTTGTTGTTTTTTTTTTCTCCTCCCCATGCAAGGTTTCAACATGAAAACGCAAAATTGTTTGGAAACCTTTTGCCTGGCGGGGCCTTCATGCAGGGAAGCCACATAGCGCTGAGCTCTGCAAGAATGTTTGATGCCGCTTCCGTAGTTGAGCATATGCCACATTCTGTTCTGGTGAGACTATTTGCACACTAGGTTTTTTTCCCCCTCTCAAAGCTGCTGCTCTGGCCATGGGGAGGAAGGGCCGGTCAGGGACAGCAGCTGTCCGCTCGTCTGGAAGCATTATGACATGTATGACCTGGACGAAAATGCACCAGGTCAGCACAAACACACAACAAACAAGCTGCTCCGATGACAGATTTTACCTTATGTTACCGTGTGCACAACGCAGGTCTGCGTTTAATCCAGCCTCTCTGACATCAGCAATGGCACTGATGCAGAGGTTATGCAGACAACGACTGCTTTGAATAATCTATCAATTATCAAAGCAATAGATTGAGTAGTTGATCTGTGAATTGCACAATAATGTATATATAATATATGTATGTATATATATATATATATATATATATATATATATATATATATATATATATATATATATATATATACATATATATATATATATGTGTGTCTTTGTTTGTATATACATATATATACACATATACATATACTGTATATATATATACACACACACACACACATATATATATATATATATTTATATATATGTATAATAAGTAATAAGTAATAATACAATAAGTTCAAAAAAACAACAACAAAAAACGTGAATAAGATCAAAAGCAGCACAACAAGTTTGATCGTTGTATCACATTAACAGGGATTCAAGTGAGTTGAAGAAGCAGTTCAACTGGAGCTGGTTGGCTGAAGAAGAAGAAGAAGAGGAAGAAGAAGGAGAGAAAAAAAAGAAGCAGCAGCAGTGGCTCTGGCAGGAGAGGGTGTGACTGGCCTGGGGGAGGGCCAGGGAGGAGGTTCTGGGGCAGGTGGTGGGCCGGGCCGGGCCGGGCTGCACTGCTGCATCTGCCTGCGGCGCTGGTATTGACGGACATATTTCCCACAGCTCCGTGTCACAGCGGGATCATCGCACATGATTACGGGGAGGATCAGCATGATCGGCTGTCGCTGATTTCGCTGACATCTGTCGGTGAGGTGATACAAGCTGTGACGAGGATTGCCCCAGACATCAAATCTTCTTGAGCGCGTGTCGAGCCGCCGCGGTCAAGGCTCCTTGTAATCCGGGGCAAAAATGACAAGGCATCTCCTGCTCCAGGGTTTGTTTTTTTTCCCCCTTTATAACAGTTCTCTGGACACTCCAGGTTATGGAAGAGCTGCTGGGTTTGTCTCAGAACAAATCAAAGAAAAACCCTAAAAAAAAAAAAAAAAAGCCTCTCATGTTAATTTAAAAACACAGTGCTGAGCATCTGAAGCTCCGTATCATTGCAGCAACATGGGAAATATTGGCAAGGAAACCAATATAATCGCCACACTGAAACTCAATTATATTATTTGGCGGAAAAAGTTAGTAGAAGCTCATGTAAAGATGATTTTCTTGAAGGTTTTTAATGTTATGAAATGCCAAAAAGATATTTGTGTGTAGTAGCAATACATCCACTTCTTTTCATTAAAAAAAAAAGAAGCAAACGTAACATAATACTAGACTAGTGAAAGTGAAACATTATGCTTCACTAAAACTCCCACAGTGTTGCTCCATCTTCACAAGGCAGACATGTCATCCCCGGCTCAGTAATTGCACGGTTCATAACAATGAGATTTGGATTAAGGAATTCATTACGGGGTTGAAGCGGAGCACAGCTTGTGTAGAATTACCTTTAAGTCCAGCCCAGGAGATGAAAATCATTTCCTCAATATGGAACGCCGGGACCGATTTGATGTGACCCTCGTCACAGCTGAGGCACAGAAAATTATCCACCGAGCTTAATCCGTTCTTTGATTCATCTCCAAGATCCGAGGGGAAATTCTTAAGCATATGGCTCAAATTGTTGGTAGCAGCAGGGTGAAGAGTCGGCTGGGGCACAAGCCTGAGCCCTTCCCCTCTTTTATTTATTTATTTATTTATTTATTTCAACGCAGGCTCTCTGATTAAATCTGCCAACTTTGACGTAGACGCTGCAGAGAGAAAATCCCCAACTCACTTCCAGGTTTGGTAACAGATCAAAACCAAGGACACGACGTGAGTCTTGACCAGAATGACGTCAGACACACCAACACAATGTCGCCAAAGACACATGGCATTTCTAAATACTTTATGTAACAATATGCTCCAGCAGGTCCAAGACTAAGATTAATATGATAATGATGACCAGACAGAGGTTTCTCATGCAATGGTTTTTCTTTCATTTTAATGACCATTCACATAGATTCTCAATCAGAGGATCAAAACAGTGACTGATCAAAACATACATGGTGTTATGTAGGAAACCAAAAAAAGTGTGACATCACCTCAAAAACATTTCATATTTTAATTTCATCAAAATAGCCACTCCTCATATAAAACATTTAGAGTTGTAGAAGTTGTAGAATTTTTTTCCTTGCTACATAATTTCATAAACATTACTCATGTTTGATGTCTTCAATATGTATCTACAACGTAGAAGGGAGTAAAGATAAAGAAAAAGCATTGCATGAGAAAGTGTTGTTGCCAAACTTCTGACTGGTAGTGTATATGTATTACAATAAACACAACTAAAGTTACCAGAGCATGAGAGCCAAGTTCCATGCTCCATATACAAAAATCAACAAAGCATCTTTGGTTTTTGAACCATCCTGTTTCTGGGTTGTCGCTTCAGTTACTTTTGGTTCCAGAAAGTGGGGGCTCTTTGTGAGGTCACAAAGGGCACTGAGACCCCCCCCACCCACCCCCCCAGGTTAGTACCAACGCATGTCAACAGGTGTCCATTCTACCTCAGAGATGACCGAGATGAAAAATATATATATCTGAGAGCTGTTACACGGCAGGACCTTTGCCGATGAGGTTCACTGCCATTCAAAGGTCATCCGGGATATAAGAACTCCCTTGACCTGTTGGATTAAATACCAGGATTTTCCACGCAGTGTATCAGATTTATCATTAATCCTCAAGAAATTTCAAGAAAGTCTGGAAATATATAATCACAACCACATCCCTTGGTTTTTACAAGCTGAAAGCATTTTCTCTGCAAGTTACGGTATCGGTATCAGCAGTATCTGAAACCAATGACTGTATTAAAGCAATGATCTGTGTGTACTGACACATCCACAACGAGCTGCTGTTTGTCACTGTTTACTGTGTGTGTGTGTGTGTGTGTGTGTGTGTGTGTGTGAGCGTGTGCGTGCGTGCGCGTGGCCAGTCACAACGACGTGAAAAATGTCGGCGCTCTTTACCGCCGCAAGTCTTATGACAGCTCGGCGGCCGGCGTCCAACTGCATTTTCATTTCAGTTATTTCTGTTCGGATGCATGTGTGAATCAATTAATTCTGTCATAAAAAGCCACCATAAACAGTGTGCAGAAGTTAATGAGTCCGGCATTACCACATCATTACACCAGCTGGCACGGCCAAGCATGTGTTGTTTGTCATCATATACGCTGCCACGCTTAACAGTCATAAATTGTTTGGACTGGCGGGTTCCGCTGTGCGTCTGATGACAAAGACGGAGGGAGCGCCTGGCAAAAAAAACAAAACACCACCGCGACAGCAGGTGAGCGAATAGACGTCTGATCAAACACAGGTGATTTTACGCCAGGTGGGATTTATCTGTTTGCTCGTCGCAGATCCAACAGGGTTTTTTTGGGTTTTTTTGGAGGATTCCACAGACGCGAAGCCAAGATTGAAAGGCCGCTGGTTGAAACTAGCACCACTTTGTGTTTTTTTAAAGCATGTAACGCTCTCTGCGTCCACCATGAAAACACTCATGATTGAGCTGTTGATCAGAATCATCGCGGTTATCACGGACTTTAAAGTTATTATTGCTGCTCCCAAACTTGTGGGTTAAAGAGATTTTTTTTTCCCCAATGATTTGACTTAAACTTTAATTAAAAAAAAAAAACAAAAACGTGACAATGGACAATTTTCTCTTAATACGCCTGTTTTACAAAGTGGCTCAACCTTGACCTGGTTCCATGTCCAATTAAAACTTATTATCATAAAACATTTCTGAACATAATAAAACTTACTGGACCCAAACTCTAATCAACATATCTTTTAACCAATACCCCCTGTTTATTCATCCAACTGGTCTCTGTGAACTTCCAAGGCAGCAGCAGCTGCTGACAAACATCCACATTTGCGGCGCTAATGATTTCCCGTTCGGCCACAATCAGGCGACTCAGAAGAAAAGCTCCACAGCGAGTTCCGCTCATGCAGCACGTTTCGTTCATTCACCGCACACACACACACACACGCACGCACGCACGCACACACACCCACAAATGTGCCCTCATCCATCCTCTCGTAAAGACTCACAGTGGCACAGTGAGGAGAGGGAGGAGCCCGGCCCGTCTCAAGGTCACCGAGTCCTTGGCGGCCGTGGCATGATGGGTAGCTCCTGCTCAGCCAGGAGGCTGCCCGGCTTCATGCGGCCGCCATCACCTTGACTGAGCGGAGGCAGGAAGGTAGCGCCGCCCTCCCGCCGCTCGGTAACTGCTACCAAATGGTGGCTCCCCTCCCGGGTCCTGACCTGCGAGCGGGCAGAGTCCCAGGACGCCTCGGAGCCGGTCTGGAGGACGGGCAGGCAGCTGTCTTCTGTCAGAGGGTCTGCGCACCTCCAACATCATCTCTCCCAACCCTCGCTGTGAAATCAGGCAGTTTAGACGCTGGCGGTGCCATCTAAGGACAAGGTGGATTTTCAATTAATTTGCTTCTTTGAGTCAGACAAAGAAGTGTTTTTCTTTCTTTCTTTGCCTTGTTTCATCCGCTGCCTGTCATCTCCCTCAGATGTCACATGATGATGTACAAAATTTGCCCAAAAAGAGAAATTAGAGCTTTGTGAAGACATGGAAGGGCCATTTTGAAATAAAGGGGAATATGTTGCGACGGCAATATGCAAAAACTTTTGTAACTGATGAGAAACTTTTTAAGTTTTCTAGACAGGTGAAGGTATAAACCAAATTTTTTTTCTTTCAGTTTTTTCCTTTTGAAGTTTCAATGGAACGATCGCCTCATAATTCTCCCAAATGAAATCTATCAAAGAAACTGCTCAGCTTTTGAGGATGCAAGAAGCAGCGAGGCTGCTGAGGAACAATGCTATACGGATCTTGAAGGGGAGAAGCTGCGTAATTAATCTGTATATTTCAGCGCGACAGATGTTTGATTTTGGCCATAAAAAGTAATTAATAAGAGAGTGCAGGGAGGGAGAGGCAGATTGCAGGAAGATTATTCATGGAGAGCATGTTGGAGGTGGTGGCGGGGAAGATGTATGTGCACCACTCTTTTTCTGTTCTACTTGGTGTGTGTGTGTGTGTGTGTGTGTGTGTGTGTGTGTGTGTGTGTGTGTGTGTGTTTGTATGTGTTCACAGGTCACGTTTGGTAGAGCAAACATGACCCGCTCGTGCTGGACCATCATCCTATTCAGTTTAGTCACAGCATGCTGATGTTAAAATTGTGCTCGCACACAGTTCAGACTACCGGGCAGGTTAAAGGTCACTAGGACCTGGGCAAAATAAAATTGCCACACACCACCAAGACATTTGCAGCTTCACGCTGCGTATTACAGGGTCAAGCATCACGTCTTTGATTGAGAAAAAAACAAAGCAAAAGACGGCCTGGTTGAAGGACAGACAGACCAAGGAGAGGGGAAATAATTAGAAACAGCTCAGTGTTTTTCAACAGCCGGGACGGGACAATTTATGCCTTAATCTCGCCACAAACTTCTGCTTTCCTGCTTTCCTTTTTTTTTTAAAAATTATTATTATTGCGGCACCGTAGCATCGGAACATAATAATGAACTGTAATGGATGCCAAACAGCGAGGCCAGCGAGTGAATGTAATTTCCCCAATGAGAGCATAAATCTCACGCCGAGGCTGTTACTGGAGAGTCTTGCGGCAGTCACACTACATCACGGCCGCTGTGAGTCGACAGAGGGTGAGCGCAGGTGATCTGGCACAGTGGGATCCTGCTCATTGTCCGCCCCGATATGCTCTCTCTCTCTCTCTCTCTCTCTCTCTCTCTCTCTCTCTCTCAGCGCCTCTTATTAGTCAGCCATGATTAAAAACAACAAGGCATTGAAGGCAGCGCACAAGAAGGTGAAGTTTAATCAATCCCTACCTCATAGCTGTATTATATATGTACATATACTGTATATATGTATATAAATAAATATATGTATGTATATATATATATATATATGTATATATATATATATATATATATATATACATATATATATATACAAATATTTATATATACATATACATATACATACACACACACACACATACATACTGGTAGTAGGTACACATATGTCTACAAACACACAGTACATATGTACACACACACGTGTGCGTATATAGCACAGTGCTGTGCAATCAGGTTTGCTTCCATTGAGCCGTTCCCTTGACATGAATGCAGAGCGGCGATGGGCCTCCATCTGAGAGAGACCAGGGGTGGAGGTGGAGCACTGGGATGGGCAGCTACGCCCAGATTAAGGCCTGACTGATGTCGAGCTGTTAAGCTCCGTGTTTGTGTTGCGACCAGACTGTCTGCTAAACGGCTTTCTGCAGGTTTCCCTCCACTCACTAAACCATGAACTGTAAACCGTGTTGACACCTTTTTTTTTTTATTAATCTTTTGCACTGCGGCGTCACGTTCTGCTCGCGCCGCACCGTTCCTTCAGCCTCCTGCATGAGCCGCTCTGACCTCTAAAGATTACAAGTCCTTGACAGAGTGCCGAGTGGACAGGTGAGTTCGGCCGTTGTTAAAGAAATACCGTGCAGATGTGTTTGATTAAATTTGAAATTAATTACAGAGCAATAAATAAGCACTCTAAAAGGAGAAAAAAAGGGAATTGAATCCGCTCTTTCTTGAAGGATAAATTGAGAGATGAAATATAATGAAGTACGAAGTGATCATAAAGAAATACATTTGCATACTAATTAAACCGGCGTAATAATCCTCCCCAGTATTCTTCAAAGGAGTGTACTCAATAGAAGTCATCTCCATAACTTATTGAATTATTGTCCGACTGTCCTGCGCTGCTGCGAGGAAGTTCTGAGGAAGCACTTCTCCTCTTAAACTTTCCCTCCGCTAAACTTTGGCCGCGTTCATCGGGATTCCCGGCACGCCTCCAACACAGGGTTAAACGTCCGCTCAATCTGTTAATTGCAAAGGCTTTATAATTCAGAGGAAGGGACCCAAGACCCGCTATAAATCAAACAACCAGGCTTTAATGAATTCCTCCCAGTGACATTGCAGGTAGCGCCGAGTAACCCGAACACGAGTCCTCAGTCAGCCCACATTCAGCTGGTGTGTGCGTGTGTGTGCGTGTGTGTCTGTATGTGTGTGTGTGTGTGCGTGCGCGCACACACTGTGTAGCACAACGGGATGTTTGAAAGGCTTTTTGTGTTTACGAGCCAGGTGCTGACCCATATCCAAGTCTTGAACTGTCCCTTTAGAGCGGCGGAAACATATGGCCGCCCTCAACAGCTTCCTGCACACAACCTGTCTGCGTTAAACGGCCCGGCAGCAGAGGGAATATTTGCCAGCAGTAACGCCGAGCGGAAGAAGACCTAACGTGGAAGATGGCAGGCAGGACTGGGAAGTTACCGGGCTGATTCACTTTGGCCACAGATATGATGGACGATGGAGGCACGGGAGCTCGGAATCCTTTTCTTTCTTTTTTCCCTCTGAGGTCTTGCTTCGTGTTTTCAAAACCTTGGTTCTTCTTCGACGCCACAGAATTACAAGAAGGCCCCCCCCGAGGCCTCATTCAGAAGCTCGGTCCGCGCAGTCGTGTAAATCTAAACACTCAACAACTTCACGTCTTGCGTTGCAGTGACATTGAGCTACTTACTGCAACTTGGGGACCGGCTGACTTTACACCTTCAGCTTCTAATTTCAACAAGCCCCCAGTCGTGTTTCATCACGGGCTGATAGCTTCATTACAGCTTGAAAGAAAAAAACCCCTCTTTGATTCTTTCTGTCATACGATTCCTGCACTTTGTTCTTCCACTGTGTGGAAACGTGCAGTAAAGGTGGGACCGTGTGCAATAGTCGCGGGTGACTTACAATATTTATGTCTGTAACCACGTTTTTTTGTTTGTTTTGTTTTTAATCCTCAATTGTCTTTGATAGTCACAAGCTACGGCCACTGGTGTCCAGGACGAGTTTCTCCAAGAGGACAAATAAAGTGCAAATGGAACTTTATGGAAAAGTCAGCAGCGCGGCTGCGCTACGATGGCGCACGAGCTCTCTGCCGAGCGAGACGCACACACGCAGGTGGAGCGTCGACAGGCACCAGGGCGACGGGAAGGACGTGGCGACGGTGACGCGCCATATGTTTTGCCCTGACGAGACGACGCGCTGCCTGCTAGCGAGCGCGCTCTCTACACGCCGGCGAACACTGATGCATTAACGTGCATGAAAACTTTCACTAGTTGAGATTAAATAAATCCTTCTGTTAATTTCCCGGCCGTCTGTCCCTCATCCGCCGCGGCTGGGAGCAGCAGCGTGCCTCTCTCCTCATCCCGGCGGGGGTAAACCTCTCCGATGCAATATGTAATTAAACTCAGAGAGCATATTCTCTAATCCTAAAGGCTATTACAGATTTATGGTCAGGGGCCATTGTCTGAGCTCCACAATGGCTTTCCCTCACAGCACTCTTGTGGATACCGTGAGCCCATATATGTCCTTAAATGGGTAGATAAAGGTTTTGTAACCCTTTTAAATCTGCCTGGGTAATGGGAGTGCGCCAGTGGCTCGCTGCCCTCGTGGGGGGGATAGGAAGAAAAAGAATACGCCAGCTTCTTGCGTTTGGCGCCGGATGGATAGAAAAGCTCTGAAAAGGGACGGCGGGATCCGTAATTATAATGCACCGACCGTCATCAATGACATATTCTTGAACCCCGGCTCCAGTCACATTAGAAACAAGCAGAGCGCTACAGAAATTATAATTATGATGTATTCATTTTGAGCTCCAGGGGGGATTAAAGTATTGAGCGTGTTTAATTGTGAGTGTTCTACATTTCTGAAGAGCCGAGTCCTGATTAAGAGTGACCAATCCCCGCGTTCCCCGTGCTTTGAAATGCTGTTAATACTCAACTTAATTGCTACTTTTATTTGCCATGTTTGACTCCATCTCTGCTCTGGAGCTGCGTGGGGACCTGCTGATGTAACATTTTTTTTCTTTTCTCCTAACATGCGGCAGGATAAATCAGGATTTTTCACTCTTTACACTTTGCTTGTTTTATTCTGCATTGGCTCGACTTGTTTTTCCTAGCATGAAGCCTGGTATGAAGACCGTGTTTGGGTTGGTTTCTTCTTCCTGTCTCAATAGTTTTTCTGCCACAACATATAAGAGAAGGTTATTCTTAGATTTAGGAATTTGGAACTATGAACATTGATATCATGGTAATGTAATATCTTGGTATAAATGGTGACTTGAACAGAATTGTGTTGTGTTTCTATGATGCTCAGCGCAATATTCAACGGTATTAAAGCAGCCACTGAGAAGGACGCTGGGAAGGAGAAGGCAGCCAAGTCAAAAAAACAGAAAAAGAAAATGAAAAAAAAAACCCCACACACAAAACCCACTACTGAGAGGCAGCTTCCTAAACAACTTTTACGTTATATTTGAAAAATATATCACAAAAAAATGTGAATGGAACGTTGTCTAAAGACCACCTGCTATCTAAAGCAAATGCAAAAAACAAGTAAAAAACCCAACAAGCTACAATGGTTCGCTGCCGTAAAATGTATTGAAAAAGGGGGGAAAAAGGCGTTCCCAAAATTAGAAACGGGAGGTGTTGAACGGAAATGGATTCCACAGAGGCCTGCAGTGGGTTTAAAACAGAGAACAGAGCGACTTTTCCTCAAGACAAATCCAGAGCAGCGGCGCGAAAGAAGTGCCGCCTCTTTCCTTCTCCAAACAACAGCTTGATGGCTTTGTCCTTTTCTGTCGCGCGCCACAGAAAATCACCAGGCCCCGGCGTCTCAATGATAATGTATTCCCTCTTATTTGACTTTTTAATGGGCTTTTGCCTAATTATCATCGCATGGCTCCTCAGATGTGCGGCGGAGAGGGAACCCGGCAGTGTAAAAACAAAAGGAGGTCAGATTTTGAGGTGTTGGCACGTGGCCTGCGCCGCTCTGGTGTCCCCCCTCTGCCTTCTTTTGTGCGATGATAGATTTTCCCCTTGAACATGATGTCAATATGTTGACGTGCCTTTCCTTTATTAAGACACCATCCAACTGATAACAAGTCCTGCTGCGTGTTAGCAACATAAATAATTAGAACGGGGACCAAGGAACGGCAGGTGGCTTTTGGCATGGAGAAATAATCATACTTGATGTGGAAAATAAAGTAAAAGGACCCATCTGTTCACAGCAGGGGGAGGCGAAGAAACACGTTAGCATATTGTCAGTAACATTATGAAATACACAGTTAATAATTCAGTCATGGCACACGGCTGCGGACACTTGTTTGGAATAATCTAACGCGGCGCTCCAGTCGAGGCGTCGCATTAGCCGCAGGATTTGCACATTCACGACTCGTCCACCGGGCGCTCTGGCAAATTATTTACCCAGAGGCCTAATTAAGAGCCTTGTAGCGGCGGAACATTCACATCGCCTGCGTAAAGACCGTCCAAAGAGGCAGCCGCCGAAAGGAGCTGTTGAACCCTGAACTCCCGGTCTGTCAAGTGGCCGGCAATGGAGATCTTCACGGAATCCAAGAGCAACGCGCATCAATTAGCCAATTACTGTCCAACTTAAAACATCAACAACGACAACATCTTCTCTCATCAATAAAATCAATCAAAAACCTGGGGGAAAATATCATTTGGAATGTCAGAAGTGGCCATTAACTAACTTCACAACAAATATTACAGTCAAAATGTACCATTATCAGATAATATCTGGCGATTCAAATTTCTTAAGACCAACAAGTTATATTAGTATCAATTTAAAGGTATTAATGCAATCATAGAAGCATCATTTGAGCGGTGAGCAGCAGCAGTCTGCGACACCCCAGCAGACTTGAAGTAAACCTGCACTGAGGCCACCCTGGATACCCAACGTGAGTCAAATCACCCTGATAAACAGCCATTCAGGAAGCGCAGGCACATTAATAAGGCGAAGCGCAGGCGGCCACATCGACTCCGCCTCTGCCGTTGTCGACTAATACGTCCGTCCGCAAATCTAATTTGTTAACTTGGCCGTTTGAGACGATCAGATCAGTGTTGACTGGTCGTGATGGATCATCCCTGCTTTACAAATGAGTCGGTTAGGAGCACCGGGGCTGCTCCGCTCGCACTCAAGCACACGGCTCCAAAACATGACACCCATGTCGAGAACACAACCTGTGTGAATTAGCTCAAGTTTCCTCACTGCTATTAGTCTTTCCCCACTCAAAGACACATCGATTTCAATTTAGGTTTTCAGTCATTCAAAAAGATGGCCCTGACAAGCCACAGCCCAACACATCCTCCACTCACTGCAACTAATCATTTCCCTTCCCGTACAAGTGGGTGGCGCACATCCACATCACGGCGTTTCCCTGCCGTGTTTTAATTAAACATGACACCTTACGACAAGAAGCCGAGGTACGTCAAGAGTGAGAAGACCTGCGAACACGCCCACACGTCTCCCGTGGAGTGGCTGCCCCTCTGTATCGCTCGCAGGGAAACATTATTCCTGATAAAACTCTTTAATAAATACTCCAGGTCCTAGGAGAGTTGCGTCAGCCCGAAAGCCGACGGCGTCTATACCCAGGAGCAAAGAAGGCCATTACAGCTTGTAGTCCAAGATTTAATAGGTGTCATAATTTATCATGTAAACCCAAAAGTGTTTCTTAATTAAGTGTGCACGTTAATGAATTTTTTAATTTGATCCCTGTAAGTACTTTGCCATGCTAATTGCAATATTCCGCACATTAGTTATCAGCAATTGCCCTTGGCTATTTGCTGTCTTGAAGAAGGAAGCCCAGCCCCCCCCCACACGCCCCCGTATCCCCTCCCACATCCAGAGCTTGAGTCCCCGAACTAGGTCTGTGCCGATGCAGCATCATGATGTATCATGAACGTATAGTCAACAAATGCGGGTTGACAGTAGCTGCGTTTCCATGACAGTCTTTCGCCAAATAAAAGCGATATTTCTAAAATTTACAAATGACGATTTACAGGTGTTTCCTTTGAACGGTATAAAGCGCATAAGCCGTAATTCTCGTGAAGTCTCGTCCTACAGCCACGGCTTTCCGAAGGCCTTCTCCCTCATTTCCCTTCTAATTCCTTGTAAAAATCTGCATTTGGATGTAGTTTGCTGTCAAGAACGGTTCTTACATTTTTCTCTTTGATTACTTAAAGGATATTCCATCTTCTCCTCCGTCCAAACACAACGCGCCATCTTCACTTGGAGTGAACTGGTCGCGTGACCCCGTTGATGTCACGTCCGCTGAGGTGTAAATGCGAAAAAAGTGTTTCCATGACACTTTTGCGATATACCTCTATATGCATACGTCCAGAAAACCACCTCACGAGAGCGTCAAAACCTTTTATCTGGATTTAAGAGGTTTTTCCAAGTTTAGGTGTTTTCATGACCAGTTTTTTATTGACATATTCAGGTTTTGTGCAAATCTAGGGGGTCATGGAAACGCAGCTACAGATAGGTTTATTAGTGAGTAATATGAGTACTTCAGTACTTCTGCATCTGTTGGATCTACGTCGTCCATTCTCTTCATACCACCACATCTCCGCTCCTCGGAGGAAAGCTGTACTGGAGAGAAACGAGCTCGGCCGTTTAAAGTGACTAATGTGGCGCCGGGCACCGTCTTGATGACTGCCTTTGTACCCGACGCCTCGCCGTCACTGTTAGCGGCCTCATATTGTTCACCGCAATTAATCTGTTTGAGAAACATAATAATGGAGTTGCCAACTGCTGCCCCGCGCTGCTATTTTATTAATCAGCTGCAATTAGGCAGCGGCACCGCGTCCTTTCAGGATGACTCCTCATCGGCCTGCCGGGGGAAAATAACACCGCAATAAGTGAGAAATACTGTTGCGCCGCAACGGAGATCACAGATGGCGCCAGACAGACACAAAGTAACAACAACAACGGCGTAAAAAAAAATCATCGACGGCCGCCGACCAAAATGCCTCGCCATTTTGGATGTGACTGTTTGAGCCGTCAAGTTGAACAGATTCGAAAGGCTCCTCGCCATCAGCTCACTTTTGCCTGCGACCAGCCGCACCAGTCCATGTTGTGTGCATGCATTTTTTTCTAAAGACAATGAAACCTCAGTGTTTTCCAGAAAGAACAGAAGCAACATGACGGCTGAGTAAGACGACAGAGAGCAAAAATTGCCTTACGGTAATCTGTAAGATTCCTTTGGAGTGTTGTACTATTTGACAGGAGTGGAATACTAGTTAATGGCAATCACTGACCGCTCTAGCGCCAACTAGAGGGCAGACAAAAGCAGGACTGTGGCACACTTCCAGGCTTGAATTTGTTTTTGTCGAGGCAAATTTCCAACTTATAAAATCTCTCGCTTCACAACTACAATATTGATTTGAAATGTACTCAAAGTTGACATCAAAACGGATTCAATTACTTCAACCTGCGACTGGACCTCCTGACTGGCCGTGTTCATTATGTTCTGCACAAGTGCAGAGCACTTTTCCTCCCTACAGCACAGTCACGGCAAAGATGGATTTGCTAAGCCCTGTAATTCAACCAAAGCCAAAGGAACACAAGGTCGTTAACACAAATTTTATCCTCAGACTCCGCCTCCTTGGTGTCATGACATTCAGGCTTAATGGAACTCGGTGAAGGAAAAAAAAAAAAAAATGCTTTGCCGTAAACGTTTCACAAAGTAATTCCACCCATATGAAGAAACTCAGGAAAAAATCTGTTGACATTATCCCACTGATGATGTCGCAAGCATCTGCAGAGGAAATATATTTAATATTCACAGGCTGTCTTACACTCTGACATTAGCCACAGAGGATAATCCCTCAAAGATTAAATTAAATGTAGGCTGCAGTGTTTAGCGCTGCTATTGTTTTCATTACCGCAAAAAGGAATTGTTCAGGCTGCGCACGGCATTAAATCGTTCCGCCGGCCGAGCACTTGACATGCATGCTCCTCCCCACCCCTGCCATAAAACATAATATCATTCTGGCTTCATAATCTCCCAGCAGCAGGTTAGCATTATAGTTTTTAACTACACTTAGCGGTTGCTAAATATGCATTTGCGGCATTAAAATAAATCTCCCGTCGAGATAAAAGCAGAAGGTGCACCGCACTCCGTGCCTGCTTCGGCCATTTGTTCATCTTCACTTTACAGGGTGAGGGCAAGTTGACACCAGACTGAGGGGGGGGGGCGACGGTAACGCAGTGTTCTCGCTGTTCACGCGATCAGATGTTCTCCGTTACGAGGGCTTTCTTTTTTCGGAGGAAATGTTAACAGGTTGCAGCAAAGCGACATCTGCGAATGTTGATTAATTATAGTTTGACAGATGTTACTGAATGTCTGCAGAAGCTGGGATTTCAGAGAACCGACAACAGTGTCTCATGCTGCTTTTAACACGGACCAAGTCGTGTCGTGAGCGTGAAAGCTGCATGCAAACCTTTCCTGTACATCTGGTGTAGTTTTACATCATTTTATATTAATTTTCAACTTGGGCGACTCGGTGGCGCAGTGGTGAGCGCTGCCGCCTCACAGCAAGAAGGCTGTGGGTTCGATTCCGGGGCCCGGGCCTGGGACCTTTCTGTGTGGAGTTTGCATGTTCTCCCTGTGTCTGCATGGGTTCTCTCCGGGTTCTCCGGCTTCCTCCCACACTCCAAAAACATGCATGTGAGGACAATTGAACACTCTAAATTCTCTGTAGGTGTGCATGTGAGTGTGAATGGTTGTTTGTTTCTATGTTGCCCTGCGATGAACTGGCGACTTGTCCAGAGTGTCACCCTGCCTTCACCCTAAGACAGCTGGGATAGCAGACCCCCTGAATAGGAATAAGCGGGTATAGAAGATGAATGAATGAATGAATGAATTTTCAACTTTAACTAAATTATGTGAAAAGTCACATCTGAGTGTTGTGACGGATAACTTTCCGAGCACTTTAAAATCCTTTGGATTCGATGCGAAAGAGACGTTTTTGAAGAGAACCCTCAAAAGGCTGCTGCAAATTTACACCATAAAAAGCAACATTCTTGGAACGCCCACTAAAAGGTATCACCCGGAGACAAGCGGTGTCTTGGCCAACATCTGTGAGGAAGCTCAAAGTGCTGCTGTGCAGACCAGTTTCAAGGTGATGTGTACACAGACTTTGTTGCCTCTCCTTGTTGAAGTGCAAAAAAATCCCAGTGAGTCAGTGCATGTCGGGGATTGACTGACTACAATCGCATTTTAATTAAACCGCGACTCCAATATTGCATTTCGGGCACAGGCACAGAAAACATTCAGCTAATGATATATCTGCCAACATTTCACAACCTGATAAACGTGCGGTGTTTACAGTCCACTATCATAATGTGGCCTCAAAATTGTTTTGGGTGTGCGGCCACTCAGAGAACATTAGAGAAAGCACAGGAAAATATAATGTAAAATTTGATTGAATTAAAGTAGATTAATCAAATATAGAAAACATTTGCCGGTACCTACATGCTCTGACACTTGCATGTCTACCCATCCTAAATAGAGGGATGCCACAAGCACACAGAACTGGTGCAACTGGTTTTAGTGCACTTGAGCTATAGAAATTGTGCTCTGTGTTGGTTTGTCCAAGAAGGTCTTAAACCCTGTGGTAGGCTTCTTCTGGACCCTCCTTATGATTGGGCCGATACAAGCAGTTGACGGCCTGAGAGTGTGATAGATAAAGAAGAAGGAGGGAACGCCACCTGGCCTGGAAAAGGACAAACTCCCCTTCCACACACTCAGCACCTAAAGAACAGTGCCCTCTGTTTGAGAGACCACTGCCTGAACTCAGGAGCGCTTAGCCAAATTGCCTGCAGACACCAAGTTATTGATCTGCAGAACTGCTGTGCTGCAGGACTACTATTACTTTAAGGCGGTTGACTAATATTTATTTTTAAAAATGAATTTTTAACCCCAGTATGTAAAATCTAAAAGGTGAAAAGTCTCTCTTACCCGAGGCTGACGGGGTGGTGGAACCCGCGGATAGTCCGACTCCTCGTCACCTCCGGATCACCGGCCACCAGCAGGGCGCCGCTTGCCGCGTCAGCCTGCCGTGGCTGATCAAGCTGTTCCAACAACTGGAAGACATCACGAGTTAAACACTCATTATTTTAATTTGATGCTAATCATGTGTTAATGAGACTAATCCTCACAATGATTCAGGTAATTTGCTTAATGGCTCCGCTCCAGATTACGGCAATCAGTCACGTTTGATAAGACGTCTGCTGAGGGGCACAGGAGAAGAGAGGAGGACGGGGAACAGGTGAAAGTCAGCCGGCCTGTGGGACGGAGAGAACATGCTAGTTCACCAACCCTCTCACCTTTACATTGCCCATGTCCCGGTCTAGCATCAAGGGGAGAGCTGTACGGTGCTAATCCATAATCACATAATTAGAGCACGCTGAGGCATAAACGTTAAAAAGGACTCGTCTACACAGGACACACAGTAGCTAAAGCATCCCCTCACAATATATCCATCTTAGCTTGCGCTATTTTAATGTCGGAGTACTCACTGGATATCAAACTGAGTATCGAAAAACTAGAAACCTTATCAGTAAACTGTACTTTAAAGTACAAACTCCCCTAACCTTTCGGCAAAACGGAGCTAGCAGAGGCGTCGCTAGCTAGCTAGCAAACACAAACTTGCCTCGTGTTTAGATTATTTCCCTGCATCATTAGGTTCTTTAAAGACTTTCAACTGTTGTCTCACCTCATTGACGACATGTACCCGGTTCATAGTATGTGTGAGGCAACTGCAGAGGACCCTCTGATCTAGTCAGGGTTGTTTGTCAAACACGCTGAAACTTGTGGGCTGGGATGGGGTGGACACTTCTAGCTTGAAAGGATTCACCATTTGCATAGAATTTGATTGGCTTATTGTAATTTTGATGACACTTTTTTTAACCTCTATGCAAACTGAAAAAAAACTGCAAATATTTGTTTAAATATATATTATTAGAATGCTGAAAACACTCCCCTCCCCCCATTTTATTTCCATTTTGCTAAATATGCTTATTGGGTTGTGTAGCCGACATAAAGTGCAAGAGAGGACCACAACTAGAAGAGTATACAAGTATAGATAACAGAAAACTTTAATATTTCCAAAGTTTGGTTAAACAGAATGAGAGTTTGCCTCATCACTACAGAGTCAACTGAGACGTTAAAATGGAGGAAGACATTTAAAAAAAAAAGAAAAACAACAGGCTTTTCCCGCATGTGTGGATCAGTCCGTCCTAACAGGAGGAGAGATGTTTGGGACCTGACAAATGAGTGCAGCATAATGACCCGTGAGTGCTAACAAATATAAATCGTTCTCTCTTGCATTTTTACTGTCGCCAAAACAAATGCTGATTAGCCTTTTATGAGGGATGGCGTGAATAATAAATAGGTCCTAATTACACCCATCACAAATGCAAATGTGTGAATTAAAGGCAACTGATAGTAAAAAAAAGAAAAAAAAAAAGCTGAACCCTGCATGCATCGAGGTCTCGCACGCAGTCTACAGCAACTGAGTTATTGAGCAATTAATGGTTTAAATTAATTTTGGTTCCGAGTTGATTTACTTTACAATGTATCCACTTATTGATCTTTAATCCATTGTCGTCATTTACAGCCGTTTGCTTTTCAAATATTTATTTTTTGCCTGCGCACACATCCATACTTAGATAATTAGTCAAGTATCCTTTACTGCTTTGACCTTTGGCATGCTCACAATTAATATCACCAGTGTTAATTTTTTTTTCCCCCCAGCACATATGGTATGAAGTAAAAGCTACCTTCCATATTAAGAATGGCTATTTACCTGCTGTTTACCAAATAAATAAACACACATATAACCCCCCCCCCCCCCCCCCCCTCTCTCTCACGCACACACACGCACACACACAGCATTAGGCTGCATCATCATGCAGAAGGCTTTAAAACAATGACACTTTGTCAAATCGCCGTCACATTTCACATTTCGCCGACAAGTGCATGTGTCACCCAAATGAGAGGATAACCTATATTTTACAGCCTAATCTGGGCTAAAGCGTGTCAGATGCCTTTACAGAGGCCACGGTCCATTGTTCGGGCTGAGGGCTTATCCATGTTTCACATGCTGAGTGACAATGGACTTATGAGTCAGTCAGTGGGCCTCTGCAGCCTCACAGTCACCATCAGGTTCTGCTGAATGGCAAAGCTGTGCTAATGCACACGTGCGCACACACACACACACACACACACACACACACACACACACACACCTTCTGCTGGTTTCTCACTCACTCACAGTTGAGATTAAGTCTGGTGGAAGCAGACACATTATGCAATAGCGTAAATTAAGCTTCAGGCACAGATTATATATGTATACACACACACACACACACACACACACACACACACATATATATATATAATATATTGATCTTAAATATGTAATAGCATATCAATTAAAAAAATTAAAAGCAGAGGTGTTTTGTGTGTTTTTCAAAGCAACTGACAGTTTTGCAGTCAAATCATGAAATTAAAACCAAGCTCTTCCTATGCAGCTTATTCTAATGAGTTCATTTGATAATTGGAGCCAAATCCTCGTTTCCACAAACAATTCTCCCATTCTGATCGACTAAATGTGATGAAAATGCATCGAAGGTGAAAGTAAAACCGCTCTGATTGAGGTGATAAACTGCAGGGCTGTAAAGTGCTTTAGATTAAAGCTGCATGAAATTCCCTCAGGGATGAGGCTCACATGCAGACGACAACCTCGCCCTACAACCCAAAGCTCTCTCTCTCTTACACTTGAACCCTATCGCGGGGATTACGGAACAAAAAGGTAGCCGCGCCACCACGACTTTTCCATTTCTGTTATTGTTTGTCGGGGCGCGTGGATTAAGCAGCGACCACGCCGACTACGCCCGGATTACGCGTGGAACGATCCATTAGATGGATTATGATTGCGCGCGGCTCCAAATATCGTCTCCCTTGTCACACCCCAATACATTTGGTTGCATATTGCGTTGGCGATTCATGGGAACGACGGTCATGCATTTGGGTGATGAAAAGGACAGCTGTGGCCGTTCCGCTGCGTTTTACCGTTCCGGGGTGCTGAACTGCAGACGACAGCCTCCGCAAGAGACGGCTGCAAAAAACACAGCCAAGTCATTTCAAACATGAGAAATACAGAGTGCTGACCTCGTGGCTTGGACTTGGCAACTCCAGGCAGAGACGTCTGAAGTCTGAAGCTGAGGATTATAGGGTGACTTTGAATTTGACTGTACAAGAACGGAGTTCTCTGCGATGTTCTGTATTTATTGTAATGACAGGGCCTTATTTTAAATGCAGACAGAGGATTTGTCCTGCCCGAAGCACAGGATGCTGTTGCTTTTCATACTGTACATGTCTGTAAACTCAACCCAACCCCAAACCCTGACATCATACTGACAAATATCCTGTAGATCCCTTACAATCACTGCAAATCACTCCTCGTTCACATAATTGTTCTGGAGTTTCACAGACGAAACAATTTCCACCCATTGTTGATTGAAAAGAAGCCTGCGGTGGCCGTGGACTCAAACAGTGTTTTTCAAAGGATTTTGTGGACTCTAAAGTCCAACTTCAGGTAAAAAAAAAAGAATCATGTTCGGAAGAAACAAGCGAGCAGAAGGGTTACTGGAGATACTAATCATTTTGTTAGTGTCTGTTTTCAGACATCTTGGACTGTCAAGTCTTCTGGACGCATGCAGAATGGAGACATGACAACAATGGGTTCCCATTGTGTTGACGTTGACTGCTGATCTTTTTTTTTACCTTGTGGGTGAAATTTCGATTTTGGATGTACAGTGCCTTTCAGGTAGTCAGTCCCATGTTTAAATGAATTTTAACAGCTACAAAAGCATAAAAAAGAGAGAGGGTACAAGCGCAAAAGCTGATTTGGACAAATAAAAGAGGGAGAAAAAAAACAAGATTGTGAATTTTAAACTGCACAAAGACTGACTGTTGACGTTTTCATTCATGTCCTTCACCATCGAACGGACAGCCAAGACAAAACCATTTCCCTGCGACGCGGCTGCACAGCCTCGGAGGCCTCAGCGTCAGGAAATGCTCCGCGTCTGCCTCTCTGATCACTGGCCTGATTAATAGCCGGGCTGAATTGGAAATTTAATTGGATGTGGTTACAATTATAAAGCCATGCTCTCCCCGGAGCGGCAGCCATTACTTTCGGACGGCGCCAACGGGGGAAACAAGATATCAGCGGAGGGAAACATGTTCCCGCCATCCCGATACAGACAGGAGGTGAGGTGTGTCAGAGGGGGGGGGCTCCGGGTTTGCAGATCTGGCCTCCAGTTGACGGATACATTTATCAATTTATAATAAAGCGGATGATTTGGTCACTTTTTGTGTCTTTTTTTTTTTTTTTTTTTGCTTTATTTAAGATGCAAGTTTTTTGTTTGTTTGTTTGTTTTTTTTAAAAAAAAGTGGTTTTGAAGGTGCAAAGTGTTATTTATATAATTATTTAAATATTTTGTATGCGTGTGTGTGTGTGTGTGTGTGTGTGTGTGTGTGTGTGTGTGTGTGTGTGTGTGTGTGTGTGTGTTTCAGCTTCAGGAGCACTAATCTCGCAAGCCTTTTAGCTGCAAGGATCACCACACGTGCCGAGCGCGGCGCTCTTTGCACCCGCGCGCACTGCGACATGCCGCTCGTCTGCACCATTCCCGCCCCCCAGAATTCCTCCCGCGTCGAGGAGGAGCAGATCCGTCCGCTTAAACGTTCCGACCGATAAACCCTCTTCTGCGGCCACAAAGCCCCTCATCCCCTCAGGCCTCTGGAGGTTGAGAGAGCCCTCTTTTGGTCAGCTTGGGTATTACGCCATCACCAACAGCGACCCACCACCGGCCAGTTGAGTCTGGAAGAAAGCTCTGTCTCAACTCTGGAGTCACCCCGCACAACTTGACTGGTGTGCGCGTGATGATGTTACTCCAAAATAAAATATAGAATCTCAGATGTTTGTAGACCCCCCCCCCCCCCCGCCCAATTTATAATAAAACAGAAGATTTTGCAGCTGACTTTTAATTTTTGAACCATTTCTGCAGCCATAGTACAACCTAGAATTTGACTGGAAACTGAAAATGCTGTTTAGTTTGCAGCATTTTTAAATGAGTGATAATCTCAATCTAGGCCTACAAATTACACTAATCCTGGATTTTTGAGTATTGTTACTTCCTTTTTTTTTCTTTTTACTAAAAAAAAAGGTCAACAGGAATGAATAAAACAACGCCAGGTGGATTAACGGTGCAATGCCTTTCATGCCGAGCATCAGAACCGTGGCCTGCTCCCGCAGGAACGCCTGATTTCTCCCTGAGGAAAATCCTTTAAATGACACTGGGCGACAAGAGTACAGTTGCAAAGCTGCAGCAAAGGGACATAAAAACACAGAAGAACGGAAGAGCAGGCACATTGGAGGGGGGGAGGGGGGGGGGAGCAGGAAGCAAACATATGTGCGCGTCGGAAAGTCATGTCCTATTTAAGTGACTATTATTAGAGCGGGTCACCATCTGCAACTCTGGATAAAGCACAATGGGGAGAAGGCGGGAGTGGAGGAGGGGGTGACTCCGCAGAAGATTATGTTTTCAAAACAAACAAAATATTAGCAAATGCTAATGGTAGCCGTTAGCAGTCACGCTGGAATCCAGCATATGTCCCGCCAGGATGTTTTAGATGCTGCAGTTGCTCTGTCCGTTGTCACATGGGAAGAAAATTCTAATATTTTTTGTAATCTAATTTGTGGGTCGTGTCAAATGATGAAACAAGGCCAGAGGTTTCTCCCGTGCCGTCTTGTTTTCTGTCAACAAATGTAGGTTTCTCTTTTAGCAGGCTATGTTAATCATAGCTTTTGTTGCTAATTGTCAGGGTTAACAAGATGGAGCAGCAGGATGCTGTGACGATTCCGATCATTTCTGCGTCATCACAGTGAACCCTGAGCAGGTTCTTGAGCAGTGAGCCAGTCCGACTGAAGAAGCAGCGACGGCGGCAGGGAGCAGTGCAGAGCCGGACCTCCGCGGCGGCTCCCGGCTGATCACAGTGGGCGTGTCCTCTGAGCTAATGTCACCTTGTCACCGAGGCACATATTGCGCAGTGTGAGCGCAAACCGCCCGTCAGGGGCGGGCATGCGAGCACGCCAGACAAGCAAAGCAGCTGTTGCAGGTGTCAGGGGGTCGCGTGCCGCACGAGCCCTTTTAATCAGCCATTCAAACGGCAGAGAGGGAATGACGTCATCGCGACACATCCCCCACATTTGATCATCGGTCGCGGTCGGATCGGCTTTCTTTGGACGAGACCGAGCACGTTCTCGTCATGGAGTCACCTGACGCTGCTGGGGCGAGATGATGATGCTTCACCTGTGGCTGCAGGTGCTCAGAGTTTGCCTGCGGTCCGTGATAGAGACAGCAATCATATGTGTGTATATATATATATATATGTATATATATATATATATATATATATATATATATATATATATATATACATATATATATATATATATATATATATATATATATATATATATATATATGTATATATGTATATATATATGTATATATATATATATATATATATATATATATGTATATGTATATATATATATATATGTATATGTATATATATATATATATATATATATATATATATATATATATGTATATATACATATATATATGTATATATACATATACATATATATATATATACACACACCACACACACACACACACATATATATATATGCATACATACATACATACATACATACATACATACACAAACAACTTCTCGCTCACACTAATATCCACAGAGCAGAAGCAGTGCTGCTCAAGCCTCCTACTGGCTGCTGTTATGAGGAGAAGTCAGATCCTGGGATGATAGAAGAGGACACGGAGAAAGGAAGAGGGTTCCAAAAGAGCCTCAGGGACTTTGCAGTCAGTTCGTGAGAAAGTGAACGACTACCGGCGCTCAAACCTGTGTCACTTTGAATTCCTGGTCTCGCCACATGATATCCGCCACCCACCCCCCAGCCCCCCGCCCCCTTCGCCAACCCATCCCTGTCCGCTGCGAGATGGAGGATAGTCGCCGTGGCCGTGAAGCAAGGCCGGCTGGAACAACATGCAGGGCCCGACAAATGATTGATTCACCCCTAATTCTCTCAAATAGGAAGGAGAGGGGAAAAAAATGGTGGAGGGGGTGGGGTGGGGGGGGCGGGGGGCTGTTGGGGGTTGGTGAGACAGCTGAAGTGTTGGTGATGGCTGTAGTTCTGATGGCTGGGGTTGGGTGAAGGAGGGAAAGGGGCGCGAGGCAATAAGTAGGCCACCCTGTGTCAGGTAAACTTTGGGCTTGTAGCATGTCAGGACGGCTAAACGTTGAAGCGTCGCCTCGGAACAATGGGGTTAAAGAAGTGCCCTAAAAAAGCAGCGAGTGCGCAGGAAGGTGGGGGATGGTTGACAGTGGGGGGCCCCAGTCACATGTTCAGTCATGGCGATCACTGGCTGAGTTATGTTCACACATGATTTTCTTTTACTTTACCAGTCAAAAGTTTGCACACACCTTCTCGTGCATTTTTTTTTTTTTATCTTTACAACTTTCTACACTGCAGATATACTGAAGACATCAAATATATGAGCAAGATATATGTGATTATGCAGCAATGAAAAACATGTTAAATAACTCTAAATATTTATTAATATTTATTTAGTGATTTTTTTTTAATGAAAGATGGCTATTTTGAAGAATTTAATTATAAAACGTGTGAGTTATTTTACACTTTTATTTTTCCTACATAATTGTGTGTTCATGCGTAGTTTTGACGCCTTCAGTGAGAAACTGCAATGTCTCAAACTTTCGACTGGTAGTCTAAATAAACTACAGTTTCTTAACTTGGGTAAATAAACGATTGTGTTAGCTAATTTACGCTAATGAGCTTCAAAACAGCCAGTTAAAGCAAATTGCGGGCCGATGTTTGAAGCTGATTGTGTCTTTTTTTAATTTTTGCTACCCACAAAGCTCGGACTGGCCTGCTAGTAAGACGAATAAAATCTTTGCCACAGTTAAGAAATCTGGAATCTTTAGATTTAGACTGACCTGATGCTAAGAATGGCTAATTATGTCTAATAATGCAAAGTAGACACCGCAGGCAGATAAGAGGACTGCTGTTTGAGAAGTACAGTATGTAACACGGCGGGGTGAGAGGTGGGGGGTGCGGTTGGGGTGGGGGGTCAATTATTGTGGTAACAGCTGGCAAACAGCTGTTTGACCGTGGCTTTGTTTACTAGGTAACAAGCCGACTTGCTAATTAGGTAAAACACCTCTTTACCTCCGGCCGAACACACGGAGAGTGTGAGTGTGAATCAATGAATTCATCTTTAGTGGGAATGACTATTACTTACTGTAATTCAAGCGTACACACACACACACACACACACACACACACACACACACACACACACACTCCAGCCAGATGTTTAATGGACGCCTGGACAAGGCAGCCGAAGCATTTGAAGGTGTAGATTATCCAGACTGTGACACCTTAATAGGTTGTGCAGATTAAAAAGGCGTCTCTGTGGCTTTATGAAGAGTAAAACCTATCGGCCGCTGAATCTTTGCATCTTGATTAATACGAATTCATTTCAGCTGATTATGTTTAAGTTAGAATGGATGTAATTAGATGTAAATGCTTGATCCATTCCACATTGCTTCCAATGTGGAATGGATCGACGCACACACGCATATATAAAGCAAAAGAAACATGATAGAAATTGCTGTCTAGATTTTTTTATACTGATTCATCAAAAAACTATAACCCACAGAAAGCATAGCTCTCTCAGTCAACTGTTAAACGATTGCTTTCTTGGTTCAGCCATTACAACTTTAAAAAAAAAAAAATATATATATATATATATATATATATATATATATATATTTTACGGTTCGTCTCTGGCCAGTGGTGGCGCTCTCTCTCGCCTTTCCACGGTGTCATTGGTGTGAATGTATGGAACAAACAAGAGCGATCGGGAGCTCCTCTGCCGAGACTGGGCATCTGCCTTCGTTAATCAACGGAGCTCTCCTCTACACCCCCTCCTTTCCCCTCCCCTCCCCGAGTGCGAATTGGAATAATGAGTCAATTAATGTGCTAAAATGTCAATGAGAGATAGCAGTGAGAGAGAGAGAGAGAGGGTGGAGGAGGGAGAACGTTGTGTGAACAGAAGGGGAGTGAAAGGCGAACAGTATACAGAAGAAATGATGTGGTGCCATTTCATTGATAATTGACTGTTTGTGTGTGTTTGTGTGTGTGTGTGTGTGTGTGTGTGTGTGTGTGTTTCTCTGTGTCAACCAGCAGTCGTTGGCCACTGCTTTTGTTTTTCATCCCTTCCGCTGAGGCCCGACTACCACCACCACCACCGCCGCCACCAGTGCATGACGGATGGTGTTGGCTGACACCCGCCTTCCTTCGGCCTGACTGTCTTAAGTGAGGAACCCCTGGGTTTAATTGCAAAGGGCACATTGGAAATGAATCATGAGCCAAATGAGAGAGAGATCGGGGGGAAGGGTGGCAGAGGGAGGAGATGGGGGGTGGGGGGTGGGGGGGGGCCGTCAGACAGCGACGGCGAGGAAACACACTACGGTTCCGCTTGGAGGGAATCAGAGCAGCAGGGTTTGTTGCAAAGGCACCCAGTGTTGGAGTCAGTTTCACTCAGCCAATCAACTCCAGCAGGACGAGCGCATTTAGCCCGCTGTCTATAGCCTCCTGCTAAAACACTGGGTTTTAGCTTCCTGCTAGTCAAGGTGAGCTCGGAGGGCGGAGCCAACACCTGGCTGGAGGTGGGCGACGAGAGGTGACCAGAGGTCAGAAATCCGTCACATTGACAGATTCTCTTCATCCACCTGGAGTCGTTTTTACTGTATTTTGCACCTCAGTTTGTAAATCCCATGTTTCCTGGCTCCGAACCACAGAGCCTCTGCTTTTAAACCCCAAAGGCCTGTCAGATATTTAACCTGTGACTCGGCTGCTTGCGAGCTGAAAACGCCCGTGTTACAAATTGGCTCAATGTGCAATTAGCTCTGTTGCTAATTGTGCCCGCGCCATTACCGTCCGCGGCCACTTCAAGCGTGCTGATCAATTATTTCTACCCCTGAATAATTAATAGCAGACTAATTGCCCGTGTTCGCCAGGACCTCGTTTACATGGCCGACCAGCCCCGCAGCTCCACGGCGCGATTATTTATTCGCTCTCGCCGTTTGCCGCCGCCGGGATGTTGCTCAACACGCACACGGCACCAGGAGGGCGTCGCAGTGATCACGGAACCCGACCGCTGATAAACTATTTAGAGGTATTTTGCTGTTGAGTGAGTAGGTGATGTGCGCCGCTGAATGCGGGAACTTGTAAGAGCAGCCGCGATGTGCAGCAGGAGGCCCGGGGCCCGGCGGAGGTTCAGGTTCAGAAGGCCCAAACAGGCCTCCTGTCGGCAGGAGTCAGTGAGGACCCCTCCCTCACCTGCACTTTGTAACTTTCTTTCACTTGTTACTAATGTGCCACCTATTTATGTTTTATCTATTGCTATTCTTTATTTCTGTTCAGATTGAATGAGTCTACGTGAATCTACATAGAACAAAGAAACAAAAGAAAGATGTGCAAAAGGCAGTCAAGAAAAGGATAAGCAAGGTTTTATAAACCATTAGTGTAATACTTGCCATTGAAACTTCCCTCCGCTGGAAGTTTCCATTCAAATGAATGTTTTTGGTGTCTACAGTCATGTCTACAGCACATGGTAGCAAATTTACTGTGCTGCTGCTCATCAGTGATGCTGAGTTAAAACCGGATTTTTCCGCACACAGACAGACAGCAGGTTTCACTCACTCAGGTTCTCGCAGCTGTTGGCTTCTTTTGTGCTTCATCTCTTTTGTGCTCTTGAGGAAAAAAAAAAATCCTCATAAGAAAAGTGGCGTGACGTTCATAGAACCGGCCTCTCTGTCAGTGCGACAAACAACACTGCAGCTCTTCCCCACAACCACGTTACTGTCGGACCCCCAGCGCAGCGTCAATGAAAAAATATATAAAAAAAGGACGCCCTTCTGTCCTCATTCTCTCCTTCAGCATCGTCCTCTGTGTCAATTCCTTGTTTGCATTTTGCGCACACGGAGGAGAAGCGACAACAGAGAGGCTTTGGAATCCCCGCCACCCCGCCACCCCCCCACCCTCACCCCACTCCATCCAGATGTTGGTCACATGTCTCGGGGCATTCAGGCCTCACACAGCCACCGACCGAGGCTCCCACATCGGCAGCCGCTCCACACATGGAAAGAAGGGTCGTGTTTGTGCGCTTTGTGTTTGTTTTTATCCTTTTCCTTCCCCTCTTCTCTTCTCCCCACCATCCCACGACGCAGGCGGCTGAAGGGAAGCGCCGGCCTGAGCGGCTGCTTTGCACGGGAGAGGGAGAGAGAGAGAGAGACCGTGCGCGTGTTGGCGCGATGGCACTGGATCCATGGCAGCTGTTTCCTTCAATGTTTCATGCCCATAGCCACAGCTGCTCTCCAAATGAGAGTTAATATTGCAGGGGGAGCCGTCCACCCTGGGTCGAGCCTTGTCGCATGGCCTGAATGTCAAACTGGGCCCAGCAGGGTGACACCGGCTCAAAGGACGCGCTGTGTGACTTTTTTTTCACCCCCCCCCCCATCCCCCCCCTCCCTCTCTCTCTCTATCTCCACCCCCTCACCCCTTTTTTCCCCCCCATCCCCTTTCGCCCTCTCCTCTCTGCTGACGTGTCTGTCTGTCTGATTGGATCCCCACCGACCGGACGAGGATGAAATCTGAGATTTTTTTTCACGGCCGCACCAACGCGGCTGCCGACGTGGATGAGGAAAATATCACAGGGTTTTTTCCATCTGGTTGTTTTTATTTTGTAAAATTGAGACAAACATTTTCCTGTTTTTTTTTAGTCTGGAAAGAGAAGAAGAATCGCACCAGAAGAAGAAGGACAACAACAACGCGGGTGTCACCGCACATCGAGCTACACTCGTCCCTGTGACCTGCGCCGCGGACCTGCGTTTCCCCCTGACAACATCTGCAGTGATACATGTAGGGTGCCTCTCGTCCCTCCGCTGCGACTCGGCCGCTAGATCCCCCTCCAAGTCCAACCACCCCCACCTCCCCCTCCCCCACCTCTCCGACAGCCAATCAGCACGGCGGTGGCAGCGGCGAGCGCGACTTGAAGCGTCGTGTCGGCGGCGGTGCAGCTGCATAAAGGAAACAGCTGCTGAAATATCACAGGCGGCCTCCTGTGTCTCCCGAGATCTATCACACACACACACACACACAGACACACGCACACACACACACACACACACACACACAGAAAGACGTGTGCAAGATGTCGTGGGACAGGGGAAGCAGCTCGCTGACGTGCTGCACCGCTGCGACGTCGTCTCCTCGGCGGGACGGTTGACGAGCTGCGACGCCGTGACGCCTCCTTCATCCTCCTCCGACCTCCTCCTGCTGTTCTCTCTCGCCGCTCCCCTTTTCCACGCAAACAGGAAGCGACACGCCGGCGACTCTTGGAGGACGCGGCCATCTTTTTTCTTTTTTCTTTTTTAGACGCCAAGTTCTTTGTCTTCTTTGGCCCCCTGACCGCCACCTGCTACGGCGCCGCAGACCTCCTGGGGGAGCCGAGGAGGTTCACACTCCCATGAGCCTCCACTCATCTTGAGTGATAATGAAAAAGGTTGTTTGTGCGACTGTTGGGCGGCTTCAGACCCGAGTTAACTATTCCACCACTCCACCATTGCATACCAAATTTTCACATTGGAAAATGAAAAGAAACAAATAGAAATCAATCGAAAATTTGGTTGAGAATCAGTAAATGTGAACAAAAGCATTTTCATTTCTCCCCTCTGGGCCTCTTTAATTCTTTCCAGCTCAACTGTGACCCAAAGCCAAGCCGGAAGAAGGGCGACCGACCCCCGAACACCTGCTGCTGATTTTTACGCTGCGTGAAATCACAACTCGCATGTGTGTGTGAGGAACATTTCACCGAGATTAGTTTTACACCAACAAATGCTTCCGTCCAACTCTCGGAGGAGCTCTCAGGTTCACACACACGCACGCACACACACACACGCACACACACACACGCACACACTCACACACCTGTTATGTTACAGCCTCTGAGTCTACTGAGGATATAAGTGAAAGACTCCACCGCAGTTCAAACAATTTGCAGGATTATTTGACCTATGACCTATTTGACCTATGCCCTCATCGTCTGTATGAACCATCAATGATCCCCACAAACTGTTCATAAAAGTTCCTGATGTGCAGCTGCAGCTTGACTGACTTTACTGTCCCGGAAATGTGGCTTATTTATTCCATGAGAGATTAGTCTGAAGTGATTCATGCATTCTTAATCATTAATACAAAAATATTAATTCATTTTCAAAAATCATTTCTTGCTTATAATACACTTATAAGTTCACTGCTGATGTTTGATGGCTCAGTTAAGATTTCATTAATCTCCTGTATGTCCGAAATTTAAATAAATGTGGGCAATCGGTTATTTTTTTTTAATTGTTTTTTAATCGCTTATTTCCCCCCCCCCCAGACAGACAGATTATGATGATTATTATTAAGAGATGATTAAATGGGATTATTAAGTGACGTGTTCTGAAGACGAATCAGGGAGGCTTTTGCTGTGGCAGATGACAACCAATTTAAAAGAATGAAAAGTTTGATAAACAAAAAAACAGAAACAATCACAAATGAATTAACAACAAATTGTTCTTTCAGGATCCTCCAAGACAGACAGACAGACAGACAGGTTATTCTGATGCTCAGACTGAAAACGCCTCAGACTGGAGCTTTGGAATGATGAACTTGAGATTTTACAAAACTGAAATTCTCAGCCATCCAGCAGGGGTCGCCACGGAGACTCAGCTGCCTCCATCTAAGCCTCTAATCCTCCACATCCAACTCACTTCCTGTCCTCCATCACCACCTCCAATCTCCTTCTCCAACTCGTCCTCCTGCTGCTCCTACTCCTCCTCCTCTCTTCTTCTCCTTCTCCTCCTCTCTCCTCCTCCTCCTACCACTCCTCTCCCTTCTTCTCCTCCTCCTCTTCCTCCTCCTCCTCAGACCTGCAGACCATCTCAGTCTCAGTCATCTCCAGAACATCTAACAAGCCCCGCCCCCCATCATGACCTCATTCCTGATCCCATCCATCCTGGTCCGATCCCCCAGAGAAGCTGTGAAGACCTCCTGTCTCTTCCTTCAGTGTCTCTAAACCTAAAGAACTAGCAACGCCACATTTTACACCTTTCCTTCAGATTTTGTGGCTGTGATTCTTATGATATTGTGTGTGACTGTGGCTCCAGTCCACCAACACCAATTTGTCCTGCATCTGCTGGCCACCTCACACATACGGCCGTCCTCCCAGGAGCCCGGTCCCACCTGCAGCCTCTCTCCCGGCTGGCAGGGTGGCCACAGGCCCCAGATGTATCAACAGTGACAAAAGTATATTGAATAATTATCTTTGGAATTAATACATTAGCCCAAACTTAAGAAAATGTCAGCGGGTCGACGCAGGAGGAGGAACCTGGAAGGACGCTGCGCTTCATTAGTCCCGTCCTCCAAACTGATGTGGACGGATGAAATGATTCCTGCCGAGCGGCGTCGCCGCGACCCCACCGGCCCCTCGCCACTTCTAATTCTCCATCACGGCGCAGGCGGCGGAGGAGCAGGCCGCTAATTAACTCATTCGTGGCTGATTTCATGCAGCCATATGAGAAAGCGGCAGCTTCCAGCAGGCCACCTGACCATCACAGGGACTTTGCACAGAGCGTCCAACAGATTAAAGTGGATGGAGATGAAAAATGTCACCTAGGTTTTTTCCATCCCTCCGCAACCTTCACAATGTGGATTAGAGAATATATCATACCAAAAATGACAAAGCAAGATAGTGACTGTGTCTTAAAAAAGATGGTCAGACCAGAACCCCGCTGGTACTTGTAACACAGGCCAGGAGCTGCCTGAGGTGCAGCAGTTTAATTTAGCACCAACCTTAACAAAGAAAAAACTTGAATTTACAGTGTGTTGGTGCAGGCAGAAGGTCCAATCCAGGATCACAACAACAAGCAAAAAAGGAAGGAGACGCTCTGAAAACTCAAAGTGACACAGAAACACTTGCAGGCAGGTCAAAAGCAGGTGGGACCGGTGGAGATAATCAGAGGAGGAGGGGAAACTGTGACAATGGTTGTTTGTCTCTATGTGGTCCAGTGATGAAGTGTCCACTAGTCCAGGGTATCACCCTGCCTTCACCCTATGACAGCTGGGAGAGGCTCCAGCTGACCCCCGTGACCCTGAGCTCAGAAAAAAGCGGGTTTGGAAAAATGGATGGATAGATGGAAATCAAATGTGATCCCACGTTTAGGGAGCAGAAACCCAAAGCGAAGGTTTGCAGCTTCCACCCAAACACCTGAAGTGTCTTTTTGAACCTTCCTGTCATTCTGAACGTCAAACCACAGCTGACTCAAGCAGCTTTCCTGCTGGAGCTTTGCGAGGCCTCAAAGACTCGCAGCACCGAGGTAGACGACCGGGGAAGAGCGAGCGAGACGTCCGCTTCACCGTCGCAGCGACGGCTGATCGATGTTTCCCACTTCGCCGCGATGTCCTCCACCCCCGCACCTCCGCCCCACCCCCACTGCTCCAAAACAGCCTGTTTACTTTATTCACCGGGATGAGTAAATCACTGCTGGAGCTCTCGATCTCTCGGCATATGTGAGGTCTAAGTTATGTTCCTCTGGCGGTTCCACACAGCTGCTGCTGCTGCTGCTGCTGCTGCTGCTGGTGATGTGGCGGCCTCGGCGGAGCGCCACCCCATGGCGACCTCCGTCTGGGCCGCCGGGACGCCACGCTGAAAAATACATGGCAAGTGCAGGCAAAGGAAAACTGTGTTTGAGTGGTGGGTTATTGATGCTTCTCCAGCCTCCCTGTAGAGCTGCAGCAGAGTCTTCTCCTCCTCCTTCTCCTCCTTCTCCTCCTCCTCCTCCTCCTCCTCCTCCGCACACATCACACCATCTCCTCTAGAAAACAACCTCCTTAGCCCTCTGTTTACAGCCCTCTGATTAAACTGGTGATTTTTTTTTTATACATCCATCTTCCATATTTCGAGGGGTGCAATCAAAAGGTGGTTTCAGGCGGCGGAGTCAATGCCTAGGTGTGGGAGCTGTCACTGCCCCTTGTGACATCATAAAGGGCATGCCATTGTACAGTTTCTCTCTAACTAAACACACAAATCACCGCACAGTAGCTTTGGCGAGCATGAAACCTTTGCCGTCATTAAAGACAACCAGTGGTTGCTACTGACTGCTCCTATCAGTCATGATACACACATGACTTCTCCAGTCCCTGAGGAATACAAAAAATAATGATGATAATAATAAAAATCGAATGTATAAAACATAATCATGGAGCGTCGCTGTTGGCTAAACATGCACTATAGAAGAAGGCATTAGAATCTTGTCAGTGCTGCTGTGACGACCGCCGTGCTGCTCACAGCCTCGGGGACGGAGCAGATTAAACGTTTGTCTCCGTCAATCAGCAGTCCGGGAAAAGAATGTCATCTACAGATAGGCAATAATTGCACGCAGGGTGACGATGTGCCCTGCAGAAGATCAGGGTCACAACTGGCAACGTGGATGATTGGCTGAAGCACCTGAAGCTCTCAGCTCAGCAGACGAACCTTCGGCCCCGTCGATGCCTTCGAGGTTCACAGTTTTAATCACAAACTCGTCCGATTGATGGGACAGTGACGAAGTGCAACAACAAGATAAACCCTAGGGGGCGCCATGTCTTTTTTTTCTGCTGCAGCACTTTCTTCTTTATCTATCTATCTATCTGTCTGAAGAAAACTCAAATTTTTATTAATTTCTCTATTTCTAGGGGGCGCTACTGTGCTGAAGACACATTAACATGACAAACACAGGTCAGACTTTATCTCAGGGAAGCACCATCTCACAGTATGAAAAACATTGATGACATACATAACTATACAATATAGGTAACTTCTATGTCCAACAATATGCATGTTTTGTTCACCTGCTCGCATGAAAATGAACCCTTAAACATATGCACAACAATGGAAAAATGACAGCAATTCCTGGAAATGATCATCAATTTCCATAGTTTTTCTTTGCTAGTTAAGACAGGATGTAAACATTTTTAATCTGACAAATCATCTCATGTTGGGTGTCTCCCGCTGCTCCGACGGCAGGGACGAGATAAGCTGAGCAGAGCAGAGCCGCCCTCGCGTGACTTCCCGCGGTTAAGAGGCGGCCGAGCTAAGCTGCGTAATATGTCATCGTGTTCCCCGACAGATTTTCATTTGGTCCCTGACCACAACACCGGGGAGCTGATAGCCACTGATCCTCCGGCGGAGGCGTTTAGGTCGCACCAGTTGGGTCACGCCACTGCAGATTACAGCGTCTCCAGACAGATGAAACAGGCCGGATTATCAGCCGCGTACTGGGCAAATGAAAATACATATGTGCACTTCATGTTGTTGTCAAACACCCCGAGAGACACCTCTGATCCCAGAGGGGTGAGGAGGGGGTCACGCGGTCACACGACCCTCTGATGCAATAAAGACCTCTGATTTTTTTTCCTTCCTCTGATCCAGCAAAGCCGAAGTTGGTCAAATGTTTAAATTGTGACAATTCAACTGACTAATTCTCAGGTCAAGAAAATCAAAAAGCAAAAGGTTTTGCTCTGTGTAGAACTATAGCACACCAACTTCAAGGTTGCATTATCGAAGATATAAAAAACAAGATTTCCAAATTGTGAATTATAACTGTAAAGGAAAAAAAAAATGAACAGGCGTCCGTTTTAATGTGGAGCTTCCAGTGGCTGCAGGCTGAAGGTTCGACCACCTTTCCAGCCTTGAAAGCCAATTTTCTCTGCACCACAATTAACTGACGTGATGGTGATATAGTGCTCACATCCGCACTGACTGTCTGCACGCTAATGTGATTGGCTGAGGGGTTGTGGGCGAGGTCAACCCACCGCCAGGGGCCTTCTGAGGTGAACGCCACTGCTGCTGCAGAGCCTCGTGGTGGTGGAGGAGGAGGAGGAGACGCCGATGAAGATGGAGATCATGTCGATGGTCCCCAGAAGGTCTGGATGGAGCCGGTTGAGAGAAGCACCGTCATCACCTGGAGGTCGTCTCATCTTTGGACCAATAGCAGGACATGAGGAGGCAGTTTAATCTTTAACGTCAGGCCTGAGGAAAGGAAATCATCTCTTCTGTAAGGAGGAAGATTAATGTTGGCATCGGAAATTGCCACACTGGTATCCAGTTCGGGTAGTAGATCCACGCGTTGTCTCCGACTCTGGTCGCTCTGTGGGGATCCTGGGATCAGGTGGAACACGGTGAAGACACGACATCACACAGGGCTTCAGATGGCGGCCCCTCCAGGCCCCTCCCACTCATGAATAAAGACCACCCCCCTCCCCCCACCTTCCTTGGCAAACTACAATCAGCTACACTGTATTTGTGCCATTTAAATTTCCCGGCCCATTTTCATGCAAATGGGAAAATTTATTGTCACAAACCGTGCAACGCTGGCAGTAACACCTCATCTTAATGGACCCCCCCCCCCGTTCTCACCCCCCACCCCCCGTTCTCACCCCTCCCACTGCCGCAATATCTCACTAATCAACTTTGGGTCGCAGTGTGATTCATAAAGGGACGATTCATGGCCCTCCTCTCTCGCTCTTCGGACTCCTCGCCGCCGTTTCACGGCGCCGCCCCATAATGGGGATTGATGAAGTCGTCCATCAGATTGATCGCCAGCATTCTAGCAAATGAAAATGATTATTGAATTAGCAGGGCTGAGCCGTTACAAAGGGACCCCCCCCACCGACAGTTCCTCCCCTACGCACTCGTAAAGGAGTGGAGTCGGAGCTGCTCTGAACCCACTCAATTAAAAAGTACGAGGTAATCGCTTCTACATGCTGTTAGTTTGAGTTATGGTGGTTTAGCGCCAGTCTCCGGCAAGTCCCGCCGCGCCGTGCAATTACTTAAGAAATGACACCGGAGGAGCGTTAAAAGAAAGAAAAAAAAGTGTGGGAGCTTTAAGTTGAGGTGACCTTTAGAAAAGTGCCGCCGCTAGTTAAACAGGAAGTGGCCGTCGCCTCGCCTCGCCTCGCCTCGCCTCGCTAGCTCTGTCCGCTTTTAAACCGCTCACATATAATCTGGTTTTAGTCCATAAGCCAAATATTTGACGTTAATCAAAACCCAGGAATAATAATAATAAAAAAATTAAGCCTCTTAACTTGTTTATTGGTTTGTTTTTGACCTTTCACACCAGAACAGATAAACACTTCAGGGAGGCGACGGTGAGCGTGCCGTGTTTTAGCGCTCAGAAACTTTACCCACAGGACGGCTCTTAATCTGCATGAAAACACATTTCTACGTAATCACCTTTAGCTCTCGTCAGAAAATATCGTGTTGTTTCTGTCGCCGCTGTGGCTCCACGTACAGGGAACTAAGGTTGGGAAAGGAATAAAATTGATGCATGAAACTAAAGCGGTATCAATATTTACAATATTAAAATAATGTTTTTTCCAAAACTCAATGATTACAAAATGTATTAAAGATTTAATTAAAAAAATATTATTCTTCCTTTTCCGAAATGCTAATGTAAAAATCACGAAAACATCTACAATTTCAACAATATACACCAAACACTATCTATCTATCTATCTATCTATCTATCTATCTATCTATCCGGTGTTTCTGTGGCAACAAAGGCAGTGAAGTCGGTCGTCGCGGTCAGTTTAACACGTCATGCGCTGAATCCCAACTTTCACAAACACGCACAAAGCCTTTAATTCCAGTCTCCCCCCCCCCCCACACGCAATCACAATTCCTCACCTTTCCTCCATAAACACGCTTCCTGCTGTTTCATACATTTCAGGCTTCAGCCCGAACAACAGCGACGACCGTCTCTGGGGGTAATACTCTTCATTTCAGGCAGGAGGGAGCGGGGGATCAAAACAGGCGCCACTCCCAGCATGCTTTGCCTTCCCTTTTGTTTTTGCACAGCCACTTCAATTACAGCCCTGCGACTCCGAGGACCAAGCCACAAACATGTTGTTGTTGTTTGTGTTCGACTGGAAATTGTTTGTTTGTTATCTGATTTTCTCGCCGTTGGATTAGCTCGTCCCGCCCCTCTACCTTTTGAGTTTCTGGACCAATGGGAGGGCGGGATGGCGTCGCCCTCCACCTTTGCCCTCCCCCTCTGTCCGTCCACACACATCCTCCGTCCACCGAGGATCAAGCCTCCGTAATCCCTGGATTTTTTTATCCTCCAAAACAGCTTGGGCCCATCAGCAAATTGCGACGGCATATGGTAAAGGTTTATGATTCATCTGGCAGCGGCCGAGCAGCCCGAGCCTCGTCATCCGCCCGCAAACACCAGCAAAATATCGTCACGCGGAAACTGTGCCAAAGCCGTGGAGCAGAGCGGAGCGGAGGCCCAGGGGGATGGGGCAGGTGGGAGGGGGAGGGGCCAATTGGTAGGAGAGCATGAGGTGAGAGAGAGAGGGAAAGAGAGAGAGAGGGCCGAACGAGTGTTTTCAAGCAGGCAGGAAGCTGGACGCCCGAAAACCAAGCGACGTCCGTTCAGTTGTGACGGACTCAGGAGGAAAAAAAAACCTTCCTGATTTCCACAAGGCAGAAGAAGAAGAAGTGGAGGACGCAACTGGAGCTAGCCTCGGGGAGGCTAACCAGTTTAGCTTCACTGCTGTAGCTTTTAGAGAAAGTGCACAGCAGCAGCAGCAGCAGCAGCAGCAGCAGCAGCAGCAGCAGCAGCAGCAGCAGCAGCAGTTTCAGCTCTGGCTGGATGTGATCCACAACATGAGCTGCGTTTGAGAACATCTGCTGGAGGAGTCCGATGCGATCGCTCCCCCCTCCCCCAACCCCCCATTCACCCCCCCTACCCCCCCACCCCCTCCCGACTCCCTCTGTTGGACATGTGACATGATTACACACAAACACCTCCAGCTAAACTTTCCCTCCGTGCCTTCATTAAAGCCAGCGCACTGCCGCCGCCACCGCCAGCGGCAAGGTGACCTGGGCCGCGGTTTACCGGGCTCCGCCCCCTCCGCCGGGGCTCCACCCCCTCCAGCGGGGCCACACGCGGCTCCTGAGCGGGTGTGGGGAGGAGCTTCAGAGGCCGAGGCGCCGGACCGCCGCTGCCACGAGCTGACAGTTGGTGCGGCCGAGGTTTTTATCATTAGCCGACTCCAGACGCCCCCCCCCCCCGCCCCCCCCCGCGCTTCTCCCCTCGCTGCCCCCTGGCCGGACAGGTGATCTCACTCGGCCGTCTGACTCAACATATGCACCCGCCGAGCACCCCCAACCCCCTCCCCACCGCCACACACAGATCGTGCCATCATTATTTCATAGCTGGCAGGTGAGTCGGGGAGCTCGGCACATTCAGGTGCAAAAGCAGGTTGGCATCGTGTTGTAGTCAAGACGGCACCAACCCAGACCGAGACATTATCAAGACTAGAGAGTATGGAGACGGAGACCAGACCAAGACTTTATATATCTAAGAAAAATATCGACAAAATAGAAAAAAAAATGACCAGTATCTTTTTTAAATTCAAGTTTGCTTCTAAATGGAAAAGCAATATCTCTTTTCAGCAAGGTGTCTTCTCAAAATTTCTTTAGCATTTTGTTGCTTTGCCAACTATTTTGAACCATTAAAAAAAGAAAAAAAAGAAAGAGAAAAAAAAACAACTTAAAAAAAAAGCTAAGAATAAGGGGGCAGAATGTCAAACACACAAACTGAGGGTAAAACGTCAGCAGCTGGATTGTTTTCTGTTATCATATCATTGCAGTGTTGGCTGAGTCTGTAACGTCTGGATCAAAAACCCAGAGTCCCTCCATTCTGAGACCAAGACAAGACCCAGTAAAAATGCCTCAGCGTCCGAGACGAGACCGAGACGCTTAAAAAGTGGTCTGGAGACCAATCTCCAGTCCTACAACAGCAGGTTGGCAGCAGGAATGTCCGAGCGCAAACAGATTAGCATCTGTGTTGGGACACTATTCAATATTCATTTTAAAAGAAAGTTGTTACTTTAGCATGTATACATTCATTTTTGTGATTCACCTCAGACTCTAGTGGAGCAGCACAGCAGAAATGAAACAAAAAGATCTCCATGGAAACAGACATGTTTAGCTAGTTTAGCTTCCTGCTAAGAACAGGTTCCTCTGATCGACTGCCTGCTCTTCTTATTTCTTGTGCTTTTCTAACAACTAACAAGTTCCTCACAGTCACTTTAACAAACTGTGCGTTTAAACCTCAAATGCAGTTGAGAAACAGTCAAACAGCAACACACATAATCACAGAACCAGCAGCGAGCGAAGCACCTGGCTGAGATTAGAGACGCCAGTCTGTCTGCTTCGTAGAAATCACTTTCTCATTTTATATTACAAACATTTCCAAACTTCATCTGCATTTTCACGTCCGCTCCCTATTAACAGCCGCCTTGCAGTCTGATCACCTTACAGGTGTCCCAGATCTCCGTCGCCATTGGTGACTCGCTCGGCTTTTAGGGAAGATTCTCTGGGAAAAGAGCGTCGACGTAAAGCTGCGACGATCGTGAGCCGTGGAGCTGCCGCTAATCCCCGCCCCCTCACCACCACCTGCGCTCTTCCTCAGAAGACGCAGGGTGGGAGGGGGCAAGGGGTCGTGGGGTGGGAAGGATTTAGCCGTAAAGCTCTCGGAAATACAAACCAAGAGTCAACTCTAACAAGCTGCTCTGGGGGACGCAGCAGGGGGCGGGGCTTCAGGAGGAGTCGCGGCTCTTGAACTTGGCTTTGGAGACGCAGCAGCTGCAGCTGCAGCTCCACTCAGGGAAACTTCATCAGGGGGAGCAGGGGTTGCGCGACTGTTTGTCTTTTCTTTCTTAAGAAGTCGTAAAACCGCTCGCTGGCGTCGCCTCCAGTCAGCTTTAAAGTTAAGTTCTCCTCGTGCCTTCAATGCGTCTCCGTTTTGCATCCTACGATATATCAGCTGCACCAAACATGCAACATCTTTCGGCTAATTCGCCTTTCCATCTCCAAAATCCTTTTTTCTTTTTTAACTTTGCACGCGCGGCGCCGTCTTTAGATTTCTCTTCTGGTTTACATTGCCAACCGTGTATAAGCTTGAATGGCAGCGAGCTGTTGCAGGCTGTGAGCTCCAGCCTGCAATAATGTCGCATCAACACAGAAACATATTTGTGAGTGAGTCGACGCAGACTTGCTGGGGGTTGAATATGTGCACATTTTGTGCGCATGTGTCCTCGGCATGTGGCTTATATCTTTATTGTGTGGATTGAATTCGCAGAACGCGTGTACGACTATTTCTTTTTTTTAAAGGCCCAGCATGTCAGATCTAGCACCATCTGATGGTGAGAAAGCAAATTGCATCGGAACGCAATCTTCATCCCTGTTATCTGACGCGCAACATGGCAAACAGCGCTGTTGCGCATGAAAACATGCTTATTGTGAGCAAATAAAGACGACAGGAATTTTTTTTTCGTGATTTTTCCTGACTGAACACAAACACAAACACACACACACACACACACACACACACACAGATATTTTCTGTTCTGTCCATCTATAGAGGCCAATAAAGGCCTTTAAATGCTGAACACTGGACCTTTAAAGCGCAGAACACGATGGAATAATTTGTTAAAGAGGCTATTTTGGGGTAGAAAGGAGGCAAAAATGTACTTTTCTCACACACACACACACACACACACACACACACACACACACACACACACACACACACACACACACACACCTCAGCTGGCATCTTGTCACAGAGTGCAAACACGGATAAAGCAGAAGGTGTACGAGCGCATATTTTTACTAAATGCAAGACCTCATTTTTGGGGCGTTGAAGACCTTGAAGGGATTTTTTTCTGTGTGTGTGTGTGTGTGTGTGTGTGTGTGTGTGTGTGTGTGTGTGTGTGTGAGGTGCCTCCGGTGACTGACTTCACAGGGGGAGAGGCTGCACACTGTCCACTCCTCTGTCCACACACACTCTGTATAATCACGTTCCCTGTCGGGCCGTATAAATCTGCAAGGGCCCAATTAAAGATTGCCTTTAGCATGTCCACCCCTAGCAGCGCACACGCCTGTTCAAACACACACACACACACACACACACACACCCACACACACACGAAGAAGAGCATGAAACAAACACACCGTTGGCTTTTCGTTGACTGTGTATTTGACACAACAGAACTCATTGGAAAACAACAACAACAACAACAACAAAAAGTGCTTGACTAAACATAAAATGAGTGTAAAATGAACAAAATCATATTTGTTTTTTTGTTTTTTTGCTGTTTTTGGTTTGTGATGAGTGCAGCAGGATAGAGGGCAGAAGCTGGACAATTATTTCAAAAGAAAAGAAAAACAATGAAAACTGGGATGCACTGATGCGCTCTGGCTGAAACCAAACCAGGATAAAAAAAAAATGATGGAATGAAAAAAAAAAGTTTTTATTAATTTTTTAATTTTCTGTGTAACTCCTTAAATCTGGATAGATGTTGTGGAAAAAAAAACAAAACGAAAAAATACAATAAAATACATTACATTCCGGAAAGTAACAGGTGGAAAAGTATAAAAATAGTTTGTTTGTTTTTTTAAGAAAGTGCACATATTTACAATACAACACACACAAATATTAAAAAAAAAAAGAAAAAAAAAGAATTTAAAAATAGGCAAAATGATTGACAGCGTGTGAGTAGTGAGGACGCAGAGGGGATGTGTGTGTGTGTGTGTGTGTGTGTGTGTGTGTTTAGTCTGGACAGGGCGACTCGTGTTGTGACTGCTGTGAATATCTCATTAGTCCTGCTTAACATCGTCTCTGTGCTTTTGCTTGGAAAGAGAAATAATCTGGGCTGCAGCGAAGCCTCCTGCTGGTCCGCTGAGGAGACGCGTCCTAAATGTCAAATTATGCAAGAGGCAAGAGGAGCAGCGTTTAGCTTGGGACAGAAATATCACCCTCCCACCCCCTACCACCCCCATCACAATGGTGTTATTTACCTTTGTGCTCCGCAGGGGGCGACGACAACAACAACCGCGGCAACACTGACGGCGACACAAAGGAATAATAATTAGAAGGTTTTTTTTTGCCGTTGCCCCAAACGTGTGACGGCGGCCTGTTTGCGGCCTTGATGGTGGCTGAACTTATTTTTGGTGTCACTTGATAAGCTGTGCGGCCGGCGCCGAGACGCGCCACTGACCCGGCCACTGGTCACTGTCCATACGGCTTCCCGTCAAGGCCGCCGCGCTTTGGCAGGTTTCCACTCCAATATCCAGCCGCCGTCTGAGGAGCGCCATCCGAAGTGACTGCATCATTCCAGCCTTTTTCTTCAGCCGACCCCTCACCCCCACCCAACCCCCCCCGGTCACCCACCCGCCCACCCCCCTACAGCGCCCACCACCCTGCTATGCCCAGTTCCTCCCCCTCCCATCGTTTCGGGGTTGGGGAAATCATCCTATGTACCAAATATACATCCCCTTGTTTTTCGGGGGTGAAGGAGAAAGAAAATGGGGTTGAGGAGGGAGGAGGGAGGGGTTGAGGGTGTGTGTGGGGTGTGTGTGGGGTGTGTGTGTGGGGGGGGTCAGGCATAATTTCTGGAAAATGAACAATACTTATCCGTCCGTCGCATCCGCTGCTTTGAGTTTGCGTTCACGGAGGCGGCGGGCGGCGCTGCGTCCTCTTTATTGTCTTTGCTGCCAATAACTCTAAAAATACAAACTGTAAAAAACAAAGAGGACGAGCAACTTCATGGCTCAGGCTGCTGCTGTCTGCCTTTCATTTTTATGTGAATTCAACTTTTGTTGAGGTTGCGACGCGGCCTCGCCGACGGGCCGGTTGGCGGCGCCGCCGAGGCTCCGTGCACGCCCTGCTGAGCACGGAGCAGACGCACTGGAAACAGGGTTAAAGGGGGAAAAGAAAAAAAAAAAGCCCAGCGAGCGGCGGTGGCGTGTCAAGGTCTTGAAGGCATCAATCCCTCAAACGTAGCCGCAGACGACGGCGGCGGTGGCGAGGAGGCGGCGAGGAGGCGGCCTGTCCTGCGGTCGAATAACGCTCTATTAATTTCCTGGTCCTGAGCGCATAATGAAAAGGAAGGTGTCTTCACACACACACACACACACACACACACACACACACACACACACACACACAAACACACACACACACACACACACACAGTGAGAGAGGGAGAGCAGGAAAAAAAAAAAAAAGAGGGGTGGCGTGGGGGCGTCAGTGGTGGACCAAAGGCAAAGTCTCGATGGCGTTCCAACACCTGGGGGCGTCCTGTCCGCAGTTTGTCATGCGTGTGCACTTCTCAGTGATAAAGCGACAGGACGAGGCGGTCGCAGGGCCGCCGCCGCCGCCGCCGCCACCGCTGTCGGCCAATCAGGATGGAGGACTGAAGTCAGAGAGGCTCAGTGACGAGACGTCGCCATGAGGGCAGCGAGGCCCCGCTGGGAGTGTTCCCACTGCCACGCCGAGAGGCGCACACACACACACACACACACACACACACACACACACCCCACCACCACCACCACAAACCCCGCCCCTTCCTCCAGGATCTTTTTTTGTTTGTTCATTTTTCATTTCTAAAGACGTCCTCAGTCTGCGGCCACGCAGCATCTTCTCCTCAGGAGGCTCTCGATGGTCCCAGTGGCTTCTCACTGCACTGCACACTGCAGTTTTTTTTTGCAGTTCCCCTCTCTTTTTGTTGGACTTCTTTTTCATTTCTCTCCCCGAGAACAAAAATGGGGGAAAATAAAAGGCAGCAAGAATAAATAACTTAATGAATAAAGGAGTGTGCAACTCTGAGTTCAGGAGGAAGCGGCTATTGAAAATGGGCGGATGGATGGATGGATGGACGGACGGCCGGATGGACGGATGGATGGATGGATGGACGGATGGGTGAGGGAGAGTGAGCGTGAAAGCTTCAGCGGCTGGGGGAAGTTTGTGAGGCGACGACAGGGACGAAGTGCAGGAAGCTCGTCGGCGGGTTTTTGTTGCGGCGCAGAGCGGCGCTACTGATGGTGCGGCACACGGCTGAAATTCATGCAGCGGCCCTGAGAGAGAGAGAGAGAGAGAAAGAGAGAGAGAGAGAGAGAGAGAGAGAGAGGGGAGGGGTGTTGAGAAGGGCGTTAAAACTTTCAAAGTCTAAAGCAACTTCATGGATTACTGCGTTTTTCCCGTCACTTTAAATCACCATCATCCAAATGACTTCTTAAACATTTGTTAATTAACTGAATTTCATTTCATTTCATTGTTGTTTGAGTTGTGAAGTATCATTGTAACACTAACAAAAATAAAGTGGCTAAGAATGCAAAAAAAATAACTACTAGACAACTGATGCTGATAACTGATGAAGGTAAAAATTGAACTTGAAGATTTAAACTCATCATTTACAATTTTTTTTTCGCCTGAAATCAACCTGCAGCCTTTGTGTGTGTGTGTGTGTGTGTGTGTGTGTGCAGCTATCTGAGCCTGTGGGTGAAGCAGCAGCAGCCAGTTGCACCAACAGTAGGCCGAGTGGCACCAAGAGGGAGCTCTAGCACAGCGAATCCCACCGCAGAGCCCACCGCCACCACCACCGCTCGCTGCACCTCCACCACTGTGGCCCAGCAGTGTGTGTGTGTGTGTGTGTGTGTGTGTGTGTGTGTGTGTGTGTGTTTCTATGTCGAGGCGAAAGAGAAGCCAAACATGCACGTGTAGCAATCAGCAAAATATAAAAACAATAAACAAACAAGGATCTATTTCCACTTGGCTCTAAATTGAGGTTTTATATCAGTTTTTTAGAAACACACCATGCTCAGTTGTGAGACCAGAGGGAAGTTCATGATAAAATCATTTTTTATATATATTACTGCTGCTCACATAACTATTGAAGACATTTGACATGAGACAAAGCTGAAAAACTGACTCAGTCAATTTGTGAATTTGTGACTTTCAAGGGGAGAAAATGATTTCAGTCACTATGTTTTCCAAAAATTTTAGTCCAAAAAATTTCAATCAATGCCGTTCTAAATTTTCTGGCTCTATGTTTTCGCTTCTATTTTCTATTTTCGAGACACACCTGAAACATCAGAGGTTTCAGATGCCATCAGAGAGGACACGCACACACACGCGCACACACACGCGCGCACACACACACACACACACACACTTGAGGCTTTTAAATGTTTCAGAAACAAATGAATTTGGAACGAGAGGTCACAAAGGTCACCAGCTGTTCTCTGGTTTGCCACAAATGATGTTTTGAAAGTTGTTCTCATTCCCCGCCATCACAGCACAAGCAGGAAGTTGCAGCTGCAGCCAAATGTTCTAAATGGATCCGACAAGGTCTCGCCTGATTGATGCGGGTGGAACATGTGACTAGAAGACGCCGATAGGGCAAAAATGAACCTCAAAGGTTCTGAGTCAAAGGCGCTTTCTCCACTTCCACTCTGAGTTTGGGTTTGACGCCGGAGCCCCCGAACAAATGTGGAAAAAACAAACAAAAAAAAAACCCAGAAGCAAATGTGAGCAGCCACTTCCTGTGGTGTGGGAGCTGCGGCAGCATGTTGCACCACAGCCTGGCTGGGAGCTGCAGAGCAGCGGCAGCACCGACACACTGCAGCGCAGGGCTTTAGCTGGGGGGGGGGGGCGCCGCTCTGTGTTATTTGGCAGGGCTGGCCAGGCGCTCAATGGATGGATGGAGGGATGGATGGATGGATGGATGGAAGGATGGTGAGGTGGGGCCGCCGTCTCTGCGTGCTAAGCCCCTCGACGTGGACCCTCTGCAGCTAATCTCACACAGTCAACAAATAAGGCACATCAGATGCTGTTTTGGCCGTGGCCAACCGAGCCGCTGAGTTTGGTGGATTTTGCGTGTTTTTTTGCTGCGCTGAGGAGGGGAGGGGGTGAGTGGAGGGTGGTGGTGGTGGAGGGGGATCAGGATGGCGGGCGAAGCCGAGGGATATGGCGTCGGAGGGGCGAGGCAGGTGCGCCGCAATACGGTCAAACTGCTTCCAGCTCCGCTGTTCCCCGAGTGAGCGACTTGGCAGCGAGGGGGTGGCGGTGGCGGTGGCGGTGCTGGTGGTGGTGGTGGCGGTGGCGGCCCTGTAACAGTGCCACGTTGGAGAGACGGAGACCCCACCTGAGCCACTGGCAGCCTAGCCACCCAGCCAGTCACCCAGCCAGTCAGCCAGCCAGTCGCCCACCCAGTCACCCAGCCATCCAGCCACCCAGCGACGCTCCGACCAGCGCGTCAGCACGAGATGTCGGTGGGGATTCATCAGCAGAGGGGCGACGTGATGGTGAGATGGACGGCCGGATGAGTCAGGTGCCGAGATGGAGAGGCGAAGAGACAAGTGGGAGGGCTGTGGGGTGGGGGGGCAGTTCGTCGAGGTTGGGTGTCGGGCAGCAGGACCTCCTGAATGCGTTCAGGAGTGGGAACTTCCTGCGGGACGAATGAGGACGTATGGAAAAGGAGAAATCCACTCTGAGCCAACCAATAAATGGTGTTTGCTGCATATCGTGTGGCATCAAACTCCTGTGACACCTGACTCCTGCTTTTTGTGGGGTTTTAAGGGCCGTGTGCAGCAGTTGCTTCCCGTTTTCATGGCAACTAAAAGTAAGCCAATGATGGAATCCGGTTCATTATGAAACCCTTGTACTTGTGGTTTGACAAGACTTAGGACTGATACTGAGTTAACAGGGAGGGTCAAAAACTCACATTCAAAGCCTTTACCTTGCTTATGCATGGTCTCACACATGCAAAATAAAGTTGATGATGGATGTGCCACATGCAACATGGACGCATCTGCAACTGAGATGATGTTGATGCAGTTCTTTGCATGGTTTTCTCACAACACAAAGAAGGTTCCTGGTTCATTTCCTGATGGATTACTGAGTTTGGATCAGTCCAGGGTTTAAGACAGGCACCAATCATCTAAATCTTTTTATATTTTATCTATAATTTGGAGTAAAATTCAAGACAAGTTTCATCTCGAAGTGAAACACAAGTCCAAGAGTGAAAAAAACAAAACAAAAACAAGGCAACCATGTTTGTCTCCTTGTCGCGCCTGGTTGTTGTGAATTAGTTCTGAAACTAGTCTCCAAATTTCCCGGAGACAAATATCAGGAAATAAACACAGGGCTGATGGCGAGTGCACTCCCTTCCAAATATTTGTGTTGGATTGTTTGGTATTAATTGACTGTATAGTTTATCACATTTACAATGTTAAAAAAAAAGAAAAGATGCACCAACGACGGCATCCACTTAGGTTGCAGAACGAATCTCCCATCTGGACGACAGTGAGAAAACACTTGCGAGCATGAGAGTTGTAATCCAGTTGCAAGATGCTTATTTTGCAGTGATAAGCTGCGGGCTTTGAAAGATTTTATTACCAGAACAGAGACTTTTTCCCGTCCGCGCAATAGAGCCGCGCAGCCTATACAGTAGCTTCGTTAATCTAAGGGCTTACTTTACCCAACAGCACCAGGGCCGCACCACTCGTCGCATTAGTCCAACACCCTCTGCTGCTCTGACACAACAGTCACGATCCAAACAATCCACTGTTGCTGTGGAGGAAACGCCGGCGCTGGAGAAGAGCATCAGGGTCATGGATCAAAAGGAAAAAAAAAAAAAAAAGGGGGGGGGATAAGAAATTCTTTCTCCTCCAATTTTTTTTTTATAAATTCAAGGGGAAAAGTGCCAAGTCCAACAATACGATAAGATTTTTTTTTTCTTTTTTAAATCAAGCAAAATGGGAATTTCCTCTTTTTTTATTCATGCACAAAGACATTCAAAATCCTGTAACTGTGGCAAAATTATGACTTCACCTTATTTTTTTGGACGGGCCAAAGCTGAAACAACAGAAAGTTGATGGTCACCAGTTCTGGCGGAGCAAACAATACTTTAATTCAATAATTAATTCTTTCTTCTTCCAATTTTTAACCTAAAACACACATCAATTGTGTGTTTGTTTGGTTTTTGCTGCAATGTTTTCATTTCGTGCGTCCTCAATGCAAGTTTCTAGGTTGGACCAGCTTGTCTGCATCAACATACAAGTGAAGCGTCTGTCAAGGCACTAAATAAATGAGAGGAGCAGTGGAAGCTGCCGCTGACTGCGGTGGCCCGAGCCGCCGGACATGTGTTGTGTCGCCCTCTCCGTCCTCGGCCACATATTGAACAAATCAAAAGTTCAAGTGGGACTGAGACTCAGGAGAGAGCCAGAGTGTGAGCAATCCCTCCCTCCACCGGGCCGCCGCCGCCGCCGCTGCTGCCGGCCCTCTTCTCACAGCCCCGCATCCCCACACACAACACACACACACCAAACACACTGCCCACACAACGCTGCCATCTGGCCTGCTGGGAAATCAGAGCCACCTGAGACTCGGCCAAATTCATGATGGCCGCTGACAACTCGGGCGATTCTTTTCATTGTACCGAGATGAATAAAGATGAAATGAGCACAAGAGGTACAGGAGGCGCCGCATGAAAATAAAGCAACTTCCTGCTATGGTTTCAAGTTTACATTGTATTCTGAATTGTACGATACGTAGTTGGGTTTTAATTCCAAGCCGGAAAGTCTCAATATCTTTAAATAATAATATCTTATAATTATAGATGTACAACAATTATTAGGAATTGATATGGTACTTCGAGACTTGCAGGTGAGGAGGTGCAGGGAGCCAGTTTGTTTGTTTGCTTTGAAATGTAGCAGTGAAATAATTACACACCGCTGCTTTTGTCCAAAATGATTGTCAACTACATTTGGTTTCTTGGTTTGGGACTTGGGTCCAAACTCTCTCAGGATCTCACCAAACTACATCGTCAGTGCAACACCCCCAAATGATCATTACCATGAGAACCAGCCATAACAAAGCACAGATTCCTTGATGAGCGCCGCGTATACCAACCTTACCGACACAAATCAGTAAATAACTATGACCTGGATGAAACTTCAATCCTCCGCTCACACTTGACCCAACTATATGCTGGAAAAATATATTTACGTCTCCGTCATGCGGCTCCTATAGTTTCTGTTTGTGACTGACAAGCGGATACTTGACTGACCCGGGAGCAAAGAGAGACGAAGCAACAGCTTGGCGAAAAGGAAGTTCTGCAGGCAGGTGGCAACGTATGTTTGTCTGAGCCTCGCTGGCTTCTGCTTGGTTCCGGGGAAGTGAGCTTATTTAAATACATGGAGAGGAAAAGGGCTGCCGATTCTTTTGCTTTTCTTCCTCACAGTGGCAGTCAGGCCTCCAGCAGTGCAACTGTGGCTCTGTGATACTCCAATACCTCTGCCTCCACTTGCCTCAGGTACACCGGTAATCTAGTCTAGAACCATGACAATACCAGTTGCCTCAGACAGGGCCCTTGCTGGGGAGAGCTGGATCCTCAGGTCAGCCACCTGGACAAACCTTCCGATTAGAATCCTACTGACAGCATCGTAACAGTGGGAGAAGAACAGCTCCAGTTACAGACACAGAGGGGCCAAGAAGAAACTCCAGAGAACTTTGGAAAAACAAAGGTTGGGGCCAAAACACCACACACACACATACATACACATGCATGCACGCAAGCACGCACGCACACCCCTCATGCTGACTGAGAGAAACTGGGTCTCGGCACGAATTCCACATTCAGTCAACTTCTGGGCAATTTAAACACAGCAGATATCCTGAAGAACTTAGGTTTTAAAAAGCCCAGTCAGTATCAGCATCTAACAGTCAGACAGAAAACTGACAAAAAAAAAAATCATTTTACCAGCTGTGACCTCGGGGTAAAGGTCACCGAACTCTGAGCAGATCCACATTCTGGGTGACTTTGAAAACTTGGCAGCTTATTATTCGCAAAACATTAGAAAACCATTTGTGTGTTTTTTCCACTCCACTTTTATGGCAACACATGACCTCAAATGTTGCACACTCATCCTTTAAAGTGTTGCAAAACCAATCAAAAAAGGTCTTCCTCCAGCTCATCAGCGGGTCACCTGCTGCCTCTCGTCGCCCTTGCAACCCTGTGCACGGCAACTCCTGCAGCCGAGCCACGCGGCCCAACCTGTGAGACCAAACCGTCCGTGACTTTTGCGCGGGGCTGCCCATTGTTGCAGGCATGAGTGGATGTTCCTGTGCTGCGCTACTGTAGGTGCAGCTGTTTGCTGCCAGGCCTCCTGCTCGCTTGCTCGCTCCCACCGCCACCCCCCCCGCCACCCTCTCTCTGGTTTTGTCAGAGTAAGTGCACATCATTGGCAGCTAAAAGCTCTGGGCACCGTCCCTCTGGTTGTTCCAGAGAAATGCCAATCGTTTTGGCGTCGACGGGGCCTTCACAGACGGCGCAGGAAGGCACAGATGGCACTAATGGACGAGCAGAATCCAACCGAGGGACCGGGACGGAGCCACACCGGAGCGCCGTCCAAATAGCTGTAGTGTGAATGTACTGTATGGCCAACGTGCCGCTCCGCTCCGCTCTAGCGGCTACGGCGCCTCGTCGCAGAACGACGTGGCATAAAGAATTCAGAAAAAAAAAAGGAAAAGAAAAAAAAAGATAAAATAATCATAAGAGCGAGGGAGATGGTGGGAGGACGGGCGTGGAGCCGTGCCAGGAGGATCAGACAGAAGAGAGATTGTTCACGGGGCTGAGACGAGTTGCGCACACGCCGCACGCACAGCCGTCCAAGTCAACCCACTCCAGCCAGACAACTGGGTTTACAGCGAGCGGACAGACTGAGGCGTTCTGTCAGTCAGGGAAGAGCCAGTTTATAGACTGCTGCACCTTCTTCTGGGTACAATGGGTACGTCTTGTGCCTTTTCTCTGCGCACGGCGCCAGCTGATAGCCTGTTTTCTGACCCGGGAGGCGAAAGACTTGCATTTAGAATTCTTCTGTTGTTACAAATTTTCTTTTTTTTTTATATATATTTTTTTTGTCCCCCCCCCCCCCCACCCCCATGCGATGCCCACATGCTGTGGATCTTAACATTTGTTGTGTAAAACAAAAAAAAAAAAGTCCCCTCCTGTGAAGAGCGGCGCTCACTCTGCAGCTCTAGTAGTGCTGAGCAGATGCTTGTAGGAAGAACTAGTCGCAGCTTTAAGTGGTGCTAAGCAGCCGCTAAGAAAACCTGTTTGGAGCGCTATGTTCTCGTAAAGTTGAAATACTCTCAAAGGGTCACGGTACCTTAAGTTTGAGCCCATTTCTTCCAACTGTGCGCTTGCTAAAAATTGCAAGCGGCATTCAGGGCTGAGATTAAAAAAAAAAGAAGCAAATCGCCTAGTAGACGGACATTTTTGCCGTCTACAAAAAAAGGAGAAAAGTTTATGAGGACCTAGTTAGCAAAAAAAGAAGAACAAGAACAAGAAGAAGCACAGTTTAGTAGAATCACATGTAAAAACATGGGGTAGGAGAAACACCAGACATTAACACAGCACAGCTGAATTTGTATTTTGGATCCCTGGGACCAGATTTACCAGCCGCCTCTATGGTGAAGCAGGATTTGGGGACATTTGGGATAGCAGAACACTGCTGTAGAGTTTCACAGCACGAAGCAGCCTTCTCATGAAGTAGTCAAGAAATTTTCCATCCCCTGTGAAACTCCGGAATGGTTACGTGGATTGGAAAATATGACTGGAGCTTCCGATGACATGGCAGTGAGCAGGTGAAATTTAAATTTCTGAACTGTCCCTTTAAAAAAAATTGAAAAAGAAAAGAAAGACACAACAAGCCAGTGGCGGACCCACAGCTGCTCAGTGTACAGAGAGCTCAGAGCTCTGCAGCAACAAGCTCGGACATCTAGACAATAAACCCAAACACGCACATGCACGCACACACACACAAAAAACAAAAATGAAGAGGGGCCCAGTTTGCTAATTTTCCTCCCATGCGCCAGAGTGTATCAGTGTCTGCAGAGCGCCGTGGGCTTCATCTGTACTCTCAGATTATGTGTCGTGGGCCGAGCCGTCCTCGCGGTGGCGCCGCGAGAGGCGCCGCAAACACTCGCAACTGCGCTCAAAACATAAGTTTGCGTCACGTCTGCGAGGCCGCGCGGCGCAATGTCGGCCGACGGCTCTCGTGTGTTTGTGCCAGAAACGAGGCAGGCGGTGCCGCCTAATATTATTCCTTTGAATATTTTACCGCAGAAAGAAAAAAAACAAAAAGAAAAAAAAAAAAGTCTGTTTTATGCTAAAGAGAATGAGGCTCGCAGCCGCCGCCGCGGTGGCCCCAAACCTCGGGGTGACTCTAAATGCAAACAGCAGGCTAAGCAGCGGCACCAAAGATAAAATATTTATTAACAGCGTCCGTGTTCTCCGCGTCTCGCTCCGAGACATTAAACACGACTCCTTTCCCATGATGCACCGCAATCACGAGAGGAATTTATGACGACATCTGCTGCTTTCAGACCGTCTACTTATGCGACAATGGAAAAAATAGCAGCTATTTATTAGTGTCAAACAACAACGAAGAAGGAAAGAAAAAAACCAGGAGGGTCTAAACTGCAGTTACCGCAGTTAAAGAGATGGTTTAGCATCTCGAGCTTTGTTCCGTGGACACGCAGCAACCTGCTGCTGTCCACGTCGGCAATTGTTTTACCGTAAAGTTTCACTCCTGACACACCAGCACGGTATTGTAGAAAATAATAATAATAATAACAATAATAATGATAATAGCACAACCTCTGGGTGCATAATTTGTGGGTGTTGTCGCACTACTTCGCGCTCACTCCTCAGGCCTTCCACCCGCGCCGCCTCAATTGTCTAAATCTCCAGTCTGACAGATATTATTAATCATGCATTTTCCATTTTAAGCCTCAAAGGGATAAAAATAGGGGGAAAAAAAAAATCACTTTTCTCCCAGAAAATAAATATGCAGAATATCCATTTGGTCTTAACTTTGTTGCCTTTAATTTATCCGTCAACATTTCCAAAGCACAAACCATTCAATCGGCAGAAACCTATTTGTAAACAAAGGTTTTAGTTGGGATGACTCATCGTCAGCAATGTGCTTCAGTGCCATGCCAGTCTCTCTTTTTTCATTTTTGTCATTTTTTTTTTTATAAAAACAATTTTTGGACAGAGAAGGCAGATTTTTTTTTTTTTCAGTTTTACAAATTTTAGGGGGGAGGGGGGGTGGGGGTGGGGACGAAACTCTTTGACTGGCCTCAATTTTTGGAAGGTGTCCCTTTGGTGTGTGTGTGTATGCGTGCACATGTGCGGTGTGTGTTACGGCTCCTGGTCCCGGCACGGTTCCTCCACTTCCCCCTTCACCAGCGGCATGCTGGACGGGGTCACATGTGATCTGCTCTGAGCGGAGATGCAGGCCATGCGACAGCGAGAGCCAGTAATTGGAGTAAGCTGTCAAGACGGGGCGCTCTGTGTGTGTGTGTGTGTGTGTGTGCGTGTGTGTGTGTGTGTGTACGTGCCAGGGAGGCTCCCCTCCTAGAGGGTGGCACACATTAGAGTCCCTGATGAGACTAATGCAGGAAGAAATGGCTTTGGCGCTGCGCCCGGCTGAGAGGTGAGGAGGGAGGCTGGTCTGGGTTCAGCCGTGACCTCACTTCCCTTCATTTCAAGCAAAGGGAATAATAGTAATAATAACGGCGATAATAGCGGTAATAATATCACCACCATCACCCCCTCGCAAAAAATAAAATAAGAGATGTTCTGTTTGGAGTTGGAGAGGGAGATATTTTATATTTGAACCATAATTGAGTCCTTGATCCGTCAGAAGCAATTACGCAGCAGCAGATTACAGCCCAGCTCTTTTTATGTTTCCCAAATTTCCAGCTAATAACGTGCGGCCTGCTGACGCCACAGAGGGAAAGTTGAAAGAAAAAGAATTAATAGGAAATTTTCTCCAATCAAAGACACAAAGGAGAATGATTGGGCTGCGTGTTGATGAATCAGTTGTTATTCGTTTCTCAGAATAATTCCGGTTTATTATTATGCGCCTTAATGGGGGAACATCTGTGGCTTTCTGGTTGAGAAAGTTTCTTCTGAAACACACAAAGTCTTTAATATCATTTATCATTTTAGTGTTTGTTTGTTTGTTTTGCCCTTTTAATCTTCTTGAGGAACACATTCAAGTTTCTTTTAAATTAATGACACAAGAATGATTTTTAAAAAAAATTAAATTAGTGAGAAATCATGGCCGTGGCGTAAATAATTTGAATTTCCCGCAGAAAAAAAATCCTAACTTTTATTTAAGTACATCCTAAATGTATTTACTTAACAAGTTCATATTTATTGAAATACATACTGGATGAAAGCACGTTTTAATATTACACTCTTTCAGTGTTTGGATTTGTGTATGATCTGATGCCGTGCTGATTGAGCAGAGCTCACAGCCGACACACACGGAGGAGTTCTGGGCTCCTGATTCACAACCCAGACGAGTCAGTGTGTCCACAGCTCAGTCTGATGTTACAGCAAAAAAAACAACAACAGAACTCTGGCTTTAAATCTCAGCGGGGCAAAAGTTGTTATTTACAAGGCTGTAAAGCAGCAGCAGCAGCAGGATGGGAAGACGGGCGAGACGCCGGGCGATAAAGCATCTTGTTAGTTCCACTGAGGAAAATATGCTTATCAAGCCGCATGTTAATACCAGCAGTAAATAATGTGATCATCGTCCAGCCACGCTGGAGACACAGCAGCATGGAGGAGCCTGAAGCCACGCTGACGACGGGGAGGTGTGTGTGTGTGTGTGTGTGTGTGTGTGTGTGTGTATAAAAGCATGGGCTACAAACTGTGAGAAGTGGGTTAATGTGACCTGAGCAGTGAGGACATCAGCAGCAACACACACTAGGTGTACCGTCAACAGGCATTTTACCAATCACACACACACACACACACACACACACACACACACACACACACACACACACACACACACACACACACAGACATACACACACACACACACACACACACACACACACACACACACACACAGAGCAGGGAACCTCACAAAGCTGCCTAAAAGGACACACTAAGTTCTGCCGCTTCTCAGGCGAGATGTTTAAAAAAAAAAAAGTTTGGTGCTTTATTCAGTTGGAAGTGAAACTATTTTATTCTTTTTTTTTGGCCAATCAGCTTTTAGTGAAGCATCAGGAAACGTCTAGAAGGCGAAACCGTGATCTAAGAAGCAACTCTTCGCTACGGAATAAACAACTTTTTCTTCAACAATTTAATTTAATAATAGTGAGCTGGCGTGAAAAGTTGACCTTTGATTTAAGGTTCTATTGTTTAAAACAACCTGGTGCAGTGGCAGAGGTGGAGGTGGATTTTATCAAAAGGAAATGACCTCTGAAGCTGCATCCATGTGGGCGGAGCTCCAACCTACATCAAACATTTTTGCCATTGGACTTTCGCACCAGTTTTTTTTTTCCTTTTTTTTCTTTAACTCCAAGGCTCGTGGTTTGAGGCAACAACTTTATTTATTCACTTGTCAGAGTGCAGCACATTGGTATGTTAAGTTCCACACGCTCGGCTGAGCAGTGTGTGTGTGTGTGTGTGTGTGTGTGTGTGTGTGTGTGTGTGTGTGTGTGTGTGTGTGTGTGTGAAGCAACTGCTGTGCTTCTCTGCCGCGGACGAGCAGCTGTGAGCCGCACGGCACTTCTCACATCCTGAAATTTATGGAAAAAACCCCCCAAAAAACTAAACCGACAGAGAAGGAACTTGAGTCAAGTGTGGTTGAGCGGGTTGGGCTGGGATGTGGCGGATGTTGATCTGCAGTGTGGTGAAGCGTCTCGCAGCCCTGCAGCCCTGCAGCCCTGCAGGCCGCAACTGAAATTAACAAGTTTGTCAGAGCGGCGCTTTGACTGAGGCGACGGCCGAGCGTCGGGGTCCTTCTCCACGAGAGAGAGAGAGGGGTGGGAGTGTGTGTGTGTGTGTGTGTGTGTGTGTGTGTGTGTGTGTGTGTGTGTGTGTGTGTGTGTGGGAAGAGGGAGGGGGGAGCAGTTTGGCACCGCCACTTTTTTTTGTCTCAACGGAGACAAATCTGTTGGTTTGTTGGAAGGTGGTGGGGTGTGAACGCTGCGCTAAAGTCCATCAAATCAATTAGAGTCTCAGGCAGCAGCGGTGGTGCTGGTGGTGCTGGTGGAGGCCCGGCTTGGCCTGGGCTGAGGGAGCTTGGCCCCTGTCAGTGCTGGTGTGTATGTGTGTCAGCGCCGCGGCCAACGGTCGTGACTCGTGTTCGCACAACACCAGCGTGAGTGGGTTTGTGTGGCGGCGGTGGCGGTGGCGGTGGCGGTGGTGGCGGTGGTGGGGGGTGAAAAGCTTGCATATGGCCAGAGCCAGCGTGTCACATTTGGGCTAGAGTTCACGTTGGGCTCAGACGCTCACACCGCAATGAACTGGAGAGGATTGTCGAGCTGCGGCGGCGGCGCCGTGTTTGAGGGTGAGATTTAGCAGCTTAGACGCCGCGAGCCGGCGAGCTGAGCCTCATGTACACTGACGGCCGCACGAGTTTCCGAGGGGCATACATTCGCCCTCCATCTTGTCCTTTGTTATTCGAGGAGGAGGAGGAGGAGGAGGAGGAGGAAGCGCGTGTGAAAACGCAACCGGCTGCTTATTTATGAGGAGTCGGAAAGCAAACGCAAGAGGATGCAAGAAGCATTTTTGGCAGGAAGAAGAAGGAGGAGGAGGAGGAGGAGGAGGAGGAAGAGGAGGAGAATTTCTCTCTGTGCTACAGAGCAGCAGGTTGTCTTTTTGCTGGATTTTCCTTCAGGAACTCGCTTCTGGTGAAAGCTCAGATACTTAAACAAAATAATAATAATAAAAATGATTCCAAAGTATTAAATTAAACATCAGGTTCAATACATGAGCAGACCGACAAAGCAAACCCCGACTCTCTTGTCGACATCCAAATGAGTCCTTGTTAATTAAAAGTAAATGAATGGATGGATGAATACAAACGGGGATTCAATGCATAGCATATGTATATAGATAACAATTAGATCCATCTGGAAAAGAGCCCTGAAAACAAAACCAATAAAATAACTTCAATACTAACTTTGAAGGTGATTGGACGAACCCTCTATCACATTCAAATCTGACCAATCAGATGTCTTGATTGCCAATTCAGGTATTTGGTTCCTTCTGCTCTTCTGTTCTCAGGGTCCTGGTTATTTTGGTCCTCGTCACCTTTCCTTCTAACCGCCTCTGCTGCTGCTTTTTTAAGAGATCTACTTTGTACTTCGTATGCGTGCTTGTTCATGTTGACAGCATGATGTCACTACCACAGTGTGACTGACATGGTGTTGTGCCAATAGCACACGTTTCGACCGTTCCGAAAGTGCATTTGTGCATCCTCCTTTTTCTGGCCAGGCTTTGAGCGGCAGCAGCTCAGAAAAATGTCGAAACAACCCAGACAACAGAGACAACAGCCGACCCCTGCGGTCGCAACCAGAGGCCAAATTGATTCAGTCCCCGGCAAAATCTCTGATTATCAGTGTGTCTGCGACTGTCTGTCTTCCAAACCCAAATCCTTCCACTCTGAACTCTGAGTCCACTGTTTGACCAACACTTGTGCACGATCCCACTGCGATCTGCGCGACCTCGCTTTATCTGCATATGTCGGGAGCCGCAGTCACAGCTGCCCGAAGCCTCGGCTCAAGAGTGAGGTGTAATTATTCACCGGCGTGACTCCGTTCTCCACGCCGCGCCTTTGAAAACGGCCTCGTTCATTCAAATGTTGTTTTGCTAACGGCGGCGTCGGAGCCATTACTCTGTGCATTCTGCACGGCCTCACAAGATATTGCACCAGGAGGACGCGCATATGATGTTACATTAACAGGCCCCAGAGCGTTCCGCCGCCACTTTCCAAGTTTTTGGGGAGTCAAGCTGTACTGTGAGGGCGACGCGCATGTTAATCAGCGGCGCCTCGTCCTTTATTATGAGCCGCTTCACGCAGCTTGTCGCGGCTATTTCGTCTGAAGGGGGGAGAAAAAAAAAAAAAGAAGAAAAACGCCAGCTGTCATGTTTTATGCATTCGCTTTTCAGTTCAATTTCTCCTTTTGCGCCGCCGCTCGGAAACAGAGCTTGACTCGCGCTTCCGCTTTGATATTTTACGGCGCTCAGGTTTCCTACGTTCACCGCAGATGCTCGGGCCTTGACAGCGCGCCAGGAGACTCGACCGCGTGCAGCGGTGATGGCGGGTGACACCGCTGCAGAGTGTGGTGCCAAAACACTGGAGACTAAAAGTTTGAAAGGGAAGATTTTTTTTAAATTTTTTATAAATCCTCGGAGGACACAAATATTTATCGGGGTCGTTTATTCTAATATCAACTCCAAACCCCTCCAAACCGAACTAGAGCAGAGCAACAACAGGTGTGGAAGGAGTTCCACATTTAATATTAATGCTCTAACGTGAAAATAATGATTTAACATGAACGGTTCAGTCGCTTAGAGTTGAATTGAAACTGGCCGAGGCTTCGACAACTTCTGATGGAACAGCTTCACAGTTTCAGTGAGGAAATACAGAGTCCCAACACATACAGCACAAAATACAGCCAGTGACACCAAAACTGCCAACGGCCCTGAATGTCTCGTGTCAGTTGTTGTTGTATCAGGAGAGATCGCACTTTAAAATTCAAACATGACATCAAAATATTACTTTATACAACAATTCAATTTTTTTTTATTATGTATCTGTTATTAATTTGATGAATCGTAAGGAGAGTTTGGAAAAAAAAAGCTTTGTAATAATAATTATCATTAAAAAAATAATGATAAATTCATGTTTTGCAAAGAAAATTCAAAGAAAAGGGGAATTTTTTTTTAAGACTACTTTCAAGACTACTTTCTTCAATAAAATGAAACAATCTGTGAATTCTTAACCTCAAACTACACATTAACACACAAATGCGTGAGCGCGGCGGGATTCCGCTGGAAGTCAATAAACGTGGGCCAGGTTGAGTTACGGCCGGGGTTCCTGGGAGATCCTCCATGTGAGCAGCCGACAGCCTGCCTGTCTCTTAATGGACCGATCAGCCCGAGTGCAGGGCAGCAGCCCTCACGTGCACGATCTGTCTAATTGACTCAAATATTCTGCCACCATATCCCAGAGGCCTCTGCAAGCAGGGCCTGCACACATGCACCACCGCACGCACTCACACACACACACACACACACACACACACACACACACACACACACACACACACACACACACACACACACACACACACACACACGTCCCTGTCGTCTTCTCCTCCGCGGCCCCGGCTTCATTAGCAGCGGTTTGCATCATTCCCAAGCAGAACGTCACATGTCATCAGCAGCTCCATTCTTTATCACTTCCTGCGCTATAGACAGTGTAACCTTCAGAAACCTGCTGCCCGCAGTTTTACGTCTTAATTAGGAGCACTGTCAGAGGCGCTCGCCGCTCGGCCCGATGCGAGCGGACAGAGAGGGGCGGCAGACGAGTGTGAAAGACGACGGAGGCGGGGAGGACAAAGTCAGACGTGGAAGGCGGCGGACAAAGGCGGCGAGGGGGAGAAGGAGGGAAGGAAGGAAGGAAGGAAGGAAGGAAGGAAGGAAGGGATGACGGAAGGAGGAAGGAACGGATGGACGGCGGAGGGCGAGCAGAGAAAGAAGAAACTGTGTGAGCTGGATGACATGACGGAGAATCTGCACGCTAAACACTTAAAGGCCCAGTGCGGAGGAGTTAGCGGCATGCAATGGTCAGAAAGGGTACTGCAACCTGAACGTCCTTTTGACGTCACTCTTTCTTATACAGGCTCTGCTCTAAAATCACTAAACCCTGAGCACATCCAGCCACTGGATTGCTGGCGATCCGCTGCATCAATAAAAACACACCACGGCCTCTTCTGCTCCACTTCACGCCCACAGTTCCCTTTGAATGTTACACAGCGTCACACAAACAATCATATCAGCTTCTCCACCTCTATTTGAGTCTTCACTGAAACACTCCACTACATCATAATTGGCTACTTTTTTATTCGAGCACAGGAGGCTGGGAAATATTTTGTAATCACGTTAAGCATTGACCCAAAACACAACGGTTGGATGAAAAACGGCGACCAGAGGCAGCCCGAACTGCACAACTGAAGTGAACAGAAAGAATGAAATGAATCAAAAACACACAGCTCTGAAAGTTTTTCACATTTTAAAAAACAGAAAAAATAAAAAATGAAAATGTTTCCCAAAACTAAAGTTTGCGATGCAACACGGGAGCCTCAAAGTCTGGAGGCTGAAACTAAAGTCAATGAAGCCGCAGCCTCAGTGGACGTTTTAAAGGAGGATTTCAGCTCCAACAGAATGTCTCTTTTTCTTTGGGAGAAGTCAGAAAACCCCCCCTTTTTATTCAGGGAAGAAAACAGGGTCTCATCTCATCCGAGGGAGAGGCTGGGGGTGAGGAGGGAGGAGGAGGAGGGAGGAGGGTTTTCAGTGGAACTTGTGTTGGCTACTTGTTCCGTGAGAAAGAGTGAAAATCCGGCTTAGTGGCGAAAACAGTGGAGCCGCTTGTGTCCTCAGATTGGGGACAGCTGACGGGTTAACACTATTAAGACGGTGGAGGAGACGGGACTGAGTGTGCATCTGTGCTCCCAAACAGTGGGATTGAGCGCCGCCGTCGAGGCGTTCCGCTGCGCTGACAGACGGACGGCGGCGAGGCAAAAGAAAGAGGAGAAGAAGGAGAAGGAGAAGGAGAAGCGGCTCTGGAAACACACATTCTTTTGTTTTATTTGTGTGTGTGTTTTTTAACGGCGGCTTTATCTCTTCTGGTCGCAGCTCAGCAAACACGGCTGCAAGATGAATTAAAAGTAGATCATCTCAGTATGCTCTGGTCAAATTTACCAAAACTGTTTTGTTTGTTTGTTAGTCTGTTTTTTTTGTTTGTTTTTTTTTTACTTTCTTGAATATTTATTTATTTTTGAATCTGCACTTCAGATCCAGAACATCCACGTTTCATCCCATGAGGTGCTTCTTCATTTAAAGAATAACGTGAGTATCTGCTGTTGTGTACCTGACAAATAAGCAAAACGCAAAAAAAAAAAAAAATCATTAAAGCCGCACAAGTCAGCGTCTGTACAGCCGTTAAAAAAAAGGCACTTAAGCATTAATTAAGGCCGTATCATCATCACTCAGTATAATTGAAGGTGAGACAAGCTATCAGTTGTAAAAGATCACACCGTCATTAAGGTTAATAAGCTGTTTTATAAAGTATCGCCATTAACATCGCATACATCTATTATAATGATGAACGACATATTGACAAAATATGCGGCAGTGCCGCCGTCGTCGTCGTCGTCGTCGTCTTTCAGAAGACGGCGTCGGTCGGCGCGGACGAGGTGAGACAAATGAGAGCGAGAGGCGAGCGAGCGAGCGAGCGGAGTCTTGGCGAGATGAATTCTTAATCCTGGGCTTCACCGTGGGGAGGAGGAGAAAAAAAAGAAAAGGAGAGAGAAAAAGGAAATGACAACTACATCTGGAAGCCCTTCAAGGATGTTTTTCAATTAGCCGCCGAGCCGTTTTGCCAACTATTGTCACATCTGCATCTTTTTTTTTTGTTTTTTTTTTCTTTTTCTCTTCCTCAATCAATTATGAAACGCTGTAATTTATTCATGGGCTGCTCGGGCTCTACTTGTGAGATTGTATGACAAATTCAGCCTTCGTACCGGCGGAGAGAAGAAAAATGCCTTCGGTGTCGTCCTTAAAGGAGACATCTGTTCAAATCATCCCGTATGCAGACTGCGGCAGAT
>NW_027466142.1:1327500-1570000 GCF_046127955.1 Nelusetta ayraudi
AGCAGATTATTCATCACGGCGGCGGCGGCGGGCGGAAACGTGGGCCTTCTGCGACGCTGCAAAAAAAAAAAAAAAAAAAAAAAAGTGTGGCGGCGGATGTGTCATCCCTTGGCTCTTCCCCGGGCATTTGTTTTAACAGCGAACAATACAATTTGACGGCCTTTATTAGCTTCAAGAAAGATGTTCTCACCATATTCAGTGTGGCATTGTGATGCTGCAAGATAAAAGCGGCACATGGAAAGCGCGAAGGGGTGAGTGTGTGCGTGTGTGTGTGTGTGTGTGTGTGTGTGTGTGTGTGTGTGTGTGTGTGTGTGTGTGTGTGTGTGTGTGCGTGCATCTGTTTACGTTTTTTGGAACATTGCTGAGCAAATGTTTGCACCCCCACCCCTCCCCCACCCGCGCTTTACATACTGAGACGGAAGGACAGAAGATGCAAAGAAAGAAGCTGCTAAATACATACTTTATGTAAAATACTGAATAAACAGTCTGCTGAGGGGATTTGTGGCTGCGCTCGCAGCATTATGTTCCATATCATCCGTCCCCTCGGCGCCCGCAAAGATTTTCACGAGCGGCTTTTTGTCTTTTCCTCTAAATGGGTCATTGTTGGTGTGTGTGTGTGTGTGTGTGTGTGTGTGTGTGTGTGTGTGAGTGTGTGTGGTCAGTCGAACTGGTTCCCTATCAGCCAGCCAGTCGGTGTCTTGGAGCAGGTGCATATGACCTGGTTGCCTTGTGCATCATAATGGCAGCGTACAACCAGAATGGCAGAAACCTTAAACCGCAAAATTATAGTAAATAACTTTTAATGGAAAAAAAAAAAGCTGCCGCTGGTTTGAGTCAGTTTGCATTTATGATGAGGAAAGCTTCTGCGTCATTAGAAAGGAAAATTGTTCTCTCAATACTCTAAATAAAAGTCTCGTTATTGCTCCACTTTCATTAAATCTGCGCACCCACCGCCAAAAAAGAACAAAAAAAGTGACAGAACCGGAAAGCAATCATTTGTGATGTCACAAAGGGCTTGGATACCTGACTGACACCCCTCTCAGATCAGTGACCACGGCCCCAGTGAGTGTTGGCTCCGCCCTCTCGGACAACTTGTTTTTTTGTCCAAAATGTGTGTTAGGACTTCTGAGCACTGGTTCTAGCAGGAGGCAGCAAACAGAGGGCTAAATGCGCCGCTTCTTTGGAGGAGAGCGGTAGCAGCTCAGATGAGAGTGAGGTTGTTCTACTGAAACTGAGGATAAAAAATAAAAGGACAAAATAATAAAAATGGGCACAATTTGGTGGAAAGATTTAAAAAAATATATATATATACATTTTATATTTATGAAAATCATTTACTTTTACGCGCGCAGCAAAAAAAAAAAAAAAACGAGGCCGGTGATGCTGAGGAGAAGAAGACGTATCGCTGTGACCTCCGAGCTGGCCGGGCCGAGCTGGGCCGAGCCCTGCCAGGCTAACGGCAGGCGAGCAGACTGTCACCTCGACCCTCGGCGGCCTTCGGCTTGTGCCAGCTCCCCCTCACCCCCCCCCCCCCCCCCAACACTTCACCTCCGTCAACCTCCCTCCCTCTACCTCCTCCCTCCGTCCTGTGGCAGGGCAGGTGGAGCCAGGCCCTCAGCTGCCCGCCGCTAATTATACCATCCCACAGCGGCACTGACATGACGGCCGCTGTTAAACCAAGACGGCAGCGAGGAAGAAGATGGTGAAGGGGGTGGGGGGGGGCATCAAATGGAGACAAAATAAGAAGATAAATCTTGATAACGATGAAAGCACTTTCTAGCTGATGATGAATTTAATAGAAGAGAGTAGAATAGAATAGAATAGCCTTTCTTGTCATCACACTACAAGTACAAGTACAACAGAAATTGCAGTTTTGAGCTGCACTGCACCCTATTTAAAAATAAGATTTCAATTGATGGTCCAGGTCTGTGGTCTGGATGAGAGGAGGAGGAGGTTCTTCAAGGTCAAGTTCAAGAACCACTCCAGTCGCCTCAACTTCACCCTTCTAACAATGCACGGTGATGCATCGCCAGCCACAACCAGACACTTTTATTGAGTTTACACAATATGTGCGTATGTATACAATATGCGCACATTTATACAAAAAAACGAAGTGAAATCAGTCGTGAAGGGATTTAAAAATGGAAAAATGGGAGAAAACCTCGGTGGAGCCGCGGCACAACTCCTCCTCTCGCTTTGCAGAGGAGATGGTGTGAGCGCCAGAATAAGGCCAGCCCCCCACCCTCCCCTCCCTTCCTCACCCTTCCTCTCTCTCCATCTCTCTCTGTCTTTGCCACCTTCCATCTACCTGCTGTCCCCAGTCGATCCCCGACGGAAAAAAAAAAAAAAGAAAAAAAAAAGAAACTTGGCGGCAGATGTTGCCGCGCCAACTTGGCTCTGAAGTGCCTCCCCCGGCTCCCCCGTCTCACCCGCAACACAGTCAAACCGCATCAGATCTCTTTATTTGCGCCTGGGGCGAGTTGGGCTCCGCAGCTGTGTCCACCCCCGCTCTACCTTTGGTGTTGAAGGCCCGCCGGCGCTTCAATGTGAGACCGTTCAAAAAAAAAAGAAGAAGGAGAGAGAAAAAAAAAAAGCCTCTTTCACTCTTATTTTCTGTCTCACTGTCTCTCATCTGCATCTGCTGACAATCCAGCGGTCTGGATCCGTGGTGGTGGTGGCGGGGGTGTGGGGGGGTAGGGGGCAGCGGTTCTGAAGGGGGGAGGGTGGTTGGCTGGGAGTGGCGTGGACACTCGGGCCGCCGTGCCGAACAGATGCCGGCAACAACCTGCTCTCCCCTTACACCTGTACGAGTCCTCGACACCCGGCGTGAAAAATTCATGACCCCCGAGGTTTCCTGTCCACCATCAAAGGACCTCCTCTCCCTCCTATCCTCTTCCTCCTCTTCGTCTTCCCTCCCCGACTGCCATCCACACCTCGCACTCCCGCTGGACACTTCAGCCTCGTCTGGCTTTGATGGCGTTAAATGCTGAGCGCTGGCGAGGGCCAGAGAGGCAGAGAGGCACAGAGAGCAGCTCCAGCTCCAGCGTCAACACGGGGAACCACGATGAGGATTCCAAAGCCACTGACAGCCGACGGACTCTGGGATTTCAAGGCTCAGCATGTCAACGTAAGACAAGCCTACAGTCCAAAATTGCACATCTCAAAAACTGCAAAGATAATGTGGATAACACGAAGTAATATAATAGTAGCAAAAAAACAAAACACGCTTCATCACTACTGTCTTCAGTCTGTGAATAATAAAAAAAAAAAAAAAGAAAGAAAAAAATTGAAAGATTTAAGTCTCTTAGATCTGGCAGATCTATCTTCATTTGGCTGTTAGACCAATCAGAACGCTGCTAATAAGTGGTGACCAAACAGGAAGCTGATGCATGTTTCTGAACACTGTCAATGAAAGCGGTCCTTTCAGAACTGGACAGCAGTTGCAGCTCTAAGGACTCCCAGCTCCTCCTGACTGGCTTTGGTTCAGTTCAGTTCCGTGCCGCAAGTTACAGGGGCTTCAATGTGCGTCAGTTGTCGTCCCTTTGCACCAAATGGACAACACACACACACACACACATAGACCTGTTGGACTGCAGAGCAGCATCACAACAGGCTGGTCGTGGCTGCTATTCAGCGGCTGACGACCGCTGTTCCGTCAGGGCTCTTCTTCAAACACGGATGCGGTTTGTTGCCTCCTGTTTAATTCTCGCCGCCGCCGCCGTCGGCTGTGTACAGTCTCCATCAAAGCCCCTCGCAGTGCAGCGCACCGGCGTGACCAGCGTGTGAATGAAGTGAGGCCGGCAGCGGCGGCGGTGGCGGCGTGTCCTGCTCTCTCCTGTGGGGCTGAACTGCCGTCCAAGCTGTGCACTTCAAAGCTACCACGGGGGCCTCCTGTGATTGGATCCATCATTTTCAGATGGAAGGAGGTGGTGCGGCAGGGATTCCCCCCCACACCCCCCATCCCCCACCTATCTGCTTGAAGGCAGGTGGAAAAAGCGTTCGACACGAGAGCATTCTCACTAAGGTCTCATGCCAATATACTGCACAACTGTGCACCAAAAGCAGCGGCTTTTTGCAGCATATAATTTCATCTTTCGGTGATCCAGAAAAATCAACTGCCAGTACAGTTGGTGCTTGGTGAGAGGCACCAAAGCAGCAACTTCTTAATGCCATGAAGATGAGAAACTGGGCACCTTCAGACAGCAGTGTGGAGCAGGTCGCCAAGAGTTGAAAGTATATAAAGCACAATTCAACAGATGACACTCTAGTTATGTGGAAGAAGAAGAAGGAGTTGCGATAAATGTAGCGGTTTAAGTGAACGTGTGTTTTCATGGATCTTCAATGGATACAGATATCTGAGAAGAGGTTGACCACTGTTACGTTGTTGATGAAATTTCTTTCATTAAAATTTGCTAAATCCAGGTAGACACAGAAAAATTGTAATAAAATTTTAAATGGGTTTTGTCTCTGTTTTTCCAACCAAAGGCAGTCAGCACCCTACTGGCTCCTACTGCAGACACCCTACTGGCTTCTTAACACCATAAAGGTAAAGACAATAAAAGTGTCTGCAAGTAACCCAAATTGTGAAAAGTAAATAAGAAGTACCGTAGTTGCCCTCATGACAACAGCATTGTTTTGAAATAAATGCAAAATTGCCCACGTAAGACATTTGCTTATTTGTTTGACGAGTGATGCTAAATAGGGCAGGTGGATTCAACCCCATGTCAGGAACATGGGGTTGAACAGCTGTAAATTCTGCTTGACAAATTTGTAAAAATGTAAAATTTTATGAAATGCTAAAAAAATATTTCAAAAAATTCCTTTTGAATGTATTGGAAAAACAGAGGATTGAAAGCATCGAGCCATGGATGAATGAGTCTTGGCAGTGAGCCTCTGGGGTTTTTCCTTTCACTCCCACGGGGCCAATGTTTGCAAACCAACACTAATCCACGCTATTCATTTTTGGGATTAGGCATAACTCAATGATCTCAGAGTCAACAGATGCGCGGCTCGTCGGATTGGCTCTCGCCTTAAAAATCCAAGAACATCTGGTTGACTCTGACGCGGCAGCGGCAGTTTGTGAGGAGACAGGCTGCCGCTGTCGGGTTTCAAACAAAAAGCTGCAGGACCTGCGACCCGGCGCGTCAGCTGACTTACCTTGTCTTCAGTTGTGGGTCGCATGAGAGAAACCCGGTCGTACTGCCGCTTGAAAAGAGCCCATACAGCATCGAGACGACCCTGACAGAGCAGAAAACAAGCAATAATAGCACCATACCCTGAATTCAATGACACCACTGACTAAACAAGACAAACAGAAGCTGTCAAACACTCAGCCCTGCGTTGGATGTACCTTGATGGGAGTGTACCACTTGTTCTGGTTTTGATGGTAGGTGGGGGTGGATTTGGGTCGCTTTATCATGGGCTCCTCGGGGTCTTCTTCTGGGACGGTGATCACGGCGTTCTTGGCCTTCTCCAGCCGGGCCCCCTCCTCCGTCGAGCCCTTCTCACCCCAGCGAACCTGCAAAGACAAAAGGTGAATAATGAGATATCAATCTGAATTATCAACATGCTTCTACAACCATCACTCAAACTACCAGTGCAACACCTAATTATCAATTGTTAGATAACCTTTACTTCTCATATCTATATATACATAGATATTTGTACACACACAGGTCCCCCCCCCCACACACAGGTGTATGCATGTCTGTATACATTTTAGTGCAATATTCTCAATGTGTGATGCACTAATTTCAATATGGCCACTGGCTGCTGCCACCTTTTGTTCTACATTTTTTTTTTGTGACCCAAATGCACTGCTGCACTGCTGCATGCACCTCTGTGCCAAACCACAACGTGCACTAAAAATACATAAGTGGCGTTCAATGCTGGAACACACAGGTGTGACGGCTCTTTCAATGTAAACAGGACATCCAGTGGAAATGAAAGGCAGAGCACACTCATTTAAAAGACGGAAATGATGCACTCGTCACTGATGCACCAACAACAAGGAACTAAAACGACCCGTGGCGCCTCTTCCTGCTTTTGTCTGCGAGCGAACATTTACAGGCGACGCCATCGTGTGCGCGCGAGTGTCAAACCGTCGGCCTGCGCGCCGGTTAAGCCTTCCTGCTTTTTAATTGAATTCCTCACATCTGTTGCACAGGAGGAGACAGGAGAAAAAAAAAAATCCTCTGTCACAGGCGCAGGGAGAGAGGTGATTAATTAGCGGCACAGTTTTAAAGCTGTAGGTTAAGCCGTGACAATATAGAACAGCTTTTCAGACTCGTCTGTGGGAACCGTCGCCGGCCCGCCCGCCACATCAAGAAACGAGAGGGCGGCCATGAATAAAAGATGCTTTCTCACCTCGGCCGGCTCCAGGAGCGTTTGAAATATTGGCAGCGGCTCGGCGAAGCAGCCGACGTGGTTTTTATCCAACCTCCCCCCCCCACCTCCAACCCCCACCCTCTCTCAGCAGGGTGCCTTAAATGTCGATGCGGAGGAGAGGCGAGGTTGATCTTAACAAGCACCTCTTTTTCATCTGCAGAGATGGAGCGGAGCGGCGGTGAGGAGGAGGGGGTTCGGATGTGGGGAGGAGGAGGCCTGTCGGCGCCAATCAACCTGCCGCACGGAGAACACAGCGACGGGACGGAGCTGCTCGCTCACGCACGTGAAGTGGCGGGGGGTGGGGTGTGTGTGTGCGTGGGGGGGGGGAGGGATTCTCCCGTCAAGAGACGGGAGAATCCCTGAAGATGCCGGGAATTCCCTGCAACGCCACTAACTTCCCCGGGGCAGCAACAGCAGGAGAGGAAGGAGAGGCGCTTTAAACCTGGATCCTCTTGGGAGGTGGGGCGGGGCGGGGGATGGGGGGCAGCGGAGAAGCGGGGCGGGGTGGGGTGGTGCAGGGGAGGTGGAGGTGGAGGTGTACGCGTCAAAGCTGACAGCAGCGCTCCATCCTTCATCCCGCCGACAACTTGATCCAATCAGGCCCCGTCGGCAGCGGTGGCTGTCACGTCTGACGCATCAGCGTCCTGACGAGGACGGCGGTGCAGCGCGGCGCCGTCCGGCCCGGCCGCTTGGTCAGTGCAAACTTGTGGCTTCGGAAGAAAATGACCAACTGTCAGCAGTTTCTCCCTCCGCACAACACACCAGCCGTCGAGAGCCATAGGAGCATCCCAATGTTTTCATGAAGCTTCTCTGACGAACAACAGTGGAGCTCATTGCTTCGGGTTTTTAGATGGATGGATAGATAGATAGATAGATAGATAGATAGATAGATAATAGATAGATAGATAGATAGATAGATAGATAGATAGATAGATAGATAGATAGATAGATAATAGATAATAGATAGATAGATAGATAGATAGATAAAATGGGAATAAAAGGATTATTGAGTGTTTGTGAAAGTGGGGATTCAGAACACGACGTGTTGAACTGACCAGACGACTGACTTTCACTTCCTTTGTTCCCACAGACACACTGGATAGATAGACCAATAAACAGACAGATAGGCTCCTCCTGTACAACTTCAAAGAGCTCCACGTGTCAAACGTGACGGAGCTGACGTGACTTTGTGATAAGTGCGTTTGAAGCCCTGTGATGAGCAACGTGCGACGGCTCGGCTCTGACCTCCATGCGTTTGATTCCTCCAGCTCCTCGTCCTCCGTAGTAGGAGGCGTCCACAGTCGGCCACTTCTTCTTGGACAGCGGCTCCGGCTCCTGAAAGGCATTGAAGGCCGTTAGGACTTTTGCACGCAGCGTCAATGAGTCAGTGGGAAGGCCAGAGGTTGAAATTGTTGCTGTGTTTTTTTTTTCTGAATGGTTTGTTGAGTTTCAGAAATCAGTTAAAAAAAAACATGTACAGATATTTCAATTCTGACTTCTCACCAATTATTTCTACTTCATTCCTGCTTTCTACTTTAACTGCCGAGATATTCATGATTTATCTCGCAGGAGACGTTGCAAACGACTCCTCCAAAAAGACCAAAATCTGTTTGTGCATATTCATACTTCACACGCACAAAAAAAAAACATCATAATGATGTTCATTTTCTAAATCATACTCCCCCCTCCCCCTCCCCCACCTCCCACATTATTTTCAGCATTTGCTGATGATGTTAATGAAACACAAAATTCATTTTTTTGGTCTGTTTTTTTTAATCGGAATTGTAAAATTGTTGATTTGTCTCTTCGATTCTGGGGGTTTTGTCGCTGAGGAAGCGTGAAGTACTCACAGGTGGCGGGGGACGAGAAGGCGGAGGAGGCGGCGGCGGGTCTTTGATGACCTGGATAAACAAACAACAGCGACGGAGAGAGGGGGGGGGTTTGGGGAGAGAAAAAAATTATCATTAGAGTGTCAGCACAAAGGGGAGCACGCACACACACACACACACACACACACGTGCGCGCGGTTGACGGAGGTGAATGGTGACAGGTGAGTGCGTCAAGCAGGGACTCCCCCCCCACCCCCCCCCCATCAGTGGTGGCCAGTGGGCTGACTGCTGATGACAAGCACTGGGCTTGTAAACCAACACCAGGGGCCCCCGGTGCAAAATAAAGAAACGCTGAAAATCAACTTGTTGACAGGGGAGTCTTTGGGGCGAGCGCCGCTGCCCGTTTAGCTCTTAATTAATTGGATGGGGTTCAGTGCTCCCGAGCACCTCCCCCGCCCCCTCCCCCCCAATCATAAAGTCCTAAGGAGTTAATTAGCTCCGATGAGACACGGAGGAGGGGGAGGAGGAGGAGGAGGAGGAGTCTTCCAGCTCCGTCTGCATGGAAGACTCCATGCAGTTGCTCGCAAAAGTGAGCAAAAAAAAATTAAAAAGAGGGAGGGGGGGGGGGGAATCCACAAAAGAAAACAAACAGAGTCACGTCGCTGGAGTCGGAGCCACCAGGCCGGCGGCGGCAGCGGCAGTGGTGGTGGTGGCGTGCCTGACAACAGACGACGGGTGACATGGCACCTGAGGAGCAGGTTGTCCACAATGTGATTCCACTCAAGGACAAGATGCCTCCACTTTTTTTTTTTCTTGTTCAGATGTGCATTGCAAAGCAAAGAGCAGCCTGACAGTGACATTTGTCAGGTGTCAGTCAGACGCTTCGCATACTGATGTCCACCAATCTTTTTCCCCCCCCTCCCTCCTTCCCTCTCTCCCTCCTGCAGGATGCTGAAGACACCGCTGCCACTCTTCCTTCAGTGTGGACGCCACGTTTGGAAAAAGGAGAAGAAGAGCAGGAGGCTTTAAGGAGTGTGAAGACCCTGTGGTCCCTTTTCTTCCTTTCAACATTCACTTTTGTAGCTTTACTGCTCTTCCAACAATATGAGCCTCCATTCCAGTCAGTGAAAGTCACTCCTACACACAGAAATGGGAAACGAGTAAATGTAATTCTTCTTCGACTTGCTCCTCTATTCAGAAAGTGCTTCACCCTTCTGCTGTGCCATAGAGGATTAATAAGCTGTTTTCCTTCCTAGGAACACTTGTTATCTTTCAGCTTTGTAAACTGAGTCTAACGGCAATATTGTACAGTGTATAAATTAAAGGCAGTGTTTTACTTTCCACCCTGTGCTACGAAACAGCGCATTGATCCTTCCCGCTAACCCTAACCCTTTGTGACATCGCAGAGGGGCGGGACCATGTGTTTTAGCACACGTGTTCAAAATAGCAGAGCGAGCTGAAGAAGAAAAGGACAGACTTTCCATTCACACGCTGTGCAATATTGCAATGAGACTCAGATTACAGAAGCCGATCCATGCTGTTAGACAGAAGGCCGACGAACCACAGCAGCACATTTCATCATCATTTCATCATGGCGCCAAAGACGCGACAGAACTGGAGGAACTCAAGGCCGACCTTTACCCCATGAGGCGCCGGAGACGAGGGCGCCGCCACCGCCGCTGCCACCGCCGCTTCTGCATTTGCTAAATTGGTCGGTGGATGGTGGTGGTGGATGGTGGCGGTGGCGGTCGTTATGCCCTATCAGAGATCCCAACAGCTGTTTCCTCGCCTGTTGAGCGCACGGACACCGCGTGCACACACACACACACACACACACACACACACCCTCCGCACACTGTTTTCATTAGAATAATGAAAAATAATCAATTAGGGTTAATTCATTGCTCTCCCGACACACAACTGGCTGCGAGCAAATCCGGCGAGGGGGGGTGACAGGGGGGTGGAGGGGTGGGGTGGGGCTCAGGGCGGCCGCTCCATACGCTGATTAACATGGTCGCAGCCGCACCTTACGTTGACGGGATTATCCCCTTTTTATGAAGTAATTATGCAGCAGATTTCCCGGACATATTGCCCGGATGAATAAAGCATTATACAAATGGGCGGCGCAGCCGCGGAAAATACTTTTTTTCCCAGGTAGCCGACGGACGAAAAAAATAGGAAAGAGGCGAGAAACAAAACACAAAACACGCACAAAAAAAAAGCGGGATTCTCAGGGGTGAATGTGATTGGTCGGAGGCGCAGGGCAGCGCCCCCATATGGCTGTCTGTCGCCGTGACTGTCTGACTTCCAAAAGAGACGGCCGACATTTCAAACTACATATGACTTCAACCTGTTTGTGTGTGAACAGAGCAAACGCTATTTAGCATTTAGCTGCTTCCCAAAAAAAAAAAAAAAAAGAGAAACAAACAAACAAACAGACGTCATAGATGTGATTCTGTTTCTAATACGATTAACAATTAGCAGCGAGCTTCCTCTCTCTCGTCGTGACAGATTCTGGCGGCACCGGCGATCGCATCTGCAGCCGCCGAGCCTTTGGTTTGAACTCAAGGCCGCCGTCGCCGCTCCCACTTTAATAGCCAAAACAAATCATAAACAAAGAAATTACCACTCCAAAGCTTATATGACCTCTCTGCTGGTATCAAGCCATGTGGGGGAGAGAGAGAGAGCGAGAGAGAGAGAGACCGGGAGAGAGGGATTGTGGGAAAGAGACTGTGTGCCTGTGCGCGTGTGTGCGTGTGTGCGTGTGTGTCTGTGTGTGTGTGTGTGGCCTCATCCCGACTGCTGAAACCTGGCAGACTGAGGGTTTAAATATTAACAAGCCACACATGGCCCTCTTCTTCTGCCACGTCCCTGGATGGTAGGCAACAGCAGCTCCCTCCACCAAGACAAACACGTCGGCGGCCAGACATGCTGCAGGGGGTTTACATTTTAATGCCTTTGTTGGTTTTCCAAAATATGCTTCCATCTCATCCTGGACGGGATCCCTTCAGGTCCACAAAGCCAGGTGACGTCTGTCATTCAAGGGCCCGAGCAGAGGTGCGACGCTGGTTGTGGTGGTGGGAGGGCTGGGGGGGGGGGGCTAATGGGGGTGTATGGGGGGCTTTGGCGCGACCTTAAGGGTGCATTTTGCCCCATGTCGGCTCTCGGAGCAGAGAGAGCGGAGAAAGAGAAAGAGTCCGGGGTCACACCATCTGCAGCATCGCCCCCGGAGGAAAATCTGCTGTGGATTTTTGTAAATGGTTTAAAGTGGCGACAGTAGGGTGAGGGCAGGAGGAGGGGGGAGATTATTTAACAAATATCTGAGAAAAAAATGAGACTTGGGGAAAATATATACACTTGAAATGAATAAAGTTTAGCTGAGAGAAAAATAAAAGGAGGGCGTTCTCAGGAATAAGAGGCGTGGGGCAAAATGTGACTATTGAAACGCCACTGAAATGCTCCTCTGAATTTCAGCTTCAATCCACCAACCACCAGAGTTTGGATACGATGGGATTTCTACAGTGTAAAGGCCCAGTGTGGGCTAACAAAGTTAGCCTTCATTTAGTTATAATAAACATTTATATACTGACTTAAAGAGCAGGTCCACTTGTTAAGAGGTGGCCACATTGTGGCACCATTTATCTAGAGAAGTCCAGAAAGAGGATCTGCTGGGTTCAGTGATTCTACTCTGAAATCAAACATGAAGATGGTGAATTAAATGCAGCTGCATCCTGCACACTGGGCCTTTAAGGAAACAAAATATCCTGCCCACTGCTCGTAATTCAACCGTGCAAAACATCCTCTCCATAGGACAACACTCCGCTCCGCTACACAGGGTGCAATCACAAAAGAATAGTAGTAATAATGATAGTAATAATGATGATAATGGTATTAGGTGGAGTCAATGGAAAAAAACAAAACCAAAAGCCGAAAACAAAGTGTTGCAGGGATGAAGACGCTGACAGGATTAGCCACAACAGAGAATTATGAGCTCACCAAAAACAAAAATAAGTATTTTAAGCTGCAGAGTTGACTGATTTAAGTGTGATTAAAGCCATAAACAGTCTCTGTGATCATTGGTAATCACTGCGGTCCCCAGGTAGTCAACAGACAGACTTTGGTAACTTCGACACAATCTGTCACTCACGGTGCTAAACCCTCTCTTTAAAAAAAATCTGCTGGTTTGTTCATATGACTGATATTGCACGTAAAATCAGTTTAGCGGCCCAACTGAAGGATGCAGCCCCACCACTTCCACTTTCTGTTTCTGTATGCAGTGGTCACATTGGCTGCATGCAGCGGTGAAGGAGGTCACCAAACCCCAAACATATCACTGCTCTGGAAGCGAGGGCGGCTTGCAATCTCCCCAGATTCCCCGACTCAGTCTGACTTCACCACAACAGGGTGTTTTCAACCGTCACCGAGAGAAGATCTCAGCGTGTCTCTGCTCCCAATGCAACAGATTCTGACCAATATGAGACACTGACAGCAACATTTTGAGTCATCTGGCATCTTCCTCCGGCACAGACTCTGCCGCTTCAGTAGTAAGTCAGTAGTGTGGCTTCTTGAACGTTGACAAGGCTGATAGTGGTTGTGAATCTGAAGGAGCTTGAAAGATTTCAGAGAGCCACTCTGATATTTTCTCAAAATAAAGTTTGGCTGGATTTTCTTTAGAGCCGCCATCAAATGAGGGCCAGATCTTGGTTATCTGACGCGGCAACACTCACCACTTTGCAGCAGAGCGGCCAGAACCACCACATGAGGGCCAGAGCCACGAGGACGAGCAGCACCAGGAAGACGATGGCCACCACCAGGCCGTTGGACTGGAGGGCACAATGACAAGCAACAAAGTTAGTCCGGAGATTGGACTTGGATTCAAAAAGAGAAAATCAGATAATTCCTATTGTAAAAAAAATGTTCACAGCTGAACAAATAAAACCAGATCCAGCATGAACTTTAAGTTACACAGATGCAACATCAGTCTTTAACGTTTACAGTGACAATTTGGGTAGTTGCTTGATTGAGGTTTTGGTCTATTTGCAAATTGCTAAGGCGTTTTTCGGTGCATTTGCAAATTTATTTTCACACTGGCTCAGAGGCAGACGAGAAGGAGAGAAAGCAGAACAGGAACGACGTGATCAAAAACCACAACCGCTAAGTGAGGGACAGTGCTGTGTTGCTACTCACACATGTTGATGCCGTGATGGTGTAGGCACTGCTGATGAAAGACTTGCCGTTGTTGAGGCTGATGAGGACGTCCATTGTCCTGCAAGGAAGAGGAGATTATTATAATAATATTATTCTACTGCAATATTAATAATAATAATAATAATAATAATAATAATAATAATAATGATAATAATGATAATGTAGTGGTAAGTTTGAATGTTTCGCTACTGTTAATGCATCCGAGGACAAAGCAGGTGGAGTCACAGGGAAATTAAGGAAACACAAATTGTCTTTTTTTTCTGCAACATTCATCTTGAAGCCTACAATCAAAATCAAACCTCTCATCAGGCATTTTTTTTCACATTATAGGTATCAGTTAACAGGATATTGTCGGTAAATAACATAAATCATTCTACTTATATAATTAAATACGGCTGTAAAGCTCCTACTACACAACAGTTGCCCCGGATAGGTGCTGAGCACAATGGGAGGAAATCCTCTCATTATCACATCCATCACCGCGTGTGGGATGAAGCAAGCGGACCGGCGGTGGGTAACAAGAGCCGTGAACCACTTATTTAGAAGGAGGTGGTTAAAAAAAAAAGAAGGGAGAGAGAAAAAAAGACGGCGGCCCGCAAAGCCAAAATGGGCGCAATTAAAAACCCTAATGATGAACGGCACCGCAATTTCCATATGTCCATTACGCCCAATCCAATTACGGCAGGTTTAATGAGAATTCAGGACACGGAACGAGTGAAACGACTCGGACGCAGCACAAAAAAAGGGGGGGGAGGGGAGTTGAGGAGAGAGAGAGAGAGAGAGAAGGGTACTGCGAGTGATATTGTGTGTGCGAGGGGCCAGCTGTGAGTGTGTGGCAGTGTACGGGGAGGCCGGCGCAGGAGAGGCGGAATAATAACGAGCGCGGCTCGCGGCTGCTTTGCTCGGGATTCGGCCTCGGGCGCCGCCTTGGGCCGCCAATTCTCCCGCCGTTCGGAACAGATGAGCGAGCAGACCTGGCGCCCATTACTATGCAGTTGTACTCTAAATATTCCAAACAGACTCCTGTTTTTTTGCACCTTCACCGACGCTAAATATTTCAAGTGCGATGCGTGGAAGTTTGAAAGCAGATGCACTTTGACACTCGACTCGACTTGTTGACGCCTCGGCTGCGTCTGGTGCTTCATTCTCTCTCCTGCCTGTTTGTGCTTTTCACTTATTGACTTAATATTTAAACAAGGGCTCTCTGGGGGGGGATCTCTGCCTCTGTTCAAACGGTTTGATCTTCATCTGCCGGGGAGGGTTGAGCCAGACAGGAAGAGGAACTTTTTTTGTGTTGTTTTGTATTGTTTTGAAGTGCTGGTGAGTCTTTGGAGAGAACGAGTGGAAAAGATGTGAGACCAGCGGCGGCAGAAGCGCCGAGGGTGGGACAATCCATCCAGTTTTGATTTTGAATTCCAAAGTTATGTTTGAATTAATTATTGTCAGTAAGGCACGGTGGGCCGCATTAAGCAGAGGCGACCTCAGAGCATGACAGCCACTTACACCTTACACCTTACACTGACGCTGGAGCAGGCTCAAGCAATTGTTTCTCTAAAAACTCAACAGATCTTGAGAAAACAACACACTTAGCCTTTTGTTTACAGCCTCCTGCTAAAATGGTGGGTTCTGTCTTCAACAAAAACAGCTCAATGCTGCTTTTGGAAGTTTGGCAGGGGACAAAACCAGGTTTCCACCGACAGCAGGCAGGACGACAACATGGCTTTGGTGACGTCGTCACAGAGAAGCATCAGTGCCCTTTATGACATCAAAAAGGGTTGGTGGCCAGAACTTTGTGTTTTGAAGCATACAAAGAAAGGATGGACTACAATTTACTGGAGATTTGACCACCAGGACAAAGACTGAGGCTACTGCTGGTTCGACCTGGTCTTTCTCTACCACAGGTTCCTCTGCCAACCTCTTCTCTCCACTTCTGAGCATGGATCAGTTTCTCGCCGCTCTGATAATGTTCCTTTGTGTCCGACGCGGATTAGTGAAAAGGCTGCAACGCCTCTGCGGCTCAGCCGGGGCCTTCCCGGGTTCTTGCATGTTAACTAGGTGCTGGTGCTGAATGGGCGACAGGAGAGGGCTAATTTAGCTGACACCCACAATTGCTGATAATAGTGGGCAGGCTGTTAATCAAGGCGGAGGTGTGGAGGTGTGGTGTGTGAAGGAGGAAAGCTCCCAAGCGAGTTACACTGAGGAACACACACACACACACACACACACACACACACACACACACACACACTTGACATCCCTGGACATCCTTAATGCACCACAAGCCAAGCATAGTCAGTGAGGCTCTTTTCACACTGAGGGCTAATTTACTGACTTACTGTTGAGAAGCCAGAATCTGCGTCGGCATTGGGGTATATATATTTCATCTGACCTCATCTGTCATTACTCTATTTTCTTCTGAAATATTTTTTAAAAAGTTACATCATAAATATTAACCAGAATTACACACACAGATATAATAAGCTAAAAACCTTTTGAAGTGAGTCATTTTTTGAAATGGAAGCAATTTCTCAAGGAATGAATACAAAGAAAGATGTTTCTAGTTCATGAGGCGTCATCTGACTTGTTTTAAATAAAGGTTTCAGAAAAAAAAACACTTCTCCTCTGGGTCTTTGTATCATATGACAAAATTTGGATTCACTACCTTGAATCTTATTTTGAGGTTAATGTTCATAAACCAAAGCAACCAAACAATCCCAAAACGGTTCACTGGTTTATTGATAATAAACCTAAACTATAATGGAGGTGCAATAAAAAAGATAATCTGTTTGTAGATAAAAAATTTACTCAAAATTGTAATAAGCCATGTTGAATCTCCAATGAACAAACAATCCACACACCGTCTTATTGAAAATAAACCTCATAAACAGTCGAGGCTGAAATTCGACCATTTGTTTGCACATCAGTTCATCATGAATTGAGTAATGGTCATTCCATTGCACTGAAATCAAGGCCAAGTGCAAAAAAGAAAAAGAATAAAAAGAGGAAAAAAGAAGGGATGGGGGGAACGGTGCGGGATGATTAATTCAAAAGAGCCCTCGCTGTCATATAACTTTTTCATACTGAAAGCCAGTGAGTGACAGCGATGAGAAGGCTGCAGCTGCTCGCTGGTTGGATGGCAGTGTTTGAATAAATGCGAGATGAGAGGGCAGATTGTCAGCGGGGCCGAGGGGATCAGTCAGAATTTGGGCAGAGAGCGCGGTGGGCTCCCTGGGACACCAGTTGAACGGCAGAAGGCTTCAATCTGCGGCTCGGTGGCGGCGGAGCAACTTTGTCCCAGGGCTCGGCGCCAGCCGTCAGAGCGGTGGGCCGGCGTGACGCTAAGCTCTGCTGATGCGCTGCAGCTGGAAGCGGCTGACAACGGCGACGCTAATGGCCCTCAAACTTCCCTTAAAGATGTGGAAATTGAGCGGGGGGGGCTGAATAATTCACGGCGGAGCATATGCGGCGCCTGTCACTCGACATCCACCAGTCATCAGTCTGCACAAGTTTGTCGCGGCGCAAGTTACTTATGATGGAGGAGCACGAAGGTGGAGCCGGTCTGGACCAGACTGCGCCGCACGCTCCCAACAAGAGACGGAGGAGGTTCAAATGGAAAGGAAATGATTTGTCTAGAGACGCTCGTCGTGTCGAGTCATGTCAAACAGCTCCTCCATGCCAAGCCATTGTTTGAAAACTTTTTTGTTTTTATTCTTCCTCATAAACTAAAAGCTAAAAGGAAAGTACTCAAGAGCTGGAAATCTTATTCAAACTGAAGAAATTAGGTTTTTCATATATTTCGTACAAACTTTTAGGCGGCACTGTTGGTTATGTGCGGCTTTTTGACAGGGCAGGGGTTTCATTACAATTGTGTTGATATTCTGTGATTGCATTCTTATTGTTGTTTCCGGTTCTTAAATGTAAAGAACTCTGAGTTTTCTTGTAATGAATCGTGCTATATAAAATAGGCAAAACCACAGATGGAATGAAACTTGTGCATTTCCAGCACATGGAATTGGATCTCTTCATTGAATTGGTCCCTAAATTTGTCCCATCGCAATATCAGCTGTGGCGATGAAGCCTACTGCGTTTCCACTGCTGTTTTTCAGAAAATAAAAGCAATATGTCTAAAATTTCAACAAAGTACAACTGTGATTTGCAAGTTGTTTCCATTGAATGGTGTGAAGTGCATAAACCGTACTTCTCGTCAAATCTCTTCCTGCAAGACGCCACAGTCACGGCTTTTCGAAGACCTTCTCCCTCATTTCCCTTCTAATTCCTTGTACAAATCTGCATTTCGATGTAGTTTGCTGTCAAGAATGGTTGTTATATTTTTCTTTTTGATTTTTTTGATTTTTTTTTTTTTTCATTTTCTTTTTGATTGTAAATAATATTCGGTCTCCTCTTTCGTCCAATCGTAACACTCCATTTTCACTTGAAGTGAACTGGTCACGTGACCCCGTACATCATGTCCGCTGAGGTGTAACTGCAAAAAAGTGTTTCCATGACACTTTTACGATATACCTCTATATGGATACATCTGAAAAATCACCTCACGAGAGCCTCAAAACCTTTTCGCTAAAAGGTTTTGATGCTATATATATTTGCGATATATATTTGCGATATATATTTGCGAGGTTTTTAGCTGTTTCCATCACCATTTTTTTTTGGCCATATTTTGGTTTTGCGCAATTCTAGGGATCCTGGAAACGCAGCTTATGACAGTTATTAATACCTGGAAGTGTATGTAAGGACCCCCCCCCCCCACACACACACACACACACACACACACACACGCCCTACCTCCACCACTCTCAGCAGACTCTTCAATCACAGTCACCTCTGCGTTTCGTCAACAAATCGCCGCATCAAACCGCAGGACGGCTCCACTGGCGTCAACATGTTCGTCCCTCCGCTGTCAAAGGAGGAGGAGGAGGAGGAGCAGATGGAGCCGTGTCGGCAGCGGGGCAGCCGTCCCACAGGAACCACTTTAATTATTGACCAGCATTAGCGTTAGCTCGCTGTACCTGCTTTGTAAAGCAGGTGTCGGCCCCCGCCTCAGTTATCTTTTGCCCTCCGCCGTTATTGTGAAAAAAAACACCAGGTGACATGGCGCCGCCAGAGCGAGCCGCCATTTAACCTCCCTGCCGGCGCACCACTGGGGTGTGGCCTGGGCCTGCCAGTGGGGGAGGAGGGTAGGGGTGTAGGGGGAGGCGGGGGTTGGGGGTAGTGTGCCGGCCAGATGCCAGAGCTTCAAGCCTGACGCTGCAGCTGTCAGCGCAGATGATGCCTCCACCATGAGCGCTTCCACGCAGCTCCACCACCTCGTGTTGTAGTGCTGGAGGTTGGTCTTGGTCTCCAGATCACTTTTTAAAGGTCTCGGAGAGACTCTGAGGCATTTTCACTGGGTCTTGTCTCAGTCTCTGACTGGATGCACTGGGGATTTTTGATCAAGACCGGTCAAGACTCAGCAAACAATGCAGTAACACGATAATAACGGAAAACAATCCAGCTGCTGCCGTTTTACGCTCTGTTTGTGACACCCAGAGTGACACCGTGCCCCCTACTTCATTTATTTTTTTAACTTTATGAAGCAAATAGTTGTTGTTGTTGTTTTTTCGCAGTTGGCAAAGCAGCAAAATGTGAAAGAAAACTATACAAAGATGTCTTGCTGGAGAAATGTTTAAAGTTTGATTTAGAAGCAAACTGGAATTTAAAAAAAGATACTGGTCATTTTTTTCTGTTTTGTTGTTATTTTTCTTTGATATATATATAATGTCTTGGTCTGGTCTTGGTCTCAATACTATCTAGTCTCGATAATGTCTTGGTCTGGGTTGGTGGCGCTTGACTACAACACTACCACCACCGACAGTCAGCGTGATTCCTGCACATGGGGAATCTTCATTTATTTATTTTTTTCCCTCCGCCCCAGCGGAAGGGAGTTGCAGCTGCCGGCGCCGAAAAGCGCATCGACCGAAAAAAAAAAAAAAAAAAAAAGCATCTCAGCGTATCTGAAATTGCGTGACGGTGCTGTGGGGAACCCCTCGCCGATCAAAAATGGCCTTGGAGGAAGGGAGGACGGCGGGGTCGAGGAGTCGCGTGGCGGTGGCAGGGAGTGTCCCTGTGCACTGGGAGCAGGCAGCGGAGCAGAGGCGGACAGATGGACGGAGACGGAAGTTTCCGGGCTTCTGCCGCTATTCCATGCAGGTGGTCCTGGGTGCGGGGATTGTCAGCGCGTGGTGAATTATTTAAATCAGGAGCGCGGAGACGGGAATGGCTGCATCTGTCACACATCCTCTTAAAGCCCCTCCAGCAGATGTGTTTACTCGCCGCCCTTACCAGCTAACTACTTAATGGGTCACCGTCGGCAGCCAAGAGTTAATTAAGCGGGCCTCTTTTTGGCTGGCTGACGGCAGAGAGCGGCGGCGGCGGCGGCAGCTCGGGCCCCGTCGCAGGTCGCGGCTGGAGGTGAAGGTGCAGGACGCTTCAGCCGCTTCGAGTTATTGATTGGCTGCAGCGAAGGACAGCAAGGAGCAGCAGGGGTCGCTGTGCTGAGTTTGGAACTTGGAGATTTAAAATGTCTCAGCTTTGGAGAAAACAAAAGATCGACTGTCTTCACTGGCACACGGGCATCTTTTAATGGCTTTTCAAAGTATCGCGATGGTGCGTTTTTGTAGCACTGAATTGCAGGATTGTATTATACATTGCGAGTCCATCAAAATAAAATCTGTTCAGTCTCACCTCAGGGATTTAGTGACTGTAAATTCAACAAATTATGCAAAGAAAATAACACACAAACCTTGGACCTTGGAAATGTGAACAAAATGAAGCAACTCAACGATCGTTGCTCTCCGTGTTAATTAAAATATAAAAATATTGGGTTTGCAAAACAAAAAACTGCTGCTTGTTTGCCTTCCCTCAATTCTGTTCATAAACTGGAAAAATAGGGAGCACTGACACACACACACACACACACACACACACAGACACACACACAGAGACACACACACACACACACACACACACACACACACACACACACACACACACACACACACACACACAAGCATTATATAAGCATAACACAGTGTTTCTGTTTCAGTATTTAAGCCCAGAATTTGAAAAAAAAAAAAAAATCTAATTGTTTTTTTTTTCCTGTTTGCTGTCTGACAGCTTTTGTAACGGCCGGTTTGGGCGTTAAAATGAGAGGATTATCTGAGGTGAGCTTCAAGTTGAGTAGTCACCAGCATCTCCGTCATCATGCACATACATAATCTTTTTTTTCTTTTTTTTTGTTAAGCTGAAACACCTTCAGGACCCTTCGACGCTCACAATCATACATTTTTGATTGGATTGCAGTCATCCAGGACATTAAAATCTGTTGTTCCATCTAGAATGCCTTAGCGATCATCTGTTGTGGTTTGGGATTAGAAGCAATGACGTTAAATATCAAACAATGGCTGCGCAGGTGGGAATAAAGCCATATTTGCGTTCTGTTTTTTTTTCTTTATTTGAATGCAGAATGTATGGGGCTTTTTTTTTTCAAAATTCATGTCAGGCTTTGTCGACAGTGTTTACTGTGTCTTTACGCTTCCCCAAACTCTTCATCCCTTCATCCGTTGTTTTAACGTACAGCTGATTTATAGATTAAGGACTTGTTTATCTGTCCTCGAAAAGAAGCGGAGACGGAGGGAAAAACAAAGCATAAAGACTGTGTGAAACCAAGAGAGACGACTGAGGCGTCTTCACTAAATATTAGAGCCAGAAGAGGGATCGCTACGCAAAACTGTGACTAAAGATAGAACTGCAGAAATGGCAAGTGTTGACAAAGCGAATTCTGTATGTGTGATTTTGTTTTGCGTGTACATTTGAGAGAAGATTCATTCAGCCTCACAGGTGTTTATGTCAAACTTGGCGTTTACATGCTCTGAATATCAATCATTTAAACACAGTTTTGGGGTTTTGAAAAGGTTTTTCAGTACTCACTGTCCGACTTCATAGAGCTTTGGCGCAGGACACATCAGATAGTCGTTGTGCACAATGCTCGGCTTGTGGTCTGAAGGCAAAGAATACAGAACATAGAATGAATTTGGGGGGGGGGGGAACTCCTCAAATGACTGATACTGGACCACAGTGCCGTCTAGAAAAATAAAATTTCATTTTACTGATCTAAGTTAGAGTTTGAATAATGGCCACTGCTGAGGTCAGTTACAATTTTGTTTAAAAAAAAAAAAAAAAAAAAAAAAAAAACCTTTGTGTCCTTTCCAAGGCTAACAGTGGCTAGCCAAGTGTTAGCACCCTCCTCTGAGACAACCTTGTTTTTGTCCCCATCCAAAGACAGCCTTGTTTTGCATTTTGGTTGAAGGCTATAAACAGAGAGCTAAATGTGCTATTTTTCTGGAGATTATTTTGCAGTGATAATTACTCCTGCAAGGCTGCCCCCACTGGAGTCCAGGACGGACAAAAATAAAGAGCAGGAAATGGTTCTAATCTGGTCCCGTTGATGTTTCTGTCGCCTGCTAAACTCTGTTTGACTGCGCAACCACAGCATCTGCTCCACATATGCTGTGTGTTTTCATAATTGCTGTGATGCCTGTCAATAATAATGAGGAGCCCCACTGCTAAAAAGGTCTGCACACAGCACATGCAGAAGCTAGGGGAGTCATAAATAGCCCCAAGTGGGCGAACGTGAGAAGGCGTCGGCTGAGAAAAGGACCAACAGGAAGACAGACATCCTCCAACCACCGCCGCTGACGTCCTCATTCAGATTAAAACCCCTTCATGAAAAAAGGAGGGGAAATACGCTAAAGTCTTTTATGTGGAACTGGGAAAAAAAAAACTTGTCAAGGAGGGAAGTGTTGTCACTGGCAGTCGTCGATCCGGCAGATCATGCGGCCAAATGAGAGTTTGAAAAGATTGGCTCTGGGTGCCAAATCCTGTTTGCTTCCTGAAAAAGGATTTCTCAACAGAGCAGACTGCAAGCTCAAAATAAGGAGCACGGTGACCTACATAGCCTCTTTTCTTCTGCTGAATTGAGATGGGATACGATAAGACGGAGCTGAGCGGCCATCAAAGGCACTTGCTTGTTTTAACGAGCTCAGCATGACATAAAGAGATTTCAATGAGTTTTAAGGCTGTGACAAAAATACACATTATATTATATTGTTTTCTAGTTTTAACAATGTCAGAGAAATGTGGATTTTTTTTTTTTTTTTTTTACTCTTGTTTTGGTCTCTGATTGAAATCTGACACACTCAGCAGCAGCAGATTTCTCAATGTGTGAATTTACAACAAATAAAAAAGGTCATTAATGGTAGCAAACAGGTGAACTAACTGTACACTGCACACTTCATCAATGCCACTTAAATGAAAAAGGAAAACTCAGCCAGAGGAGTCGAGTTGTGGCGGAGCTCTGCGATGACTGGAAACGCCAACAACGCACGCCGACTCGACTGCTGAGCCTCGTGCGGCTCCTGCCAGCCAGTGGAGAGCTTACTGAATGTCTGCTGGTCCACTATGAAGCTGCACACGACGCCCTCGTTGCTGCGTCCCAGGGCGAAGCCGTTCCCTCTGAGCACGATGTCGAAGGACTCTGCGGAATGCAAACAAAGGGGCAGATTAGACGCATGCACTGTATATGTCTGGAGCTTCCTGCTGCGCCTGTGGGGAACTGCAGGCAGTGAGGAGCAGGGCCTGGTCAGTGACTGCACTGTGACCTTTACTGCAAAGGCATGCAAGGGAAACCAAAGTGCAGAAAGTCGGACTTTGTGTTTATGGTTTGCACCCGACCACATCTGTGGTTTCACACAAGAACAAGAAGGAAAAAACTGAGGACAGGTTTTCTTTTGTTTACAATCCACTGGCTCAAATGACACACATTATTTATAAGAGCCTCTCTTTGCAGCTGGACCTGCTGTCTATGGTGTATTAAGAGATTTGCTTGTTGACTTGTTGGTTGGAGACCTGGGGGTCACGGCTCCACCGCTGCACAGGATAAATCCAATCACACACGATTTTACGGACAATTTCTGACCTTATCTTTTTTTTTTTTATTGTAAAATTTTGATTGTTTGTACGTTTTCATGTTCTGATTGCTGCTATTGTGTGTTTTCTCCACAAATACAAAAAAACAAAATACACAATAAAGTTGTGATGGTTACAATCATACAGATACAAAAATACAAACATACCGACCCACTACTGACACACACTGATGCATTCTTAAAATTCCTCTTGAGAAGACAAGCTGACCAACAACCGCTGCAGACACCTTGTTTTCACCCTCGTGTGGGAGGTGCAAAAAAGCATCACTGTTAGCGGGAAGCCGACATCCGTAGCATAGCAGGGGGCTGCAAACACGGGGCTAAATATCCTGCTTTCTCCCAAGAGAGTTGTTTGTCGCACTCACCGTTCACACACACACTGGAGGGCTCCACACTCAGGATCTCCGTGCACGAGCGCTTTAATATCTGGGGGATGAGAAGAAGAAGAAGATAGAAAAAAAAAATGAAATAGGTACATTGTTGCTCGGGGGCCGAAGATAAATACGTCAAGCCATGAGCGTTATCGTTCCTGTCAAGTTTAAAAAACAAATTAGGGCGCAAACACCTGAGAAATGTCTCACTCCTGATGCCGGCCTGTCGGCGGAGGGAGAGGCGCCGGGTTCCTGCCGCCGAGCGGCAGCGGCAGCTGCGTCGGCCTTTTTATGTGAAAATTATGCGAGACTATTACATCTCGGGGTTCTATTAAAAACCTCCGGGATTGTGCATTATCATATAAAGAGGCCCGTGTGAGCCCACTGTCACGGAGCCGCGCTACTCCGCCGCGATTCAATAAATCAACAGTGGACAAACTATGCAAATCCCAGTACACAGCCGCTTTAAAAAGGAGCATATTAGCCGCAATTTGGGACACTTGAAGCATTCATTGGCCGACGGCAGGAACTTCAATCTTGGCGGGGGGGAGGGGCCTGGGGGAGGAAGGGAGGGAGGGAAGGAAGCGCTGCAGCGGCCTTATTAGACGTGATGGTTTGATAAGGAGTGGTGAAGACAGGAGGGCGCTTGTAGGTGACAGCTGGGTGGAGAAGGATCTGCTGCTGCTCCTTTGTGCCACTATTTTCCCCGTCTAATTACTTGCTTGGCAGAGCTCAAGACAGAGAATACGGGAGAAAAAAAGCGGGGGTGGGGGGGTGGGGGCGGGGGGTCTGGGGCGGGGGTTGCTGAAGTGATTGCACCAGAGCACTCCATGAATGGCATTGTCCTCACATTAGTGCGTCCTGACTTGAAGAGCTGTTTGGGAAAAAGCTGCATTTACGGGCTTAAAACGCAGGAGAACACAGGACCTGCTGAAGAAAAGTAGGTGAGTAAATAAAGAGTTGTGGTGAGGAGATTTGTAAACAGGATGTGCAGAGGATGGGGGGGTGGGGGGGCCACCGGGTGGGATAAGAGGCCTGAACTCAAACCTGCAGGCATTCGCCTTTCTGGTGTCTTGTCACACAAACACTGTCATGAAAAAGACTGCAGGAGGAAGAAGGAAAAAAAATAAGCCGGTCATCCAAATATACAAAGTCATCCAACAGCTTCTTGGCCGCTGTAGTAAATGGTTGAGTTCCTAAAAAGGCCGAAGCAACCGCAGGCACTTCAGTGGAAATGATTTTCTTCGGAAGATTCTTTTCTATCTCTTTCAAGGTCTGATGTAATCCTGGACGGCGCGCAAGTCTTGTGAAAAAAATGAAAAGGTCAGGGCAAATAAATTCAAAGAATAAGCTGGACGCTGTTACAACTTGGATTTTTCCGAGAGGGAAGTGCAGTTCTGACCCGGAAACTGGCGCACATTACAACGGCATGGAGATGGAAAAAAAAGCTTCACAACATGCAGAAATTCAAGGTTGCGGTGTTGCTGTCTGTCTGTCTGAGTTGTTGTTCCTGCCGCGCACACACACACACACACACACACACACACACACACACACACACACACACACACACACACACACACACACACACACACACACACACACACACAAGCGACGTGGATTCCTGCAGTGAAAGGCTGCACAGATGATCTCAAATCCTGGAGATCCAGCAGAGAGCGAGGAGGCCAACGGCTCAGCGGTCCAGGATTACTAATCTGAGAAGAATGCGCTGTTGTTTCATTGACATGCTGGACACGTCAGCGCGCTGGGTGGATCAGCCGCCGTCCGACTGTCGTGCTGGACGCTGGTGGAGCGACTCTGGCACACTATGGAAAGTGTAAAAGCACACACATGGACGCGTGCGGAAGACTCTTCGCGCCGTCGGCCCACTTTGCCGCGCTCCAGACTGATAGGAAGTACATTTTCTCTGTTAATTCTACTGGAGACTTTTATTTGCTTCTTCCTCACTTCTAGTCACCAGCAGCAGAAAAGGATTTTCTGTTCCTTTTTGTTGTTTTTGCTGCGATCGACAAAAAAAGTGCAGCGATTACATTTTTTTTTTCCCCGCATTGCTCATCACTCATGAAGTTCTTGGAACTTCACAAATATTTTTGAAATACTTTAACATTTTATCTATTTCGGTGAGGAACCGTACACTGTAACTTCTCTGACTTTGATTTGCAGCACTTCATCTTATTATTAATCTTTAATCATATTAGTCTATAAAATGAATTAATATATAATGAATCTCTCAAGGAGAAAAATGTATTTCAGAATTTCATAGAGTATTTCAATGACTGTCCTATTAAGGGCTAAATCCTCTGGAAAAATGACACCCTTTGTTAAAATTCAAAATTTGAAAATTTGAAAATATGCACGCATTTTACAGTGACCCTTGACCTATCTTTACATGTGTGTTCAACACATGTACGTTGCATGACAAGACCCCCTCCATCTTCCAGTCTGGTGCAGCTCCCCTACTGCAACACTGCTGAACCCAGCCACCAGCAGCGCACACTCACTAGATGTAGGTGGTGCTCGGGCGGGTCAAGCCAAGCGATGGTCTCCAGGCTCAGATTCACGTAAGAAAAAAAAAAAAAAAAAAAAACAGTATTAAAAAATGTTGCCATACAAACCCCTACGCCTTGGCTGGCAGCGTTTTGGGGCTAAAAAGCTGCAGCAAATGGAAAGTGTGGCTAATTGGCCGGCTGCGGAGGAGGCGGAGAGGGGGAGGCGGGGGTGCATGGGGGGAAAACTCCATGTAAACAGTGTTAAAGGGAACGGTGGTCACCGTGGCAGCGGTCAGCGCTGACGACACGGACAAGATGGGCTCGCAGCGCTGAACTGGCGGAGGCACTGAGGCTCTTCGCTAGTGGAGGAAGAAATAATGTAAAACAGTCTCAGAGAGCAAGTGGGCGTCCTGCACTGAAACAAGCACGATGTCACACCGTCACATGGACCAGTGACCAAGTGTCAAGCTGCTGCAAGAAGGGAGAGAGAGAGAGACAGAGAGAGAGGAGCATCCGCAGATATTTTCCACACTCGCCCAACAGGAAGTTGAGGTAACCTGTAACAAGCCCTTACCAGCAGAATACAGCAGGATTCTGTCATATTAAAGAGGATAAAGGGAGACAGAGTGTGTGTGTGTGTGTGTGTGTGTGTGTGTGTGTGTGTGTGTGTGTGTGTGTGTGTGTTGGGAAAGGGGGTGGGCACTCTGAGTGACAGATTGATGCCTCCAGGGCCAATAAGCCTGATTTACACTTCACACACATCGACCTCAAGCTGTTCACCAGGAAGGAGAAAAACACGCCTTGTCGGGCAAAACTTACAGAATTGACAATTCCTTTGAGCGCGTGGAAGCCATCTTTGACGGGAAACACTTGGTCCTTGGTGTCGGCGATGTCGGCGAGCTGCAGCGGGAAGCACACACAGACGCACCGGTCAGCGCAGCGACGGAGGTTTTAATGTTTCTTTCCTCTGTTTTCCTACGCGAGGACTCGCCTTGCCTCTCATACCACGGGCAGGAGGAGGCGCAGCAGATGGCACGACTGTGGCAAACACTTTTGCAAAACCATTGGAAAAAGAAAAAAAAACCCTTGCTGCACAAACTGGGAATTTGGTATTGTGTTTCTTCTTTCCTTCTCTTTTTTTTTTGACTTAACAGAAGCTGATAGCCGGTTGGGCACCAACAGTTGCGACAGGAAGCGTTACTGAGGAGTGACAATCAAACTGCGGACATAATGACACGACGTGTGACGTGAGCACAAACTCTGCTGGAGAAGGAAGGAATCACACTTGCACGCTCCCGACAGCGGGGGAGAAAAAATAAAATAAAAGAATGCAAATGTTTATTGTGAGCAGTCGCACATCGGCGTTTAACAGATATTTGCTTCTGTGACCCCTGCGACGCACGTCCATGTGTGAATATCCAACTGGTGCTCCACACTCTGCACAATATTGCGAGTTTGTCAGAAAATGTGCGAAGAGTTTACGTCAGTTCTCACCCATTTTTTTCCCCCTGACAAAGAAACTTTATTCTCAAGAACAATTTATTGAGGAAAAGATCATAAGAATGATGAGGAGATTTAATTACTCGACACAAAAGAGTAACGCAAAAGGGCAAATTACACAAGTATTTTCCGTTTCACTGCTTACTGTTTTTATTTATTTATTTATTTGCTACTTTCATTTGTTAGTGGAGTAATCCTGGAGACATACAGAAAATCGTGAGCAGCAGCGCTTCATGATAAAACTTCATGACTGCTGGCGTGAAGTGGAAGAGTTCCACTCTGAGGCTTCGAGTCAACAACATATCCTATTGTTCAATACTGGAAAGTTCCCAGGTTGAAAAATCTCTCAAATCTGTCGGCTTGTCCTTCAAGGTACCAACGGTGTTGCCAGAACATGTCTTTACCTTCCCTGACACCTTTCCAACACAGAGCCTTATGTTGGGAAATGTGATATATATTTTTTTTTTTATTATTTCAAAGAACAAAGCTCTCTTACCTGCTGCTCATCAAAGTCCTTAATACCCACGCAGTAAACACGGGCGCCATATTTCCTGGCCTTATCGGCCTGCAGAGCAAACACACATGCAGAATGAGTGCAACAGGTGCAGGGTTTTTTTTCTTTTTTTTTAAACACAAACTAGGAAACTAGTTGTGTTGAAAAATAATAATAATATTAATAAAGACAACTCACCTCATTCATTGTCAGTTCATGAACGTAAACCTCCAGCTTGCCGTCCGTCAGCGCCAGGATGATGCTGGAGGACTTGGTGCTCTGAGTCCGTATCTGCTCCGTGGCCTTCAGATGAAAACATTTTTTCAGCAGGTCATTTTTCATGTCACAGTAATGAATGATGTAAATAAGGGAAGGGTTAACGAGAGACGGACGCTACCTGCTTTATCCCCTCGTGCATGTACGTCTCACCCGCTGGTTTCACATCATGAAGGCGCCTCAGTCCTTCTTCTATCTGGTACCTGCAGCAGAAACAACAAGCTGCTGGACGTTTTGCTCCGTAACAAACCACAACCCGTCAGCCACGACTTCGCGACCACGCATGTTATCGTGCTACGGCAGTAGCAGGTTTAGAAGATCTTATGTGACGTAAATGCAAAGTCAGATGGGGTGCTGAGGTCCAGCGCCTTCACAACAGTACCTGTCTCCAGTGAGGGGCAGCAGGACGGTGGCTCTGGCTGAGAACACGATGAAGGAGACTCTCATTCTGGGGCTGCAGACAAAAAGAAGAAGACCTCGTCGCTTTTTCAAACAACCACTTGCTATAATGTAATATTTCACACATAGAATTCTATTTTGAATCAATATAATAATTAATGCTTTTGCATACTCGCATTTTATCCAGGCGTTGCTCTCCCTGAATTTTACTCTTTATCAGCCATCTGGAAGTCACGGTACAAAATCCCTCAAAGAGTCTATTTTTAAGTCAGCGTGACTGATTCTGCAATAAAATGCAGCTTTTACACGAGTTCCGTTCAGTGAGGGCGAACGGCGGAGGCTTCGCTAAGAGGAAAACAGACGGGACTCTTTGAACGTCAGCTGACATCAGAGTGCCAGTTAAAGCAGCTTCCACTCGGCCGATCACTAAATTCCCAGACAGGAAACATGCTGTGCTGTGATGAGTCACACGTACACATTCATGCATCCTGCAACACAAATATACTGTTTGTACCTGTGACTTAAAAAGTGTGTGAACAGACAGCGGACGCTGCGATGTGTCTCTGGTGGCGCTGCAGCATCACGCTGAGTTTAGTCCACACAACCTGGACTGTTTACACTGAGTGTTCCGCTGTCATGTTACAGCACCGGCATGAATAAACATGAGTGCTTTTGCATGTGCGGCTGATTTTGGAGCAAAATTCTCAGCTGAAGTTTGCTCATGGACATCTGGCGTGGCAAAAAAAACAACAAAAAAAGTTGCAAAAGGGAAGGAGGTTATGAAAATATTTTGAGACGCAGAAGAAAACAGATTTTCCAGGAAGAGAATGCAGGAGTTGCGTTTGAGGGCAACGTCATAGTTACAAAAACCATAACAGAAAACTCTGAATATCTTTTTGTATTTACAACAAACTGGTGCTCTTTCCCAACTGGAAAATATTTCCAATGTATCTTGCAAACAATAAATTAAAACATTATTTTTTTATATATATATATATATATATATTGTTAATGCACAATATATCAGCACATATATATTTTTAATGGTTCATTAAAACTTTATTCTTAAAACTTGTAAATGTAACTGTCTCTAAAACAAAAAATCTTATCTAATAATAATAGTAATAATAACAATAATAATAATAATCTCTCTAAAAAATTAATATGATAATCAGAGCTGTTTTACCTGCTATATAAAAAAAACATGACTAACAGGAGTAAAGTTGTTTTATGTTTTATAATCTTGAACATTTATTTAATGGTAGAGCAACAACTTGATTCTTCAAAGAGATTTTAGTTCCTCTGCACTTGATGCAGCGAACAGTGGCATCCCAAAAGGAGCACAAACAGACTTTGAACGTTGCATCTCTGCTGAAAAATCAATTGTGATCCATAGTTCTACCCAGCGTGGAAAAACCCTCAGGGGGGAAGATTTTAAACAGCAACGGCGTCCAAAGGTGCGCCCGCTCACTCACTTTCCCATCTCGCTAACAAACACGGGCGAGAGAGCGAGAGAGCGAGAGAGCGAGCGAGCCGACGGCGTCCCGCTGAGGGAGCCAAACTTTGGATAATTAAGCGCGCGGCAAAAAACTGTTTCCTCCTGAGAGGCGAAAACCTTTTCGGAGCATAAGGAGAGGTGGCGATACTCCTCACCCACGTGACACATGGCCCAGCCGCCATCCTCCCCCGCAATCAGAGCGCAATCTTTAAGCCACACGGCCGCATTTGGCAGCAGCGAGGCGCTCGCAGCCGTATACATCCACATCCTCGTCTCCCAGCTTCGGAATCGAGTGTGGAGCCAACGCAAAAAAAACAAACAAACAACAAAAACAACAAAGCAAACTAATGATAATACACCTGAGGATGGAATGAAGCGAGGTTGACGACTTCCACTGAGCTTGAAGCCGCGTTTGCTGCCTCCTGATCAAATCTGGGAGATATTTACAGTTTCGAAGGGAGACCACTGACAGAACGGCAGCCATGCCAAGAACATTTTCAGAGGGAGGGAGGGAGAGAGTGGGATTTCTCTCTTTTGGCCGGTGGGGGGGGGGGGGGTGTAGGGGAGAGGCGCTCCAGTGTGATCCACATGGCGGAACAGAAGAGCTCTTGGTGAGCGAGCATTGTTTAGCAGATTGTCCTCGTCGCCTTCCAGTCTTCTTTCGCTTCACTCTACATTGTCGGCGGCCGTCAGCCGAAGGAAGGAGCCGGGGACGGAGCGCAGAACCCGGACCCCCCCACACACACTACCACCACCACTACCACCACCACCCCCCGAAACACACACACACGGTGCAAATGGCCATTCTCACAGCCCAGAAGACTGCTCCTCTCTGCCACCCACTCCCACCTGGTGCCTTTGCTATTTTCTTCAAGCAACCACTCCATTCTGGCTGGGTCGCCGCCGTCTGTACTGTGCTGGCAGGCGCCGTTTTGACTCAAACGTTATGCAAGGCGAACGCTTCAATCCGGTTGAGACGCTTTTCGGCTTTCTCCGTGAATTATGCACGAGGCGGGGAGAAAAAAAAAAACAAAAACAGGATGTCCTTGGTCTTTGTAATTCTGCTAGTTTGGGGGGAAATAAAAGATCGGAGGTGATTGAAATCAGTGCGACGTGCGTCGGATGATGTTGTGGGATCTTGAATCAAAAACCTATTTCAGAATGAAAGTACAAATAAAAGGACATTTGTGAAAAGTACGGTTTCAAAAAGCTCTACTGTCCGTCCTGCTTTATGCGATTCTTCCACAATATTAAAAAAAATGATGCTAAAACTTGTAGGTTAAATTCCCGTGATTAATAGTCAACAGTTTTCTTAACTTCAATCTCCATCCCCCCAGCCCCTCCCAAAAAACAACAAAAAACAACTTTGTACAGCTTCGTACTAACCTCACAAATCTGTCGGTGAGGTTCTTGACAAAGGAGTAGATCTCGACCCAGTCGGCAGAGACACTTCCAGACCTGAAACAAGAAGATGGGGAGGAAAGAGAAGGGGGAAAAAAAAACAGTCAGCTTGCAGCGCGTCAGCAGTAGCAGATTGTGTGCTAGGGAGTAAAATACTGTACAGTATTTGTGCTTTGTAGCGCAACCACAGTTGGACATTAAAACCAGCCACATGCTGGATAATTGTGCTGATAAGTCTGTGTTCTATAGCTGCCCACTTCAGCTGCTACAAACCCTCAGACACTCACAGGGCTTCGCTTTTTTTTTCTTTTTTTTTTCACAGATCTGAGGCCTCAGGGAAGAAGAACTAATTAGATTTTCATAGAAAATGAAAAATATTTTATATTTTATATCGTCAGCACTGAACTTGTAGTGTTTGTTCTTCTTTCCTGCAGCCCTTTCTTGTGTCCCTCATGCATTATACTCTTTGCATTGTCATTATTATTAATAATAGTGTGTTTTCAGTCTTTCAAATATTATCTGTCTTGTTAAAACACATATAGCCATTAAAGTGACTGGAAACAATAAAACTGTTTGGCAAGGACATACAGGTGTGATGTGGAACAAGGCGAGTCAAGTTTGCCCTTGACGTGTAGGCAATTAAACCAATAATTACAATTCTCTGAATGTGCAGGGAACATAAAGCGGAGGAGTTTGACCGTCGGGAGCCTCATCTTTCATTCTCCTCCCTGTTATCTCAAGACAAGGTCGCCCAGCGGAGGACAAGCCTGCGCGGGAGGGAGAGCTGAGGCGAACCGCCGCCACACTTTGACAATATTTGAGTGTCGGCGCAATTAGCGGCGGTTAACTGCGGTTAATTGTTGGCGCGGCAGTTAAGTTTTACGGCTGCGCAGAACATCTGCAGCGCCGCCCGCCGCCGCCGGTGCCGCGCGTTGCTCGCCGCTGGACGCTCCTCTGCCGTTCCCGCATTCCGGCATTGCGCAACTTGCCGCGCCCAGGTGGCGGTGACTACTGCTTAATTGACACATCGACATAAGTGGCAACATAATATATTTTGCGAGGTCTCGAGCCTCCTTCCTCCTTGCTTGCGGCTGCTGATACAACCTGCACAACTGTCGACTGAGCCGGCGTTTCCTGCAGCTCTGCTCATCTTTCAGCCGCTGTTGTCAATCAAGCCACATGTTTTTCCCTTCTGCACTGCTGACTCTGCTCAGAAACAATGCGACGTTACTGCCTTCATTGGCACCACTGCTGAGAAAGTCTAACTTTGGAAAATCCCTTTGTCAGGCAAAATGTTTCTTGAATCTGCTGGATCCAATTCACAATTTTTTCTCCGGCAGGAAGACAATTACTGGAAAAGGACGTCCCTGATTTGGAATTTAGTGGGGCAAACCCTCAAAGTTGCCAAATCAGATGTTTTCTTAAGCCCAATCTTAAGCAATCCATTCAGGTTTACTTTTCAGAAAGTGTGTGCTAAAACCTCCAGTTCAGGCAAACAGCAGCTGATCTGAAGAGGTCACAAAAGGCAGCTGATTGGCTATTGGCTGGTAGACATCAGCGATGACACCCTCAGCCAGGTGTTGGCCCCTCCCTCTGAGGATGCCTCATGGCTGCCTTGTTCTAGTCCACTTCCAAACATGTGGAAGCCCCAACACAGCATCACTTTCTGCAGGAAGTTAAATCGGATTTTTTTTTTTGTCTTCCTGAACCCTGAATAAACCCTGACCAAAGTTACTGCATCTCCCTCCTCAGAGGATTCAGATGGGTCCATCAGTGCTCAAGCCAACTGGAAATAAATAAATAAATGAATGAATGAAGTTGCCGGTTCAAATGTGGATCAACAAGAGTTCAGACAATTCCAACAATCCATCTGCCTTAAAATGTACCATCCATCCATCCATCTATTTTTCCTCCTTCAGAGGAGGAACTTTCACCAGCTCTTACAGGGCGAAGGCTGGGCACACACTGGACACCAGTTCATCTCAAGGCTAATACACACTCTGACATTTATAAGTCAGTGTAAATCTGACGGATTTTGTTGAGGTTCGTCCAGTCCAGCTGTTATTGAGCATTCCTGAACTTTCCTGAATGACAAAAAACAGCCACGAGGAAATTCTTCCAGTTCCAGACACAGTTGTTGCCTGGAAGACACACACACACACACACACACACACACACACACACACACACACACACAAACATACACAAATAATCATCACTCAGTGTTAAAGCCAAAAATGGACATTCCCTTGCAGAGGAACGTCGCTCCTGCAGCAGCTCAGCTGAGGTCTGGACTTCAGTTAAAAAGTGCACCTGGTTACAATAAAACCAAATAAAAACACTGCAAAACAAGCCTTCAGCTGTCACACACACGATTCTGCATATGTACATGCATATGTGACAGACCCCTGACTTAAGGACTTTAAATGAGGGGAGTTGACCAAGGTCAGTGCCTCAATGCCAATAATCTCTGTCATCATCCTGTCATTTTGTAATTAACCAGAGGGGTGGGGTTGTTTGAAAATAGGTCAGGGGAGCAGTTTCTTGACTTTACTGGGCCGAGTGCTGGCATGATTCCACTGTGGAGGAGGACAGCACTACAAACAGTGTTTGGCCAGGCTGCAAACTCTCCAAACTCTTAATATATTACAGGCCCTCTTTTACATGAAGCTCCTGCAGGGCTGCAACATTTAGCTGAGCCTTGTGCCTGTGCAGTGTGCACTATCTGTGAACTATCTGTGAACTAGCTGTAAGAGGAATGGCTCTTTGAAAAGCACAGGAAGTGGTGCAATCTTGCTCGCTTGCACAATCAACGCAACAAAAAAACATATAGTATAATAATGAATAAAGTCCTAATAAAGCATCAGGACTTCAGGGAAAGTCTACTTTACTTATTATGGTGTTGACCGGAGATGCATTCGTGCAACATCTGCATGACTGCAAAATGTTGCCGGGCCATTCCCTTGAAAGTAAGAAGTCAGCATTTTCTATGTTTTTGTGGAAGAGGAAGGAATGAGTAACACCGACCTCTTTGGTCACACTTGTTTACTCTCCATGTTCAGCCACACATGCAAAAGAAATGTGTGGCAATATTCTCCTTTCCGGTAAACAGGGTTTGTCAAAAACTAAAGCTGCAGGTGGATACAAACCAAGCAGTGCGACTGTGGTTGAGGTTCGTGGTTCCTTGAAGCTCAAAGTATTTTCAACGAAACCACTGCACAGCCGCACTACTTGTCAGTTCAGCGTATTCTCCAGCCAAAGCAGCCACTGACTGTAAACCATCCTCTATCACGTTACTGTCAAGACACCAAACCCCAAGCGTGAGGCTGCCTCTTGTGGTGCAAAGAAAGGTCTCAGAGTTAGTAGGAGGATAAATACCTGAACTCCCGAGGGCTTTAGGAGGTTTAATATGATGTTCTCTAGAGATCTACAGGGTTTATTTTATCACTAATAATCAGCTGACATTCACATTGTCAAGAACATTGTTTTCAATTAGCGTCTGTCGTTGGAGATCTTTTGACCTCAGATGATCTCCTCATTGTTTAGGCCAAGCGGTTATGTCAAAGTGACAGCACATATATTGCGATTCCGAACGAAATATGTTGCTGAACACATGAGGTAGCGTGAGGCACCAGCTGCCGTGCTCATGATGAGCACATCTGTGATATTAAAAAAAAAAAAAAAAAAAGGGAGGAGGGACCCAGTAACTCATCCAGCATGTGCCGAAAAGGAGTGAAGAGGGTTTGTTACACAAAGAGGCCAATATGGTGACGAAATACAGAGGGTTGGAGGGATGAAATGTAAGGTGTTATCGTGCAGCTGAAGGACTGATACAAGACTTTTAGGTTCTCGGTCAAAGGTGTTCTGATCATTCCAACAACTATGAGAATTAAATCGGACTATCTATCTATCTATCTATCTATCTATCTATCAGAACCTTGAGGATGTGAAAGGGCCTGTCTAAGGAACTATGACTGACTATTTATATAGTAGGGTTCTCACAAAATGTATTTTTTACTGAAAGGCATTTTCTAATGCTGAGAGACAATTAATGATTTAATCGAGCAAACGGTTTGGGAAGTAGTGTGCCTGGACAAAAATACCAACAAATTCAGGGTCCCTGCATTGTAGTTGGATTAGACATGGAACCAGAGATTATCTATTTCTGCATGTGCGTGTGTGTGTGTGTGTGTGTGTGTGTGCGTGTGTGTGTGTGTGTGTGTGTGTGTGTGTGTGTGTGTGTGTGTGTGTCCCACACTTACTTGTCGAGAACAAAGTAGAGGTCGTAAGCTCCGTGACAGGACGCCTCCTCCGCCCAGCAGCAGGAAGCAGCGAGCAGCCCGAGCAGCGCCAGGCCGAGCGCCGCCGAACTCCACCGACTCCCCCCGAAGACAAGTTCGCCGTCGGCGGTAAATCGTCGGGGCAACTTTTTCGACATTGTTGCCGTCGCAGTAGTACAAAAACGATGTGATAAAGTAGTAGAAGTTGTTCTATGTGCTGCACCTTCACCCGTATAAGTAACTTTTACACTCTTTCGGGGAGGACCTCACGCACGTCCCTCGGCTTCAGCTGCGACATGTCAACTAAGTTCAACCAAAGTCACGCCGAGCTGAGAGATGGACCTGCATTAGCGACGTCACCGTTTCTTCATCGCCCCCTGACTCACTCTTCACTCATTCAGACACATCCTCGGGGAAGAACAGAGCAATGAAAAAAAATCAATTCATAAGAGCTTCCTGTTGGGAAAGAATCAGTTCCGAGCCCAGCTCCCGGTCCCGCTAAACTTCATCGCGCTTCAGTACAACAGCGCAGACACTCCGGGAAAAGTTTAGTTGCTTTCAAGGGCGCCTCGAAAACTCGGCGCTTCGCCTTTTTCTTTTTTTCCTCGCCGTCAAGACATTCGCTCTTATAAACTAGAAGGTTTTCGCTGAATCCTTTGGATTTATTTCATATTTATACATTTTCATAACCATCAAAGGAAAAGTTCTATATTGAAAAATAAATGAATATTAGACGTTGGCGTGTTTGAATACCTGGTGTTGAACATACTCCTACAGTGACATTATTCGTCTGTAGATGTTTAAATTAAACATTAATTTTCATTTAACTATGAATACTGAGTAGTAGCAGTGAATTCACATATGTAACGCATTTTAGTGACTTTATTCAACTAAAAACATATTTGTTTTTAGTTGATTTTATTGCACTATGTCCCTCTGAATGTTACACACAGGGGCTCTAAAAAATTAAATTGAAAAAAATGACGTTGTTATCTATAGTGATATGATTCCTCTAATAGCGTTTTTTTTTTTTTTTTTTTTTTTTTTTTTTTTTTTTTTTTATACAGGAACCAGTTGTTAAAAAGGGAAGGCACAACTATTCAGACACCAAAAGCAACAGTCTGTCAGGACTTGTATTTCTCTCCACTCCCGTTATCAAGCCAAGCATTTTTACTTTACCTTTGACTTTACTCTCCTGTTTACAGAAGGCGTCTGATTTTCATCGTGCCACCGTTCTCATCCATTGTGTCCCACAGGCCTTGAAGGCCTCATCCATTTCCGGGCCCAAGTGCTGCACTGTTCCAGCTGGCCTTTGCAGAGCCAGAGTTTCCACACCCAGTAACATCTGTATGATCTGATAAAGTCACTTTGTAGTTTAATAATCACACACTCTTCCAGATTAAACTGGAAGAGTGTGTGATTATCTGTTTATATCCCTTTTTGCACGCATGATGGCAGAAGAATAAGGCAATCTCACTGGAACAGCAAGTCATCTTCATCTTCCACTACTTCACAAGTGACATTTGTGCTGCACTGAAAGCCTCTGACTTCTTGGGAACGTGTGACTTTCATATTTTTCACATTCAATGTTTGTTTTCCTGTTGTCGTTGACGTAACTGTCAAAACGTCGCACTCGCATGTACGGGGAAGACACGTGGCAGTTGCAGCAGCTTCTTACGCAGAGCAGAGAGAGAGAACAGAGGAACTGCACAGGAAATAAAAAAAAAAATAGCTGTGTTGGCGGGTAGTAAATTAGGAACAGGAAGAAGATGCAGATGTGAAGTTTGGCCTTGATAATTGTTCAATCCTCATATAATTTCTTTTGTCAAGTGGGTGTGATGTGTAAAGAAATGCCTCATTGTGTCTTCTCACTCCCCCTGTTTGTGTTGATGAATTTAGCCTTTATCGCTTTCGATTACTCATATGCGTAAAAGGTGGCAGCAGCCCTCCTCTGCCACAATCGTGGCTGTGTTTGAGGAAATAATGATTTTTTTTTTTTTTTTTCTAATGCCCATGTGCATACAAACTACCTCCTCGGAGGAATTCATTAGCAGAAGAAAAAAAAATCTTGTTAGTCCAAGAGCACTGTGCGGAAACTGCAGGTGCCTTGCTCTTCAACGCAGGCGTCGTGCTGTGTGTTTTTGGGCCCCGCAGCCAATAGAACGTCTCTCCTCTCATTGGGATGCATGGCGAGCGGAACGCTTGAAGCTGGCAGCGTTCCAGGTGGTTGAAAAACATAAAGGCGCTGCTTTCCGTAGACGCACTGCCTCAACTGCGCAGCTTTACGGCAGCGTTCAACCTGATGAAGGATGAGTGAGCGCCATAAAACCCAAAGTCGCGGAGGAGGGTTGGTGTTGACTCTGGATGACTAACCCCATTGCGTAGCTCCTGTGTGTGTGTGTGTGTGTGTGTGTGTGTGTGTGATGGCCACCAGCTCTCAGGAGCCACCCCCTTCTGCACGTCTACTGGGTCATGTGGGGGAAATTCCCAGCTGGATCTTATCTAATCACTCTTTTCTGAGCGAGGTGGAGCCAGGAAAAAACGCTATTGCTTCAGGCTACGGAATTTACCGGAATCACTGACAGCTGCCGCTGAGCTCTACCTGGCTCACCTGACGTGCTCTTCAGGGGGAAGAGCTGAATGCTTTATGCACACTTTGTAGAAAATCTGGGAAATCACGCTGGCAAAATTCTTTGCTTGCTTCACAATGTATTTTGCCACGGCCATTTGTGACAAATGAAAACACAACCACCTGGTGCGAGCAACTTAAATCTGGCAAAACATGCTGTTTGTAGTTGCGATAACGAACCTCAACATATTGTTGTAAACAGTCTACCGCCGAAGACCTCGTCGTACATCAGGCAAGATTACGCTGCCGTCTGGATCATTAAGATTTACAATGTGTCTTAAAGGAGAGTGTTCTTCATTTTTATTCTGCTGTCACAAAGTGGAGGGGCAATAATCCAGCAACAACAACTGAAGAGGAATAGCCTTGTTAAGTTTTCTGATGTCTTCCCAACCTCATCATCCTACAATGCAGGTTAACGGTGTAACTTTAGTGGAATATTTTTGGGTATGAAATCGGTTCTGCTTTTGCGATCATTTTGTGATCATGTTCCGAAAGCATTTTGCCACGCTTATGTTGCGGTATCAGATCTGTAGTGCACGCAGCCTCGCGTCCGTGGCACCATCGCAAACTCAGCATCGTCACTGGGCACCATGACTGGCAGGAAGCTGTTGACTTGAAACTTCCCCATAATTCTGCTCATCCTAAACCAAGCAGGTCTCATCTAAGTCATTACATTCCACCTTGATAAATATTCAAGAGTAAGTACTCAATTAATACCCAAGCAATTTAGAGAAAGATTTAAGCGAGTCTTGACTAGGTCACTGAAATAATGAAAATAAATTATCTATATACTATACTGTATATCTTTTAAATCATAAAATAAGAACTCGAGATTGAGATATTTTAAGCTCTACTTCAGAGCTGCCGAATATTTAAAAAACTGTGTCTCTACAGACAAAAGCAACGCAAGAAAGCGCTGAAATCTGCCTCCTAATTGATATGTTTCTCTCGTTTGCTTTGAGCTCACAGTTGTTTTTCTTCCAGGAGGAACTCACGCCTTATTAAGTGTAAAAAACCTATTACTCAGACCGCAGCCTTTGGTGAAACAAGCGTTAGATGAAGGCGCTAAAGCTATTTCTTTTGTTTTGCCACTGTGTGAAAACTGCGCTGTCACACAACTCCATATCAGCGAGGTAATTACTACTAACACACCTCATCAAATCTGAATAGTCCAGAGAATGGCAACGCGCGAGTATAATTATCTGGCAAATCAGAATCTAATTAGGTTTTAATTAGAATGTTAATTGTTTTGCACGCCGTTTGGTTTGCGTATATGCTAACGTGACAATCCTGAGCGGCACCACTTTGTGAAAGAGAGGGAGCAAAAACAACAACAGCAGCAACAAAAACAACAAGCATGTCTTTCCTATTATTTAGCAAATGTAAATGCTTGTCAGAATCCAGTGGTTCGAGAAAATGGTTGTACGGAGGTGAATTTGTTCCGGAATTTGTAACAGGGAAACAAAGACAAAAGGGAAAAACTTGTTGACGACGAGAGCAGTGGAGTGTTGACGTTAACAGGAATAGAACCGCGACTAAAGGGCAAATTTTAGGGAGTAAACAGCAATCTCCAATAGTTAAGAGAGGGCAGAGATCAGGCTACCAAAAAACATCGGTGAAAAAGAAAAAGAAAAGAAAACATCAAACATTTCCATTAACACGGTATCGTGTTTGCAAAACAGACCTATTTACAGCAACAACTTTGGACAGGGCCTGGAGGTGCTCTCTGTATAAAAGAATACAAATCATAAACTTGACTAACCTAAACAAACGGTACCTGTCAAAAAAGCCAGTCCTTCATCCACCATCAACTACCGTGCAGTCGATTTTTAAATGTCTAAGTGTAAAGTGCGGAATGAGCTTTGTAATGGTGGCGTAACCAGAGGTACACTGATGATGGCCTCGTCACCTGGGAGACAACAAGGTCAAATTGATTATCAGAATTGGTCGAACCAGGGATTTAAAGTGCGGCCGCCAACATCAGATACCGAACTTGAAAAGTGGCTCGAGAGGCCACACACCTGAAGACTTAAAGGTGATGTGCTGCAGCTGACGAGTTTGCATTTGCTCCAAAAAGACAAATGGCTGTTTGAACGACCCTTCTCCCCCACCACCGCCAAAAAAATAAAAAAAAACGTAAAAAACGTCCTCTTCCATAATTGCCATTCACACTTATTAAGCAGGCGAGCTGCCTGTCTCTCTCTCTCTCACACACACACACACACACACACACACACACACATGCAAACACAAAACACACAGCAGACGGTCTGTGTGTGTGTCCTGACACCTGGCCTCAGGTCATGATTGATAGATGCTGTTTACTTGTGGGCAAGCCACTCAATTTCAACTTAAAAGGCCATTAGAGGCAAACAATGCTTCCTCAAATGAGGAGAAACAAGCTGAAATAAGAGTTATTAAGATAATTATGAGTTATGGGTGCCATCAGGACTCGATGAATCTTTGTTATCCCAACTAATATTTACTTGCCCAGGTTCTCTTGAGGGTTTCCTTGATTTCTGACTCCCCTCCAATTATGGGTAACAAGTTCTCACTCTGCGCCATCGCGCGTGGAGCGGTCAAAATCTGGTGGCAACAGGGGGAACCAAAGAAATATAACTCTGCATCTGCAGCTGCCCAGATTCAAAGTCTTAAAATGTGTGCATGTTGCTGAACTACAACCTACAAACTGGCCCGAGCCGTGAGGCATAAGCACATTGATTGGTCAAGTTGATGTGCAAAAGACCAAACTGGTCCAGTTGATTTTAACATTTGTTTGAGAGGGCCTTCTCTTTCCAAAAGTTGCAAGTGCTGTTCTTGCTGCTCATATAAACACTCTATATTTAACAAGACAGCAGTGCTGCGAACAATTTGCCTGAGTTCCATTCCATTTCCGAAAATGGACACAACACTTTCGCTCTCAAATCCTACCGCAGGCGCAATTTGATTGTTTCTCCATCAAGTCAACCACATACTGCATTTCTTAACGAACATCTGTTAGTGCCACAAAGATGTTGAATTTTAGCTGGAATTATTTCCAGACACACGTTTGTTTTTTTATTATTTTGGAGCAAGGCCTGGTGACGAGACGTTTAATGGAAAAATGATTTGTTCATCTCAGCGTTTCACCCGACCTCGTGGACTCTCCCTCCACTGCATGCCGCCACCGCGGGGCCTGGAGCTGGAGCGCGCTCCCGCGGCCGGCCTCGTCTCGTCTGCAGAGAAAGACGTCGGCGTTCATGGGAGGGACACGGCGTTCGAGGCGTCGTCCACATAATGAACTGAATCCACGTTTGATCCTCTCAGCGGCTCCCTGTAATTGTTCTTGATTCCCCCTTTGTGTTTCACGCTTGACTCCCCGCTGTATGAAGACGTGCTCGCTTCCCCCTATCAGTGACAGCGGCGTTGAGTGATTAACAAATTAAGGCTCCGCTTTGCCTTAATCTGTCTCGAGGCTTCTTTTCCATCGGCTCCCGCCGAAACATGTTTGGCAGTGACAGCACCTCCGCTCCCACGTTTAATTGGATTAGAGGGAAATCGGGATAAATACACTCTCAGACGGGAGGCCCAGATGAGGAGGGGAATTAGAAAGAGAAAAAGAAAAAAAAAAAACAGGTGATGAAGTTGTTTCAGAATTGCGCTTTCAACTTGTTTCGCCGTGCTGAGGAGACGTCCGAGATTTCTTTGGCGTGGAGTATCATGGGAGGAAGTGAAAGCCTGCGTGAGGGCGTGCGGATTAATTTCTGGAAACATCGGGCGAAACAGATTAATGTCACGCCAGGGAACGCTCCTGATGTTCAGCTCTGGGGATGGGGAAGTGCAGGCCTTCATTAGAGTCTGGCTCGGTCGGCAAACTCAGTCCACTCGCTGGCCGTCCGCCGGGGTTTCACCAGCTCGCCGCCTATCTGCTGTGCCTGGAAAAGTGATGCAAATCTTGCCATGTTCAAGGAATTTACTATCGCTGACCTCAATTGACATTTTGATAGCAGGTATGCTAAAGCTATCCCGAGTGTCTGTTCGACTGCATTGCATTTTTAGGGGGAAATTAACCCAACCATTAAATGCACGGGGATTCAGTTTGCTCCCTCTGGAGACAAAATGCATCTCAGGAGCTTCAACTTGGAAATGGGACATTTCTCTTAGACGTGTTAATACTGTCCACACTATTTATATTATTCCTGTGTCAGATCTTTCCTTTTCATTCCAGGAAACAGCATGTTTAGCCCTCTGTTTACAAACTGTTCCAGAAAAGGTTTATTTTACCTCTTACTATTTCGACCGTCATGGTGTTCGGAAGGGGAGAAATAAAGCTGTGGCTAAAGTAGGAGGAACACGATTTTCCAGCCAGAAATGGTGTTTTGTTGGAACCCCCGGAGGGCGGAGCCAAAAGCAGGCAGTAGGTGATGCTACTAATGTGAGTTAGTACTGATTTACAGAGTGTGAACTTTGCAGGCTGTAAATAGGGAAGCAATGGAAGAAGTGAAGGATGGACTTTGGCCTTTTTGGGGTCTATTGGGTGTGACATTCCTGGCTCACATGCCAGTCATTTTTGTTTTGTTTTTTTCTTAGGATGTGATGTTTACTCTGAATAACACAGGACCTTTTGTGGAGAAAAATAAGTGAAGGTGTAGCAGGACAAAAATTGTCCAAGTGAGAATACCTGCCATGCCATTTGCATATGAGCATCGCCGCCAGTCTGTGAAAGCACAACCATAGGTTTCACAGTCTCACCCTGTCAAACCCCCCACACCACCTCCGCTGTGCTTTATTTACTTGGCCGACATGCAGCCTTCGCGCTGGCAGCTTTGTCCATCAAAAGACACCTGCTCCTGGTGATTGTTTGCTCATCTCCCCCTCCGTCCAGAGCGCTGCAGACGAGTGTCAGCACTGTGTTTTTGTTTTAATGTTCTTCCCATCCTTTCTGCCGCTGTAGTAAAAGGTCCACCGGCTGAACAGAGGCCGCCTGTGCAAACATCAGTTGGGCGCTGCTTCCCCCAGCATGTTCATCCTCCGAAAGACTTGCTGGATTTCAACATTTCATTACACTCAAAACATTTTTTTGGTGGAAAATTTTCAGTTCACACGTTAGTGGCTTGTGTGTGATTGCCTGAGTGAGTGTGAGATGTATGTGTGTAAGGGTGGAATTCTGAGTCTTGCCTCAGGACATTTCAAAATGTTCACTGGTTGATACAAGTGGATGACACACTGATTTTTACTGCAGAGCCGACACTGTGAACTCACAGCAGAAAGTTTTCAGCGCTCAACCTCTTGTCTTTATTTCTTGTAAATATTATTCAATAAAAACACTTTTTTTTTTTTTTTGATGGCTGTATTTATATCACATACCAGTCACTGCTTGTGCTATCCTGACACTGCACAGGAGCGTTCAGCCATGTGGGAACTGAAGTCCATGAGCAAAGGTCGGGAGTTCTCCTTTTAGAGTCTGCAAATGCTGGATGTAAGTTCTCTTTTCTGGATGAAGTCAAAGATGACAACATCAGGCAGGCGCAATTGGGTAAAGCACACAGTCAAGCGGTTGGCTTTGCAGAATGACCAGTGAGTCATGAAGGGCTAGAAACGATTGGATGTGGCTGATGTGATGTCTTATTTGGCCTCTATACATAGGCGGATGGCCATGTTGGTCATAATATAACCAATCAAATATTCAAATTAGAGTGGCACTGCACCTTTTTCTGTGTTCGACTATGTCAAAAGCCATCAACATTTTCAGGTTGATACCAAACTCCTATATATAACCATAAAAGTCATCCTTCCCCTTTTCTTCTACCAGAAAAAAGTGATTCCTCACTGGCAGTGCAGTGATGACTGGCCTCGACTGCTTCAACTGTGCCCGATGTCTCAAAAGGGGACAGGAAGTGGTGCGTATGTTGTCAAAAACCTGCAAGGCTGTTGCACAAGAATGCACGAACTGTATGCGTTGGGACAGGTTCCAGTCTCGTTAACCCCCTCCCCCCCCCACCCAAGGCCTGCGGGGTCAGAGCCAATGCTCTGCTCATCACACCGAGTCGCAGAGGTCAAGAATTTAAGTCGTGTTGCGCCGCCTGAGAGGTATCTGCAATCGGAGCGGCACAGTTCTGCGAGGCGTGCGGACTTCGTGACGTGACAGTTTGAGATGAAAGAGCCAGAAAAAACGTAGATCTCGGAGGAGACCTGAGGAAGAACACGCTTCAATAAGTCAATGGCAATGAGACGGCAAAACGATAAAAGATTCAGTCACGACGGTCCCATCTCACTTTGAGACATTTCTTCACATTTATAAGTCAAAAACCGCGATGACAACAACAGCGTCGCTTAGTTCCCCTACTTCAGACGTGCTGAAGTTCAAACTTCCTGATTTTCATGCTCATTCTGTGGGAAATAGTCGTGTGGATGGTGAAACCATGAATTACTAAACTCAGTTTCTCAGGCTCTGCTCTGGAGGAAACAATGAACAGTCTGCCCAGAAATAAACAACAAGTCAGTTCATCAGTTTGTGCGCCGTAACGATAGCCGCTTACCTGAATTTTACGTAACATCGTTACATCCACTGTGCAAGAGTCGTTTAACTTTCATCATGATGCGGAAAACCTTCATGTGTGCGACCACAGCGCCTGCCTTAATAAAACCACAGCTGCAGTGTTGGATCTTCTACAGCTACAGTGTTGGATCTTCCACAACTCTACAGTGCTTCACTTTTGCAGCTTTTGCACATGACGGTATATTATTAAAGCCACACGTGAACTAGGCACTTCCACAGCTATACAGTTGTTGGGGCTAAAAGACTTCCAGCTTGGCATTCAAACTCTGGAACTTTAGAGAAACTAGTCCATGTGCTCTTCGTGATTCTCTGAATGAGCCCATAAGAGTCGAACATAGCAGAGCGAGCAGCGAGAGCAGCGAGAGCAGCGAGAGCGCAGCCACTCATGTGAAGCCAAAGTAGAGGAGTCTTTCGATTAGCTGTTGCTTCACATGTCAGGCTGCGGCGCTGCACAACTGTGACGGCGGCTGATTGGTGGCGGTGGTTTACGGCTTAATGATGCTCCCACTGTATCCCGTAACCGCCCCGGGGCGGAGAAACACTTTTTTCTCTGCGCGAGAAGAAGGAAGGGAGCGCGTGAGCCGTGCTGTCGCTTTAGTTGCCAGCAAATAACCCGTCCAACCCTGTCACCTCCGTTGCGATCCACAATCTCGGCGTTCCACCAGCCCCGGACCAAAGCGCCCTGGGCGCTCAGAGCAAGCCAGCGGAGGAGCCAGCGCCTCAGTGTTCACGGTTCGTCTTGCCGATGTTTTCTCCAGCCTGTCACGGGAGCCTTTGCACTTTCCCAGCGTCAGGGAGGAAACTCGCTGCCACATTGTCACCGCAGCCCAGGAGAGGTTTGACCGGGCATAACCTCACAAAAGGGGCGGCGTGCGGCAGGTGTGCGGGGTGATGTTTTTTGCAGAAGAACATGCTGCGGCAGGAACGACGCTCGTGAAAGTTTAATACACGACGAGCGCACGGACAGCGAGGACGACGACCGGCACGGCGGAGGTATAAATAGATCGATGGCCTCGCGTTCACCTCTGACCTCACAGCGACTCCTGTTTTCATCTGCTGTCCTCAAAAGAATTGTCTTTCTCTACGAATTGAATTCCTCATTGAAAGTTTTTCTTACGACAAAGGTCCTACTCACATACGTTGGCATCTTTCATTCGAAACCAAATTGCTGCACACTCAAAACTGTTTTTTTTTTTTAAGATAATCTTGTCCAAGTAAAACATTGTGGACACGGCAAACCAAGAGGTGAGGTGTCAGCGCCACAATTAGTTGAGCAGGAGGGAAAAACAAAAAACAATGCCACATTTCAATGACAATAAAGTTTGAGTGTTGACCTTTTTCTGAACGTGACACTGGAATATGAAGTCAATTTATGTCTGCATCAATGTAGTGGGAAATACGTATGTTCGCCCGTGAAAAGTATCTAGTGGATGTAAAGTCGCCAAAAACAAACATTGTGAAAATAAAAGATGACAAACAAATGGATCAAAACATCGGTATCCTCTTCACATCGCAACAGCAAAGTTGAGTTGTTGGAAAATCTAAAGCCAAGAAAGAGTTTTTTCTTCCCTTGCGAGATTAGTGAGCTAAAACTAAGACTGACGGCTAAAACACAACAGAATAATGTACACTAAAAAAAATAAACAACCACTTATGCGTGTGGACGAGGCTGTAATGCAACTTAATACAGCTTAGCTCTTAAGTTCTTAGTTGTTCAAGTCCTGCACTCACAACTCAGGATGCGAAGGATTTACGCTTGTTTGGAATATTGTAAATGTTCCACTGATTGGCTATAAGAAGTAAACATGATCTTTGTGGTTCTGTTGTGCCCATGTGAGATTAGGCTCCATATTTTCCAGCCTCGGCGTCGCCTTGCGGATGCATGACACACCTGCAGCCTCAGTTGCACTCAGGCTGAGTTTCCAACACAGTCATCACAAGCGCGGATGTTTCAAGAAACCACTTTGCAGACCTTTGCCGAAGAATTTTGGCGCTACCGAAACACCCCCGCTGTCCCCACCCTGCACTCTAACGGATTTACCTAAGCAGTCACGCTCGAGCTCAGGCGCAGACATACCTCCTCACTCAACTTGACAAGCGTGCCTGTCCGCATTTAATCTGACGACCAGGAGTCGCAAACGCATGTGACAAAGTCTTCAGACGGACCGCGGCACTGCTGCGGAGGGGGGAAGAGGCGAGGGGGAGTGGCGGGAGGAGGCGAGGGGGAGTCGGGCCCTCGCCCGGTGCGCCTCGACATCACATCTCTTGACAGCTGCCATTTTCAGTAGCGCGCCTGGGCCTCGCAGCCAGCCAGCCGCCTGCCAAGTCGCCATCAACTCCGCCTCTCCCGCCGCCTTTTCCCTGCTCAGGTTTCCAGAGCGGTGCGGAGCTGGAGCCGCCACCGTGTCACCAGGTATTAGCTAGTGCGGGCTTGAGGGCCAGCAGGCCTCCGCTCCACCCTGACTGATGGCAGGAAGGGACAGAGACAGAGAGGAGGGGGGGCATCCTTAACTTTATTGAGAGGGGTTTAATACGAGACTGAGGGACAGAACATGTTCCAGCCCAGTCCATGGCTCACGCCATTGATTGCATCGAGTTGAAAAAAGTCGGTCCTGAGATGAGAGGGGCTTTGCAGAATGTATTGCTTTGACAGGTATGCCTTTTTTTCACGACAGAAGGAGAATACTGAGTGCAATGACACGGGTGATGAACTTGCGATGCCGTTCACATTTCATTTGAGAGAATCAAAGTCGCGAGAAAAGTTTGTCTCTTTATGCCACAATACAGATGCCAACGAGCAACAGACAAACTTAGCAGGATTCGACTTTTTCTGTTTCCTGTTGTTTAGTTTTTTTTTTATCTTGAGTCTTGCATTAGTTCAATGAAACTGCAACAAAAAGTGATGACAGAAATGCAAGCTTCTATCAACTTGACTTGTGATCAGTCCTTTGGAAGGGACCACATACTTTAACAAGGCATGCCATATACTCATATTTATGGATAGTATTTATTTTACACTACACTATTTTTTTTTTTTATTTGATGCTGTTGACTGGAACTGGAATGTCACTTGAACTTGTATGCACCAGCTGAGGTACTGGTGCCTGGGGCCTAGGCTTGGTGTAATCAATGAACCTCAGCTCGTTCCCTCGTGAGTCGATTGAGCGAAAACACATGCTTGCGAGCGAAGTAAAGAAGAAATTAAAAATCATGTTGGGCCGGACTGAATAAAAGCCATTAAGCTGAACCAAAAAACGCAAGCACTCAAACATTTTCTTTTCTGATCAGCAAAAATACATTTTGTGTGTGCAACTGTTTATTTCTATTGTTTATTTGAGCAAAGCATTTATTATGCTTTGTTCAGTATTAAGACTTTAAAAAGTGTATTTTTCCCCACAACAAAATAAAGTGTTCCGATTGGTTTTAATAAAACTTCTTCTTGTACGGCACATCTCTAAAAGAGATCCTCCTCAAAAAACTACTATAAGAGTCATCGTGATGGGCAAAAAAAACTTGTTGAATCATTAAATATCCTCTAGTGAGCAAGCTTTTGTGTGATGAGACTACAAGAACGTTTTTTACTCGTCTTCGGTTTGTCAGATATTAAGAATCATGGTGGTCAATATATGCTCTAATTTTCTTTTTCAACGGTGTTGAGGAATTTGTGGGTGGTGACAGTTTTGACCGTTAAGCATAACATGTGGCCTTTAAAAGTGTTTAAACAATCCTTTATCAAATTTTGTGAAAGAGTGCATCAAGAGAGAGAGAAAGAAAATAGTTTTGTATTTCCGACAGTTCCTCTGAATTTGATGTTTCTATTCCAGTCAGTATCAGTTTGCTCCATGTCAAGGCTGAAAGAAAAACAATAGGTGAGGTTGACATCGCGTGTTTATCTCTTTTTAAGCCTGTTTAAGCTTGTAAAGGTAAACATGTTTAGTCGTAATCTCTCCACTGATATAAATAATATATTTGTATTTGAATAAAGCAGGTGGGTGTATGACACTTTAGTTGGAGAGTTCAGTGTGGTGTCATCCGCTTATTACTGTCTTGTCAACTACAGTTCGAAATCCATTTCTTTCCAGGCCGTTTTCAAAGTTTGATCCTGTCAGAGCAATGTTCAGTTTAGCGAGCGACTGCATCTTCCGTTAAGAACCTTTTAGTATCTTTACATCACCATGGGACCATCAGCTAACGAGCTCCATCTCAGCCTGGAGTCATGTTCCCCTAATGTGCAGCAGAGAGTCACATCGTCTCCCTTCAGATATGGAGGATGTTTTATTCCCCCCGTCTCAGACTACTGTGTGAACTTTTAATGCGATTACCGGCCACATAGGATGACACGAGTCTGGGCCGCGGCGTCCGTTTTCCCAGAGCGAACATAAGAGGTTTGGATGGATGGTGGGCAAAGTGACCTCGCTCGTCCCTCCTGGCAATCACTCCGGCCTCCTTCGCCGGCCATCCACTCCCTTCCGAAAGGGTCACCGGTCTAATATTAAGGGACTGTGACAGTAATGAGCGCTGCGGATGTGCCGTCCCGGGACGCAGGATTTAAATGGGCGCAGTTACGATACCAGTAAACTCGGGGGCAATCTCAGCAATATTTAGCGGGACGTTGAGCTGCAGCGCCTGGGCCCCAAGTCATGTTGGCTTAACACCAAACGCCACTCAAGCACAAGAGGGGGAGGTGTGTGTGATGCGCGGGGTGAGACGGGACTCATCGACTCGGACGCCGTGCTGAGGCCGAAGCACTTCAGCGGATCACATACTCGCCACGGCCACGGCCACATTTGTTGTATCCTGAACTCCAACTTTTCCCAGCAGTTGGAGCGGATGCGTCTCAATAACTGCTACATAACTCTGCATCCATTGAGCTCTGCTGTTGCTGCTACTGATCATCGCAGAAGATTGCTTGTTTTGCACCTAAAACTAATTAAACCAATCAATAAAATTGTCTTTATGTAACGCCCAAGTTCGCAAAAAACATCATAGGGTCTAACATTCTGTAAAGATGCAACACCCTCAACACCTCCCTTAGACCCTGAAACCAGGAGAGGAAAACTGACAACAGGGGAAAAGAAGAAAGAAAGACAACAGCAGAGGTGCGTGCCCTCTATCTAGGACAGCCAGATGAGCAAAAGGTGTCACATACAAATCACAACAGACTTATCACAATAGTCATCAATTGTGCACAGAACATTATACTCTGTTGAGTTGCGGGAGTCCAGAAGTCCAGAAGCTGTGAGTTGAGGGGCAGGAGCAGGATCACGGGGATCACGAGGACTAGAAGGATCAGGAGGATCCGCCCGTGTGACTGACGCCTCCGTCTGAGTCTGACATTTGTCAGCGACGACATGATTCCTTTTTTTTTTTATCAGTTAATATGCTGCCTTTTGACTCTGGACTCATTGTGTCAACCACTACATTCATCCCGTGAAGTGGTTGGGCTTTGAAAGAGGAAAGTCCCTTTCCTGCGCTCGCTTCCAATATGGGCGCGCTTGAGGCCAAGAATATGAGACCAATTAAAAAGCGGGAGCAGGGTCCATCCCTTCGTCCCTGGCAGGCGTCCCGCTAACACGTTGTATGTTCGTTGCTCCAGTGAGTCTTGCGCTCGACACACACACATACGCACACACGCGCACACGCAAGACAAATGAGGACTGGTGCCTCACAGTGCGTGCCAGGCGGCTCAGACGTGCAGCAACAAAGGGGATCACAGCAGGGGAATTAGGGGATTCCCTGGAGAGCGGTGGGGTGGACGGCGGTGGCGGCAGCGGCGGTACTGAGGCAAATCCGCTGTGATACCTCCCCCTTGTTGAGAGTGCAGAGGAGGAGAGGCCAACGCCGTCTGCTCGGCCCTGACGTGACGAAAACGAGGTCGATGTGCCGGGGAGTTCGGAGAGGGAGGGGGCGCCGCAGGGCGAGACAGCGCTTCGTTATAACCAGGGGTCACCCATCCAGGGGTGAGGGTCCGTTTGGCCCCGGTCTTTAGGACCGAGATGGTGGAGGGGGTGGAGACGGAGGAGGAGGAGGAGGGCAGCAGCGACTCAGAGTGATTATGGTGTGACATGGTTATCCATGTCAAGCAGGGTCAGAAGTTAAAGGATCCCTGGTGACTGCCGGCATGTCCCAGGGTGGTCCCCCTGCCCCTCCCCCACCATCCTCCTGCGGGCCCCTCCCCCTCCGGTGGACACCCCCTCTTCTCCCCCTTCAGCGTCACTGGAAGTCCAGAGGGATTTATTTTCATTTGTGATTAATGCCACCACTCAAATCCCACAGCACATATGGTACTGTAACAATGCGCACGACAGAGGGAGATGGAGGTTTTTTTTCTCCATTTAATTCTGGAAATCTCAGGAATTTGACGCCATCAAAGGTCCCGGATTTAAATTTTGATGGTAAAATTCTAAATGGTTATTTAATGTAGAAAAATTGGTTACCTAATCACAGTGATTTTCCCCTTTTTTGAAAAAGCCCAACGTGTCATTTAGTGGCAGCTAATGCTAAGAAAGAATAGATAATGCAGATATAAACAGATATAAACAACATGGCAAAGTGGTTCCACTCTTTATGTAATTACAAATGCTTTTTAGTGGTGAAGGAAAACCCAACAGTTCTTATATCTGACTAAGATTGTGGTGTTGTTTTTTTGTCATGCCAATATATATTGAAATGTTAGGCACTGGTTGTTTCATTTGTTATAAAGCCTTATTATTGTCCTGTATTATATTTTCTACGTGTGAAAAACACACATCAAAACTCAGATTCTATCACAAGTGCGCTATATTTTAATGTTGTCATTTTTCTGGGAAGCTGATTAAAAAAAATGCTTTTTCCAGCCTAAATGTGTTTGCCAGAGTTTCTGTCAGAACCGCCGCCAGTGAAGCGACGTTCAGGAACCTGTCACTGGTACCACCACAGCTGCGTCTACGCTCCAACATCTCCGCAGCTCCTCATTGTAATTTTGCACTAGCTGCTCCTGAGCGTCTGCAGTGGACGTCCCCTCCACACGAAGCGCTTTCATGTGGTGGTCCAATCAGCTCATTAGCACCGGGAAACTATCGCTCTTGTCATCTCCCCCCTCCCCCTTGATTGGTCTGGTTCTGAAAAAAACAAATAAATGAATCAACAAAAACCTTCCGCCCTGAATGAGGAATTTTGATTGTCCTCTTTTCATCTTTGTCTGTCAGCCAAACCGGCTCTCCTCCTCCTAGAGTTCCCCTCCTGCTTCCGTGTGCCTTTTGTCTCTTTGAAATGAAACTTTGATGCACTTATGGAACGCAGAGCTCTCCCAGTGCAGGGACTCGGCCACACACGCACACACACACACACATGCACACACACACGCTGGGCTCGCTGTAGGCATCCCACCAGGACGTGGCTGCGTGTGTTTACTGTTGCTGCCTTTGACTGTGATTGTCTTTTCCAGAGCCGTCCTGGGCCGCTGCTGGTTCACTGAGGCCGGGACGAGGGGGGTTGTAACAGGGGCGATGCGCTGATGCGGCTGACAGACCCTCCTCCAGGACGACCCTCGTCCATATTACATGTTTTATCCCCTTTTATTCCTTTCTGCTACATTAAAATATGCGCAGAAGCCTCTTAATCAACTTCATTAGTAGCTGATTATCATGAACACTGCTGGGTTTTATCCATACAGGGTGTACAAATATGGGTCGAACTTCTTGCAACAATGCATCCATTTGTGGAGAAAGGGGGAAAAAATGGTGAATCACGCTGACGTAGAAGGCGATTTTTCAGCATCTACACATTAAAAGCATTTGTAAATTTGGTGGTGAAAAATTCAGACGAAACTTATGTTTGCAAAACAAAGATATACAAACACACGTTCCGCATCTGGAGAATATAAACCGTTTACATGATCCCACTTACGTGTGACGGGGCAGCAGAGCCAAGTGGAGCAGTGGGAGGAGTCAGAAGCTTCTTCTAACCCAGACAGCGGCAGACGTGCAGCTCTCCTCGCAAAAAAAAAAAAGTGTGTGTTGTTGTTTGGTTGGGTTCCGTCAGGGCGGGCGCCCCCGGGGCAAAGGAACCTGGAACATTAGGCCCTGCCATGGCAGCTCAGCTCAGCTCAGCTCAGCTCTGAGCGCCTCTGGCAGCTCGTCTGAGCCAGAGGTGGCACAGGTTTGGAGAAAAGGTTCCTCTCAGAAGCGTCGCAGCAAAATGCACGCTGGAAACGCTGATGTCACTCCACTCTTGGAAGCACGTACATGCCACAGAAGGGAAAGTTGGCGGTTGTTTGGCACGCCGGGTCCATTCAGAGAGCAGCAAGAAAACATTTCTGCCTGGAAGGATGCAGATTACTGAGTCGGGAGCTCGCTGGTCAGGATGCGGCGCCTGGACTGCTCCCAGAATAACTGCAGGACGGAACGCAGGGTTGCTGTCGCCAAATATAATAAGCAAGATCGCTGATTTGTTTGCGACCTCTGTAGTTGTTGTAACCTGGAACTGTGCGAGCGATCCAAACAATAGAGACCAGGAAGTATTTTCAATAGAGAGACACCTGAAATTTGAGTATTTCAAGCACTAAAGAAAACAGTCCCCGTCATTAGAGAATTATAGGTCATGGAAATGGGTAGTGCGGAAACTGGAATGGGCCAAATACCATGTCAGGTGGTCTCCCTCAAGACATCGTGACACAAAAAACACACAGCTCACTTGGAGGAAGAACTGAATTTGTCCATCATGACATGGTTTCTTGTGAGCTCCAGAGCTTGACGGCAGTTCCCAGCAATAAAGGGACCTTCTGAATGGTTTTATCTGCAGACCAGTATAGACATTACATATGTGCATTCACACTGGGGTTAGTTTCATTGCAGCTTGAGATGTGAGTCTGCTTGCTTGTTTTTTCTTGTACACTGCCTCCAAATAAGAATACTTATTTGCAGAACCGGTTTAAAATTGGTTCCACAGAGGACGTTTGCATTGTGAAAGAAGTTGGTTCCAGTTTCAGCTGTTAACGTCAAACTTTTCCAAGGGGGGTCTTCAAAATGAGAATCATTAAAACATTTGTGAAAGAACACCTATCGACAGATCTCACACCTTTACAAATCCATTCACCGCAATCATAACAGGATGAGTTTGTCTATTGTTGTTGTTGTGTTTTTCTGTTCTTTAATTGCTCTCCAGATGTGGTGGGACACCGTAACACACGGTGGAAGCCAGACCCAGCTGCCAATCAAACGCAAGACGCAGCACATACAGACACAACAACGAGAACTAAGGTCCTGGATCCGACACGGACCGACTGAACCAGCGAACCCTTGACTTCTTTCGGTGACTTTTCTTTCCTTCCCCTCGTCACTTGCTCAACAACTCTTTGCCTCTGACTGTCTTTGTAGTGAGAGCAGCTGAAGCTGCGGAGGGAAGAGTTGAGGCCAGCCAAAAAAGCTATTGAAGCCCCCCGTCCCCCACTCCCACCTTCACCGCCACTCACACTCCTCCTCTCCCTCTCCCTCACTCTCCCTCTGTTCAGGCCTCGCTGTGTTTTTGGCAGTTACCACTGACCATCGTGGACGTCACTGCCAATTTTTGTGAAAACTGGCACATATGGCAGCTGAAGTGCCATATGCCATACAGAATATTTTTTGGCCGTTTCCCCCATTTGTATAATCGCTGGATCCGGTATAAAAGTGGCTCATTATTAATTCATTCCTTCCCATTTTCTCCCCCCATGTTCAGTCTCCCCCCTCATTTTCCCCCCTCTACCCATTTTTTTTCCCGGCTTCTTTTCGAACCTTTTGATGTCATCGAGGAGGACGACGAGTTAATTTAACGCGCAGTGCGAGGGATTAAACAGGTTGCTTAACTCAAAGCTAAATGTGGGAATTACTGCCAGTGTGGAAATCCATTGTCATGCGTCCACTATGTTTGTATCTAAAATCGGCAGATTACAACCAAGGGTTTAAACTATTTGCATTAGGGACTAATTTTGTTCCATTTTGTAACAGACTCATTATAATTATTTAATTTCATGTGTTGAAAACAGTCTGGCTATTACAGTTTATCCCAATATATCAGTGCTTATATTGTTCAGTTTAAGAAAAGTAAAAAAGCAAACAAACAGCTTCAAATGGCTGATTTGCTGATTTTTCCATGAAGTTTGTTTGCAAGCAAGTGTTGTAAATTTTTGACAAAATACCTACAGACACAACCCTGTTTACAGGATAACCCTGTAATCCTGTAAAATGTATTCCATGATATTTTGCCAGCTAGAAGAGCGGCTGAAAGCGGCTATTTCAGAATTTTTTCTTTTTTAAGCGGCCAATTATATTTTCATTCTCGTGAAAACACGTTAATGGCAAGCGAGTGAGTGATGCTGTTTGAAAAGAGTGAATGAGAATCAAAGAGAAACAAACTTCAAGAAAATAAACCTTTGTGGCGTCACGTGATAGAAGATGTATTGAACGCGAAACCCAAATTACTTTTGATTTCATACATTTTGTTTGTTTGTGCGTGGTCCATTTTTCTACCACTATTAGTAAAATCCTCCGAAGCCGGCAGTGAGCGACACCGAGTCCATCTCGCACTTCGCACATTCCCCCCGCAGCTGTCAGGCCCATCCATTCCACGCCGGGACATAAATTTGCAGGTCACAGATTCGGCGTCTAAAAGGGAACCGTCCTCCGTGCTGGAGGAAAACAATGGCGCTCTGTTCAGTGCGTCTGGCAGCGGGACGCTGCATGTGTGACGGAGTGAGAAGCAACCAGAGAGATGCTGTGGTAGCGGGGGGCGAGGGGAGGGGGCGCTACCCGCTGGAATGTGGCTCATCGCCGTGTCTCTTTGAATCTGCGGCCGTCTGAGGGAGAGATTTTGACAGACGGAGCTGAAGACAGGAGAACCGCTGCACCCGCTGACCTCCGCAGCGCACAGAGAAGATCTGACTTCACACAGAATCATCACTAATAATAATTAACTTGTTTACATTAGAACATTCTTCCAAATAAGGACCAGATGAAGTGATGAACTGTCTGCGATCACCTTGGAACTCAGCAAAAATGGCCATTTCATTTTATTTTATACCTCAGGTAGAAAAGAGACTATAGTTTATTTTTATTTGTTACTCTACTTGAAGACATTTTGAAGTTGAGGAGAATGGAGGTGAAGCATCAGGTCGGTGTTGATGTGCAGAAAGTGTGTCTCTATTCCGTCAATGAGAAAAGTTTGTTGTCTGCTTCTTTTGCTTTCTGCACTTCTTCAGAAAATGGAGGAAAGAAAACAACACTTGTGCCAATGGGCTGTTTGTGATGACTGCACTTTGACCTTGGGGCAACTGCAGTCTTGACTTTTACAGGATTACAGGGTTATCCTGTAAACAGGAAGGTCCAGCTTAGCGTCAGTTGGGCCGGAACATGCGAGGAGGACTCCAGATCTTCTGGTCTTGCCTGCGGAGCTCTGGCCACCTTGGTCCCCCCGCCGTGTGCTCGTCTCTCCTTTCTTCTGCCAAACTTGGCCACGTGTGAAGCGGTGCTTCCTCCTCAAAGTGGATGCTCTCCTCTTGTCTCTTCTCGCCTCTCCTGCCCTTGGTTGGAAAGAGACTGAAAGGTCTGCGGCGGTGGCGGCACCTCATGAACGCTGCAAGTCACTCCTCGTCTCACTTTTCCTCCTCCGACACTCTGAGCGTTGAGACTCGGAAGCTCTTTGTCACTTTGTCACTTGGTGTTGTCTGTTGCAGTGACCTCCTGTGGCTGATTTGGTTACTTAGTTATTGTGCGTCTTCTTATATTTGGTTAAAATTTTGTGTGTGTGTTTCCATACCATCAAAAAGTATTTGATGCTATGACAGCAAAAAACTACAAGAACGTAGAGGACACATCGCTCCATTATCTATTTTGTTTTTTTCATATTTTCTCGCACAATCTAAAAATCTCAACCCCCCCCAAAAAAAAAAAAAATCAGCAACATTTTTATCTGTAAAACAAAACCAAAACAAATAGATGGATGAGTGAGGACACAACTCGTCACCTTTGACTTCTTCTTCTTTTTTCAGATTTTTTTCTATGTTTAAAATGCTCTCCAATGCGGCGGCACCAGCAGGAAGTAAAAGTGTCTGCAGGTCGTATCTCACTTCAGGCTCTCCACGCCAACAGAGCGACTCTGGTGTCACAGCCGCGGCGAGCGCTGAAAACACTGGTGAGTGTGAATGTGAGCGTGCGTGCCCGCCGAGGATGCCGAGCTGGACAAGGAAGCAGCATCGCTTGCGCTTGTTTTTTCATTTATTATTAACTGCCGGTGAGGGGGTTCAGACCAGCGTGGTACATAGATTAGAAAAGAGAGAGAGAGAGAGAGAGAGAGAGAGAGAGAGAGAGAGAGAGAGAGAGAGAGACAGAAAATTCAAGAAATCATCATATCACACAAATATTCTGCAAGTTTTCTTAAAGTGCAAATATATTGAGGTTGAAATCAAAAAGTCTTTCATCCATTACTTGTAAAATAAGAGAGGATTGTAAAGTTAATTAAAACCTTTTTTTTTTTCAAATGCCATCAGTTTAATTATTTTAATATATTCTTGTTTTTTTTGTCCAGATTTGAGGTGTTCAGCAGATTCACACGTTCATTAAAAACCCAGGAGAAAATTAAAAGCCACGGTTTTCTGTATTTTAGTTTGTGTGTCTGTCTGGCTTCACATTGAGTGTGTATGTGGACATGTTGGGTCTTTAAAAAAAACAAAAAACAAAAAACAAAAAAACAAACAAAGTGCAGTGACAGCCACAATAACTGCAACAGCAACGTGCTGGTGACTGACTGACTGTGTTTGCAATGTGCTGACACGTCCCAGATCAATGCACCTTTTATCTGCCTTTTTCTTCCCTACGATGGAAAAAAAAACCAGAAATTGCACGCCGCATATTTCATGAGGCGGCGCTCGGCGACAGAGCGTCCCGGGCGCAGCGCTGCCACTCGGCTGCGGCCCGAGGTGAGAAGGCTTTTGTTGTGGCCCTGGCGTCACACTGCGGCTCGGCTCGGCGTTTTGTCACCACAAGGAGATGAAAGACAAAAAAAGTTTGACTTTTCCAAGGATTTTTGATCGGGTTTGTACAGTGTTAAGAATATTAAAGCATGGTGGCTGACAGAGATGTGCTCCCGTCACAGTCTTTTTCATCTCGCTCTCGCTGATGCGCTCGTGCACGAGATCGCAGCCGCAAGATGTTGCACGGCGACGGGGAGTTGATCACGGTCGGGGCTCAGGCCTGCGCTCTGCACGGGCTGTTTCTTTCAGCAGCGCTGACAGGAAGTTCAACTGGCTCATGCAGGAAATGCTTGGGCAACTGTTTGCGAGGTGGCGTGTCGTCATTTCCTGGTCAGTTTTTGCCTAAGTTCTTGTTTTGTTTGGTTTGTTTTTCCAGTTGTGTGCCAACTAAAAGGTGCCCGAGGCTCAGGAGGAAGTGACCTCACACCCCTGCTGGTATAAGACTGACGAGAGATCCAGCAGGACGTCTAACAAACAGGCATTAACATGAACACTGTTTCTAACTTCACACTGAAGGACCTAGTTCAGGGATGGGCAAACTGTGGCCCGAGGGCCATTAAGCTTTCTAGTGTGGCCCGTTGAACTTAAAGAAATTATATTAATAGTAAGTGAGTAATACAATAGCTGTATTTCATCAATGTTTTCAGAGTCATTTCAATAAAGACCTAAACACTGTGCCGCTTCAAAGACAGATATTTTGTTGTAACGCTTTGTTCATTTTAAATAGACATTACAGCAACATGTTTTCCACATATCCCATGATGTGATATATGATGTGTTTTTTCTTCCTATGAAGTGGCTCACCAAAACACTCCATCCATCTGGTGCTGCTCCAGCCCCTGTGGCAAATTTTAGAACCCATTGTGACCCACCAGTTTAAAAGTCTGCCCACTCCTGACCTACAGTAGTGTTTAAGATTTAGTAGCACCTAATGGCAGGAATGCAGATTGCAATAAATGGTTTACTTTTAACCTGAGCAGATCCAACTGGAGACTTTGATGCATTTAAACAGGTGCATTTAAATGTTTTGCACTGGCCCTTTAAGTGCCTCCAACACCCCAAAACTGAAAAGGGTTAAAGGGTTACAATGATCCGATGGTTTTTCCATAAAATAAACACTTTGCAGACAAATTATTTTATGTGGATGATCAAATGTGTGACTTGATTGGTTTGTTTTTTTTTTTAATGATAAATACATGCAAATAAATTGTATCATGAAACAATTTTAAAAAATCTGGAGTGGATCTTTTTTGAGTCATGCCTTTTAATAAGCGCCACAAAGCAGCAGCGGCCACAAACAAACTGTGATAACGAAATTCTATCATTCAACAGTATGTGTGTGTGTGAGAGAGAGAGTGTGTGTGTGTGTGTGAATTTATTCCTGCTCCACAATTTTTTTGTTTGCTGTACACACTGATAATTCAGTCCATGACAGGATGCTTTGAGTTGATCTTCCCAAATTTAAAACTGTAATCACACTGCATCTGTCAATTGTTTTTTTGTTAATGAGCGGACAATGTGGGAGGAATATCATCCCTCCGAAGAGAGAATTTCACAATAAAACCGCTGACACAGAGGAAGGTTTCCCGGGTGAACAAATAAATCTTTTATGCTCGATCAATACATTATTTTTAAATTATTGAAAATATGTTAAATTCATTTTAATTTCTTGTCTTGTGTTTTTGTGTCACTTTGCAACTTGTAATGAGTTTAGGCTCAAAATAATTTTACCAAATGGATTCAAATGCAGCACCTTGACCTGCTGCACTTCCCTGAAAAAATAGCACGTTGCTTTCGGGTCTTTGCAGAGGGAGTGTACATGTGGTTTATTGGTGTTTTTTATTATAGCTGCTCTTGACCTTTAACCTCCAGTTCCTTCTGTAGCCGTGTGACTGAAGTGGCTCAAAGTTGCAAAAAAAAAAAAAAAAAAATCAACAAAAACAAAAAAACATTGTCATGAACTGACAATGTGGAGTGATGCCTTGCTAAATTAAAAAAAAAAAAAAAACTTCAGTCATTTGCGTGTTTTTGTTTTTCACAAAGTAAAAGCTCCCCTTCCTGCTTTGCTGCAGAAATTATAACAAAGCCAAAAATAAATACACCTCAAAATGTGGTTTAAATGAAAACAAATGAAAACAGACTATATTCTAATTAAAAGATAAAACTCATTATTACTGTTTTGTTATTGCCATCGTCATTTGTGGTTTGCAAGGAAAATTTTTGTTTTTCATTATTTCTGTGAATATCAGATGCTTTGTTGAAATCAGCCCAGAGAAATATCAAACCCCCACCACATATTTTTTTAAGAAGAGGAAAATACAATCGGATCCGAGCAGTCACTTCACTGCTTCACTGAGGTCGATCCCTGACAGTCTCAACGATCCTGCGGATCACTCGCTGTACCTGACCTGCTCTCCTCCATCTCCCCTGCCCGTCGCGTCACAGCGCTCACTCAATGCAAATTATACACTGGCGCCCCCTAAATGAGCTCCGACACAGTGCACCTAGTGTGCACGGCAGCAAGCAGCAGCAGCAGCGGCAGCGGTGACACCCGGGCTGCGGGGGTCTGCGGAAGACTGCCGGGACCCGGGATCGTCCGGTGCGGAGCGAGGAGGGACCACGGAGGAGCTCCATTTAAATAATAGTATTAAGTCATGAATATAGTCACAGTTTAATTCGGGTAGTTGTTTGAATTGAAATAATAGCTTTGATCAACTATTGTGTAAATTGCAGCGTGAAAATTATTATTATTATTATTATTATTATTATTATTATTATTATTATTATTATTATTATTATTATTATTCATAATAATAATAATAATAATCCATTCCATGTTTGTTCTTATTACAAATATGATCTTTGTGATTTCTGTTTAATTTCTGCTCTAAACAAAATCTTTAAACGCCAATTTATTCCAACACATCCACCAACTATTGTGATTAGAATTTCAATAATAATGGGAAGGGGTGGGTGGGGGGTATGAGGGGTGGTGTTGGGATAGAGTGTGGGGAGGGGTGTGGGGGGTGGTTGGGGTTGGTAATGCGGGTGGGGGTGGGCGGGTGTCTCTATCCCCTCAGCGCTCGCGCATAAATCGCGTCAGATGACAGTGGGCCAGTGAAGAGTTAAAGGGAGGAGACGCGGAGTGACACGCCTCATTGGGTAGATTATGTGGCGCAAACAAAAAGTGTGTGTCGGTGTGCCAGTCAGCCAGTCAGCCACAGCACCGGGCCCCAGCCCCATCTGCACGCCTCCTCTCTCTCCCCTCGCTCTCTCTCCCTCTCTCTCGGTTCCTCCCTTTATCCGTGCAGCTCTCTCCACCCCGCCCGGGCTGCACTCGCATCAGCAGCAGCGGCAGCAGCAGCATCACTGTCACTTTCAGCAGCAGCAGCAGCAGCAGCAGCAGCAGCGGTAGAGCTCGCAGGGGGGTCACACACTGCGATGTTCTGACAGCGCGGAGCAGCAGCAGCAGCAGCAGCAGCAGCAGCAGCGTCTCCTCTATCAAATCCCCCCCGTTTTTCCATTCACCGCCTGTTTCGGGGGCTGTTTTTCTCTGCCTCCAATTCTCCGGCTGGTTTTTGAATCGTCGCTTCTTGTTGTGGATTATTGTTGCAGCCGCCTCGTCGACGGAAAGGTAGGTTTGCGTGTGTGTGTGTGTGTGTGTGTGTGTGTGTGTGTGTGTGTGTGTGTGTGTGTGTGTGTGTGTGTGTGTGTGTATGCGTGGATAGTTTGAGAGTGGAGGTGGTGGAGGGATTCTTTTTTTCTTCGCATGGCACATTGCGGCCACATCCTGCAGGCTCTTAAAAATCTAACAACACATAGAAGGAAGAATGGGGAAGGTTGAAGGTTGAAGGGGAAACGCGACGCAGATGCGCCCCAGCAGTTGAGCCACAGGGATGATTTAGGGCAGGATTTTTTTTTTCCAGCATGGCACAGCTTCAGCAGATGGGTGAACCCCCCCCTTCCCCCCCGACCCCCCTCCCCTCCCTATCGCCCTCCCTCCCCCAGTTTGTGGGTGACACTCGGTACTCCGGCTCGTTTTGCTGGCCGGCATCAACCACCGCAGCTTTATCACCAGAATAATAGCGGTTCGCCCGGTTGCTGTTTGTACAGCCGCTCCAGCAAAACTGAGGCTGAAAAGAAACAAAATCACATCTCGGTCCGCAGCGTAGAGCATCGTTATGGGAAGGTTCTCCACAGCACAGTGCGCAAAAAAGCTTCCACAAATAAACCTTTTAGCACCTGTTAATAACTTGGTAAAGTTTCCAAATCCACACATTTAGAATTTTTTTTTTCTTTTTTTTTTCCTTACCGTAACTAATCTAATTTTAAAATAGTAATAATAATTTCGTGGGCTCCGCACCGGGGCCCTTCGTGGCTTTGACTGGCAGCGTTGAGTCACCGTGGTGCTGCTGCCCACATCAACTCTTTAAATTAGATTTCAGTTCGCTTCCTCCTGTTGCTAAAAAAACCAAAACAAAATTAACTTTTTAATTAATTGGTTTTTTTTTTGTGTGTGTGTGTTGTTGTTGTTTTTTTTGTGTTTTTTTGCTTGAGTTCCTTTTTCCTGAACTCAAAGCTGAGTGTTCGCAGCTGTGGGATGAACGATTTCGGGGAAAGAGAAATCTAAATTAGACGCAGAATAGCTGAAATGGGGGAGAAGAGTAATAGTAATTTATTAAGGCAAGTGTGTAGAATCTTTTTTTTTTTTTGGGATTTTTATTTTAAAGTGCTAAAATACATTTGGTTCAACTGAACTAGAATTTAATATTGAAGATATTGAGACATTCTGTTTAAGGCCTGATTTGCTTCCGTGCAGCAGAGCTTTGACAGCCGATTTCTCCCCCTTGTAGTTGTTTTATGTCTTTATTTCTATAGCAGTATTCACTATTCTGCTGGTAATTTATGGCTCCAGCCCTCAGTGGCCGTCAGCTGCGGGTCTCCGTGCACGGTTCTTTTTTCCCCTGCCTGCTGCAGCCCTTTTAAACGGCGCAAAGGGAGGAGTGCAAAGCGGCGCAGCCGCCTAAACACACATTCAGCGGTTCGAAAAGGGGAGAAAAGAAATAATTAACTGGTCCTGCTGCTTTAATTACAGTCTCAGAGGGGAACGTGGCGGATTATGCTAATGAGGCGGCGTTACGCTGCCGTGTGTACGGCAGAAAAGGAGAGGGAGGAAGGATGGATGGATGGATGGAAGGAAGGCTGACGGCAATCACTGACTTTGAGCGGCCACTTGAAAGCCATTAGACACGGAGGTGCTGGGGTCCGGAGGAAGAGAAAATAACACCGATACAACACGGTGATTAGCGAGGCTAAATGCAGCTTTTCATTTGAGAAATTCGGCTTTTATTTTTCTTGTAAAAAATTAGGGGAAAACAATTTTATCAATTGTCTGGGAAAGACAATTGATTAATCACTATTATTATTATTATTATTATTATTATTATTATTATTATTATTATTATTATTATTATTATTATTATTATTTTAGGGTAGCACTTTCACTCAATAATAAAGCTGTGGAGGCAAATAATAATAATAATAATAATAATAATAATAATAATAATAATAATAATAATAATAATAATAATAATATAGTTTTGTTTTTAAAAAAAATATTGCGAATATATTTGGGGATAGGTTATGTTTTTTGAATGTTTTAAATTTACACGTTAAACCACATTATTACTATATTCCGCCACTTATTATGGGGTTTGAATTAATTAGAAAGTCTGGCCAAAAATGGGAGGAGAGGGGGAAAAAGGGAATGGGCCCCTAATGACGCCCCTGACAGCTGGTTTTGCCAATCTGTCCAGGAAGAGATTTATTTTCCATCAACAGAGACTGAAGGCGAAAATCCACAAACGAGCCTTTTAAATATGCTTTGGCTTTTTTAACCAAGTAGATTTAAAAAAAAAAAAAAACACATTTCAATAAGTCAAATATATATCTATGAATATATATATATATATACATACATATTATTATTATTATTATTATTATTATTATTATTATTATTATTATTATTATTATTATTATTATTATAGTATATATTTTTCCCCTATTAAAACACAAACATTCACAACCACGTACACGCCTGACGGTCTCCTGCTTGTGTGCTTGTGTGTGCGCAGGGCCATGGAGGAGTCGAGCTCTCAGAAGTTGGTGTGGGACGGAGACGCCAAGGCGGTGCAGCAGTGTCTGACGGACATCTTCACTAGCGTCTACACCACGTGTGACATCCCGGAGAACGCCATCTTCGGGCCGTGCGTGCTGAGCCACACGTCGCTGTACGACAGCATCGCCTTCGTGGCGCTCAAGTCCACCGACAAACGCACAGCACCCTACATCTTCAGGGTGAGCGGCCGCCACCACTTTGACCACTTTGCTTTGACGTGTTGCCGAGGAAATTATACTGTTTTCAACGAGGGATCGCTTTGATTTGATTCCTTTTTTTTTATTATTATTATTATTTTTTTTATCCTTTTATGCTCACCGTTTATTGCGACGCCGAAGTCTCCATAACGATCAACAAAATACCAACAGAGACTTAATGGTCGTCAGCGAATTTGCACAACGTTAAAAGGCTATTCCGTGAAATTCATGACAATTTGTCCAGAAATAAGATCAGTTGCAGTTGTTTTTTCAGTTTAAACAAACATTTAAATGAAGTGCAAGAAAATCTTGCTTGAGAAAAATATTTTAAATTTTGTAGGTCAAAATAAATTGGCAAAATGCCAATTTCTAAATGTATTCATTTTTATTGTATTAAATCAGTAGTCTACATCTAACTTTTCTTGCTTTAATTATAACTTTCTATTAAAAATATAAAAGCAGTTGAAATTATAATTATTTTTAAATCAAGCCCCACAATGATTACTGCCATTACACAAAATGTATAATACATATAAATAATGTTGCAGCATTGTAAATATAGCTCACTGTTTGCCTATGCAGGTGGACACTTCAGCAGCCAACAGCACCTCGGAGGGTTTGATGTGGCTGCGGCTCGTGCAGTCGGCCAGGGACAAAGAGGAGCAGAACCTGGAGGCCTACGTGAAGAACGGCCAGCTCTTCTACCGATCGCTGCGCCGCATTGAGAAGGACGAGGAGCTGCTGGTGTGGTACGGCAAAGACCTCATCGACCTGCTGCTGCTCAGCTCCAGCAGAGCTCCTGCTAAAGGCAAAGGTAAGTTTGGGATACACTATGTTGTAATGAAATGTTGAAATTCTACCACGACAAATGTGGATCCCCCCCCACCCCACCCCGCCCAAGCTAATTCCTTGCGTTTCCTTCCAGGTTCATCCCACTACTCGTGTCCAGACTGCAGCCAGCGGTTCCAGTTTGAGTTCCCGTTTCTGGCCCATCTCCGGTTCCGCTGCACCAAAAGACTGCAGAGCATCACGGGGGCCGACGAGGAGCCCAGCAAAGAGAGCGGTGCAGAGCGACCAAACGCCACCCCGACCAGGACCAGCCCCAAGCTGGGCCGCTCCGAGGGCTTCGGCAGCCCTCCGGATGGCAACAAACCGTCCACGGACTTTCACAACCTGGCCAGGGACCTGGAGAACAACCGCACCAGCCCGCCCAGCGACAAGGAGGCCGAGGTCTGCAGTGATCTGAGCTCGGGGAAGAGGAAGTTCTCCGAAATGGAGGAGCGAGAGTGTCGGGCGCCGAGCCATCCGCAGGCCAAATCCAAAGACGAGCTGGCCACGTCGGCGCAGAACTACAGAGGCGCTTACGGCCTGGAGGAGAACCACAGGTCTTTCTCCCCCACTGGCTCGGTGCCGCCGCCGGGTGAGGGCAAGCGTAGCGCCTTCACCGAGGTCAAGAAGTCGGGCCAGAACCTGAAGCATCACAGCGGTGGCAACAAAAACCTGCCCAGCTCCAATTCCGAGAACAAAGACGGAGGACGGCCCAGCAGCAACCCGCCGGAGAAGCACCTCAACATCCGGCAGGTGCTGTCGGAAACCCAGCCGCCGCAGGCCTCGCCCATGGGCAGCGCCTTCACCTCGGTGGCCCAGCAGGGCGAGGGCAACGGCGGCGGCGAGAGGAAGAGCGCCTTCAGCCAGCCGTCGCGCTCCTCCTCCTCCTTCCCCCAGATCTCCCCGCTGGTGATGCCGCCCAAGCTGCTGGACTGCCACCCGGCGGTGGGCGACACCATCACCTCCAGCAGACTCTACCAAGCTGACCACCTCGCCGCCAAGCTGCAGGGCGCTGAGCTGGGCGCCAACTGCCCCGTGCCGGGCGGCATGGCCAAGCAGAACCCCTTCGTCTACGCCACGGCCTTCTGGCCCAAGAGCTCCGGTGGCCCCATCCAGCTGCAGATGCCGTCGGCACTCACCCTGCTGCCGCCGTCCTTCACCTCGCTCTGCCTGCCGGCACAGAACTGGTGCGCCAAGTGCAACGCCTCCTTCCGCATGACCTCGGACTTGGTTTACCACATGCGCTCCCACCACAAAAAGGAGTTCGCCATGGAGCCCCTGGTGAAGCGGCGGCGCGAGGAGAAGCTCAAGTGTCCCATTTGCAACGAGTCCTTCCGGGAGCGGCATCACCTGTCACGTCACATGACCTCCCATAACTGACTCTCAAAGACTTGTGTTGGAGGGAACAATTGTTTTTGTACTAAGGAGGGACTTTGGCCACACCTGGATTAAAGAAAAATAATTTTAAAAAAAAGCATCCGACTGGAGATAAAAGACACACCGACACCCCTTGCACTTGTTTTCACTTTTGGACGATGATGATCCTCCGAATCTACTTTTTTTCAGTATGTTTACTTTTGTTCCCCTGTACAAAAAATGTCTTGTCCTGGGTGTATGCAAATGCATTCCAACTTCAAAAATGAATCTATTTATGAAGCACTTAAAAGTTTGAGAATAAGGGAAGATTTAGATATGTGTAAATGTACAGTAAGTTGTATTTTATATCATATAATTGCAAATATAGAGAGGAAATGCAGATGTTAGTCACAAGTCACGTTTTGAAAACGCAGCGAAGGTTTCTTCCCCCCTCATGTCGACGTTGAAAACGGACTCAAGTTTGGGAAATCACGTCAGGCTATAATTCAGAGTGCATGTACTATGAAATGATATTGATTTAAGAAGCAGTCTATTACGGTGTACATAATCTGTTTTATTTGAAATACAAAGTGTAATATTTTGTGTCAGTGGGGAATAGTTTCAGTGTTTCTTCCTTTTGCGGAAATTTACTACTTGATAGTTTATCTAATCATGTTGAATGCATTGACAATAAAATAGCTTTATTTTCAACTGTGGCCTGCTAATTCTGTGTTATTGCAACCGAGTTGTGGTTTCATGAGCAACCGGAGGAGGAAAACTGCTTTTTATTTACAATTTATGTCTTAAATGTTATTTATATGAATTTAGATTATACAATCATTTTCCACTAAATGTGACTTTTGCAAAACTTTAACTGAGCACAAATGACCTTTAAGTGAAACACGTGACAATGTAAAGATTCTTAAACAATAATAATAATAATTAAAAAAAAACAAAAAACAAAAAAAAACAGTTAATAAAATGAGCTTGAACCAAACAGAAGCACTGGTTTCCTCATCTGCCAAAATAATTCCCGCACACTTTGAAAGAAAATAAATGCATGTACACCGGGTGTGACGACTAAGGATGGTTATTTAGTCATCTTTACCCGTCAGTACGCGACTCCCAATCCAACTGGTCGATACAGCCGGTCACGGAAGAAAAAATGTGTGTGCATCTACATGATATTTTGGTATAAATCAACAATACGCTGTCGCACCTTTACAAAGAAAATAATTTAAACTGAAGATGATTTTATCCGTGAAAGGCAAAACAGACGTACATAAATAAAATAAAATTTAACTCAATCAGCTTGTCAATGAAATGAAGACGCGGCTTTGATGTTTTATTTATCAAAGACATCGGTGCAAGTCATATATATTGGAATTCATTAATTACATAACTAATAAATAATAACTAATTTCCATGGGCATTAGCTGCGAGACGAAGAGAAGGCCTTTGAAAAACATGAAATATACTTTAGGCATTTATTTATTTATTTATTTTTTTTAATTTTTTCTTAAATGTGCATAAAATCCGTAATCCTGTAGTGGAATAACAGGGTTCAAAAAAGCGAATAATAGAAATTATGCGATGCGTCGTGTGTGACCTTAATTTGTGAAACCTCGGGAAGAGAGGCAGCAAATCAAGAATAAAATGAATTTAAAAATAAAAATCTTTCTTTGAACCTCTCAGACGCTGACCTGAGCGTGTTGGAATGTCGCTGCGTTGCACTGGCAACATTTATTCACCATGGCTGAGGAGGAGAAGAGCCATCCAGCGCCAACATAGGAACATTCGATAAACGGTTCAATGCTGCCACCAAGTGGTGAATGTTAGGGACTTTCACCACAGGAGTGAAAGGACACAGAAGAGCTGCAACAGGTGGAGAGGATTTGATTGGGAGCATTAATTGATTTAAAAAGTTATAATCTAAATCATTAATAAAATGAATAATTAGTCAAATATTAATGACCGCTTCGCGAAAAAACATGTGATCCGTCCCATGATGCAACTCACAAATTTAAAACTTTGGAAAGAGAGTCACACACAAAGTCCACAAATCCGCAAATTAAAACTTAAATAATTTAATGCATGACAAATCAATTATGATATGCAAATGGTTTGTGTTTTTAATAATTCACTGATAGCCTTTTACCATAATTACACCAATCAGTGAACAGTAGCGTAAGTGAGAATAAATTACCTTCATCATAATAATTGCAGAAAATGTTGTCCAAATTGGCATCATGTAATATGCATTCTAGGAAGTACAAGCCTCTTCAATGACATGTCACAGTGCAGTTTATCCAAACAGCTCAGCCATCACAAGTGTCATGTGACTTGCGAACTGCGGCAATGTCTCAGACATTGACGGTGATGATGATGAATATTGCAATGTGGATGCATAAGTAAGAAACCATCAACTGTAAATCATCGGGGGGATACAAGAGGTCAAAGGTCAAAGGCAATACAGATGCAGATGTAAGAAACCATCAACTATTAATCACTGGAAAAACCCGCAAGAGGTCAAAGGTCAGGGCTTTGTCTTCTCCCTCTGGTTTGGGCCGCATTCGGATCGAAACGCTATGTGCAATATTCGCCGACGTCCCGGCGACGTGACTAGAGAAGACGAGCTGGCGACGGGCGAGGGAACCTGCGAGCCGCTTCCAGTTTGCAACGCGACGCCGGACCACGACCACGTGGTCCAAACACCTTCCTGTGTCAGCAGTCCAAACGGGTCAGCCTCACCACAGAGGCACGCGATCGATGAGGCACGCTCGCGACGCTCCACTGATATTTTGTTGCCCTCGTGCTTTGCTGCTTATGTCATCGTCCCTCTCCTCCCTCCTCCCTCCTCCCTCACCGCTCAGCACACTTGTCACTGCATCACTCAGCACGGCGACTGACGTGCCGGAGCAGTTCATATCTCTGCTAAGCTGGCACTTCCATCCGGGCCCTGCATTGTTGCGCCTGAGCAGGCCAGGCAGGTGCGAAGCAGGTCTGCAGGTGAGCTCAGGTGGACTGGATTCCAGCCAATAATGCATTAGTTGATAGATTTTTTTGGCTCAGGCTTCGCCCAAATTTGTAAGAGCAACGGCGACACCTGAGCTCCGTCCTGAATAGTTGCAACCTATTAATACATTAGAGGACATAAACACGCAGGAGGACAGGAAACGCTAACAGTCATGTGTTATGTGCCACAGATGATCCCGTACCCCCCCCCCAAACCCTCCCCCCACCACCACCCCTTGCCGACGGTGCGAAGCCACCACTGAAATATTGATTTAGTGCGTCAACACGTTTGAGTCCCTCATCTCTGCCCGCGCTTCCTGTCAACGAGCACTAAAAATAGCCGCATCATGCTATATTTGTGGCGCTCTGTGAGGAAAACCTGCGTCCCCAGTGCAAACGCGGCCGGCGCTGCAGGTCGACTCTCCATTCCCACAGACCCAGCGGCAACCGAGGCCCGACTGAAGTGCAAAGTTCAACAACACAAGTCTACAAGTGGAGATGCTGCATATCAGTCCACTGTGTTTTTGCATCAAGCAACCAAGTCTATGGAACAACAATCTTCACAGGTGCCTTGACCTGGAAGGTAGCGACTGCAGTTTCCTTCGGCTTCAACCGCAGAACTCAGTAAAACTTTGATAATAATAAGGAGAAATGAAATACAGCAGTTACAGCATTGAGGGATGAATTTAAAGGATAATTCTGTCCTGTTCTGTGTGACAGATGGATGGATTTCAAACATTGAAATATTTGTCGGTTGCATATTTTTTGGAGTTTAAATTGTTGTGCAATGCTCTCTTTTGAACCAATCTTAAGGCATAAAAAACAAATTGCTTTTTCTTTTTCCATAATGACGGGGCGGCGCTCGAACTGCAACATAAAGGTTCAGATTCAAAAGTCTTGATTGGATGAAGGGTCCATTGTTCCGGTCCACTGGGACCTTGCCGGGGTCACGATCCAAGGTTTGGATTCGACACGGCCTGCTGATTACTCCTGTCACGTTATTATTATTATTATTATTATTATTATTATTATTATTGTTATTATTATTATTATTTATTTCTTATTTCTTTGCGGGGCAGGGGGAGTGTGTTAAGGATACCTCAGCAGCGCCCACGCGTGCACTATTTCTGCGCGACAGTGCACTCCATCTCCAGGCTTCACTGACAGGGACAAATTTACACATGGCGTCTCTACCTGTCTTCAGGCCCAGGCCCAGTCGGGGATTCCTCTCATGGCGGAGATGGCAGAGACCCTGAAGGCTGGACATTCAGGCCGCACCTGTCTCACGCACTCAGCTGTGTCGATGCTCACCGACTGGTTAGCGGCTCTGTCATCTGGTTGCAAAATCATCCTCGATCAATTTGATATATTGTTGAGACACAAAAGACTTGTTAACTTTTCAGATGTCACGGAACAGATTCACACCCTTCATTCTGCCGAGGTCAGTTTGGTGACTAATTAGTCATGTCAAAGGGGACAAGATATATGTATACATACACACACTTATAACTGTCAATTTTCACTTTATATAACTTTAAAGACAACGATGAGCTGGATGGCGCAGCTCAGTCCGAGGCTATTGTTTTACTTTCTTTCTGAAAAAATGTGTAAATTCTTTAAATTGCTAAACAAATAACATTTAAATAGAAATAAATTAAATGAAAAGTATATGTTGATGTATTATACATTAGAAAATGAGAAATCACTTTAAGAATAAAAATCAAAGGCTATAAATGCAAATGCAAAAATGTAAAGTTTTCTTTCTGTGTGTATGTGTGTGTGTATCTATATATGTTTACTGTGATGTATGTATGTATGTAGTCAAAGCACTTTAATACATATATAAATATATACTTGGAACATGTCGCAATTTCTTTCTTTCTTTTTACAATCGTATATTTTTAACAGAGAAACACGTCTTCCCTCCACAGGTGCAGACCGCGGCCGAGTGTCACGGCCCTCTGCGGTATTTACAGCAGGTCGCCGGCCGTTTGACATCCATGATGTAGCGACTGCGGAAGCCGACGACTCTCGGCGTGGTTGTATTACTTTGTTGCACATTCCACTGGTGCTTTTGAAGTACTTCTCCAGTAACAGCCATGAAATACGCCTGCCACACACACACACACACACACACACACACACACACACACACACACACACACACACACACACACACACACACATGGGTGCGCGCCCATCATTTGCTCGTGTTGTGAAAGTCAAGCCAACTCTTTCAGCGGCAGCTATGAGCGGAGCGCGGCTCTGCGAGTCGGCCTGCTGAGCACTCTGCAGCAGCAGCAGCAGCAGCAGCAGCAGGTGACATCTCACTTATTTACAGCCGCTGGACGCGCTGACACACTTGCAACTGCACACACACACACACACACACATACGCAAGTAGTTTGGACATACAATTTGTGTCAGTGCCTCAGAGCAGCGTGAGGTCCTGTAAGGCAGCTGGTCTGCTCATAATGAAATCTCCCAAATCCACCTTCAAATGACACAAGAAATGATCGGCGTTCATCGATGGCAGGACCAATCAGAGCCCATTAATGAGGAAGAGGCGGAGAGACAGAGTCTGGGAGGAAGGCGGAGGGAGGGGGTTAGTTGTGGCAAAAATAGGATAATAGGTCAACACTTTTCAACTGAGTTTAGTTAAACGCTGACGTGTCGCAGCTTGCTACAGGACACCGACAGCAGTTTATCGAATCAAAAATAACATCACAGCTATGTTTTGATGCTGTAAATGCAGAGAAGTATTTCCACCTTTTTTAGCTTATCGCTGTTTCACTTTGTGCAGTGATTGAAGTCGTGGGTGAAAGATGGTGAACTTTGACTTTTCAGCTGCCTAGGCTGAATATGGATAATGATGCAATGTCTAATGCTACAAAATCGTCCCAAATAGGAGTTCAACAGATAGAAGGAACTCAACGCCTCTGAAAGACTACACATACAACCAGCAGAATGAAACATGAATCCATTGGGTGTTAACGCATTCCAAATCTTTCCTCTGTGTTTTTCTTGGCCAATTTGCTCAGCATATGAAGTCAGGTGAACAAGAGGCAGGAGTTTGTGCGGTGATAATTCATTAATGTCTGCTCATTGGAGGTTCAGGTGTGTGATCAGACCCAGTGAAAGGTCCAAAAATGAAGATGTATGGAGGCCCAGCGAAGCCAGATGCAGAGTGGGATAATGGATTAGTGGAGATAAGTGTTGTTCAGCGCGGCTGTTTCCTGTGAGTGAAAACAGAGCAGATTTATCTTTTGTCCGGCACCGTCCCACGGCCACCCAGAGACCACTTAAAGAGGAAGAAAAAAAAAAAAAGATCTGAGTCGGGTGTGTAAATATCTCCAGGAGGGATTTTCTGGAAAGGGAAAACGAATGCATCATCGCATGTCAAAGAGCAGAGGGCTTTGCAAACCTGTGACCTGCAGATCTTTCTGATAAGATTCTGAACAGTGCTGCACAGTTTGCATTGAAAGCCTTTGTTTTACATTTTACATCTACACTTGCTTTGATTTCATTTTGTAGAACCAAATTTTAAAATCCAGTTACATCCTGCATGGTAAACTTAATTCTTGTTTCTTTTTTGTGATCATTAGGATCATTAGGTTTGTAACGCACTCTTGTGCAAAATATTTGGGTGATGGTGATTAGCTAAAAAAATAAATAAAATAAAAAAAAAAGGGTGAAAAATAAAAAAAATAAATACATCTTCTAACCCTTTGACCCAACTAATTATTTCCAAAACGGACCTCAGAAGAAGAGTGTGAATCTGATCCACGACATCTGAAAAGTTAGCGTGTCTTTTGTGTCTCAACATTGTCTCAAGTTGCCTCCTTGTCAATTTTAGGCTATTTTGTCATTGTGAGGCTGGTTGGTTGCGGGGAGGGAGGGTTGGAGGGCTTCTTGGCTTGTCAGAGACAGACAGCTGACTGGGGACAGTAAATGTTGGGTCACAGAGAGGGCACGTTGCAAAACGAACATGGAGACCCGTAATAAAGCCGACAGAGAGAACATTTCATCACCTGAAGTCCTTCCGGAACTCGGGACCCAACGCCCTACAGGAGCCAGGAAGTGGGTGCTGCTGACTCCGGCATAATGTCTAAAACATATGTGGACTAATGCACTAATTTCTATTCTTGGTCTGCCCTTACAACAGGCTGACAGGCTCCGATCTGGAATTCGAAGCAGGTTAGCTGGTCATTTTCAGTAAATAATCACTGCCTTTCATGTACGTTTTAATAAGGTATAGTTTCCAATAAACACTTTGGGTTTTCTACCTCTTGTTCTATTTGTATGCAGAAAAAAAAATCAAGCCAAAAACGTAAACAAGGGACACCAACAGATTTCTAACGAAGATGTGACCCCTCCCCCATCCACACTTAGCTACAAAAACTGTTATGGGCGTCACCTGCTTGAACTGAGTATGCGTAAAATATCATAAATGCAAAACATCGTAAATTTAGAATTTCTTTTCAAATGTTTTATTTCTTTTAACTTTCTGTGACCTTTTTATTTTTAGCACAAAGCTGCGTACTGTACTGCCGCTGCAGTCACCACATTGCTGCTTGGTGAATTATTGGGTCAGGTGTGTGTGTGTGTGTGTGTGTGTGTGTGTGTGTGTGTGTGTGCATGGTGGGTCGGACGGACAGGTGGTGAGACTGTAACCAGTGGCCAGGTGTTGTTTTGAGGCAAGAAAACACAGCAAACAAGCGGCAACATCCGCGTCCCACAATTCACTGAGAAGCTGTCGTGTCAATCACTTTGTCTTCTTTAACCTCAACAGCACAGTTGCGTATTTCCCAACGCAACAGTTTCACTCAAAAAGGACAATTTACAGTATCATTATGGGTCTGCATTAATATAGAACGTGGAAGTTGATCAGAATTGGCCAGCTGACCGGGTTGGTAACGTTGCTCAGCTTCTTGGTTGCTGTGAGTGGCAACACGCGGGTGTTCATGGTGCCATGGGCTGCGACATGCCACGTCGTTCGAAACAGCGGGGGAAAGAGTGGGGATACGACTTGTGATATTAAAATGTGATATTTCAATAGCCATGATTGCAGCGTCCACCTGGTGGCCGCTTTGTTGATCAGCTTGCGGTAGTTTGGCCATAACCAATCCCTGGCCTCTTTTGCAACACTGGAAAATGATCATGTCACATTCCCACAGACTGAAAATTCTGAAGGTTGGTGCTTTTCAAGATGGATACACGGGAACATGCATTGCAGCCACCTTGTAAGGATGTTGTGGTTGTTGCTGCACTCTTTGAAAATGAGCCACTGGAATTCTGAACAATCGAGAAGAACCTGTCGCTTCTCACGGAGCGCAAACGGTGGAAAATGCGAAGGGGCTTCTGGTGGGAAACAACGAGAGGGGCACCCAGCCATTTGTTTGTGGATTTAGAGGCGCTTTTTACATAACGCCGCCCGAAGGCAATTTCATCTGCAGTGGTTTGTTTGTATGCGCTGCTGAAACTGGCCTCTTCACACCACGACCAGGTCACGTCTTCATTTACATCCCAAAAGCACAAAACATTCTAAATCACACCCGGGGCCATGGAGGGCAAACGTTGGAGGGAACTTGGCTGACCTCTGCAGGGGACTCGGCCAAGGCAGCGCAGAGCACCCTGAACATCACCCTGAAAAAGTGACCCGGTGGCCAACGAGTGCGTTCGAGAGGTTTGGCTCCCACGAAACTGCTCGGAGAGCACAATAATAAATAACCAGCCCCGGCTCATTAATCCTGACATGTACGTGCAGAGCGCGAAAAATGTTGAAACCAACTCGCTTCTCCACATTGGTGAAAGTCTGGAAAAAGGAACCTGCACACTGTCAGGCATTCTCTCATGACGTCTCTGCCCTTGATGAGCTCACAGCCTTTGCAACAAGAAAGTGCACTTTGTTATATATATTACACACACACACACACACACACAACACACTAACAAGTCACGCTACAGAAACTGAAAAATATGACTTTATGGAGGGTGATATTGCAGTTGGACAATTGTAATTATCTGGACGTGGCGAATACTTTGCACACTGGGGCTTCTTCGGAACCCATTGCCACTATTGGGCCCTGCAACTAAAGCGTGGTATGCTGAATTGATGCAGGAACCCTCCTCCTAGCTTCTTTTAAATATCTGAGAAATCACTACTTTGGCAGTATTTAGGGGTATTTGTTTTTTTTTTTTCTGTAGACGGTTTGTCTTGTTTATTTGTCTTCTTTCTTCTTTGGTCAACGAGTGCAGCACATCTCTGACAACTATAAGAACTGTGACACATCAAGCGAACTTCATGTTCGTGGTGGTCTGTTGCGAGCCTCTTATCTACCCCGACACAAATCAAACTGGTACTTGAAGGCAATTTTCACTGGCAAAGTGTCTTGGTACTACACGGCTCAAAGGAATGTCTCGAACAACCCTAACCCCGTTCAAGTACCACTGGACATCGTCGCTGTGCTGGTGACCTTGGCCGCTTGGATGCTGCTACGCCACGGGGCCCCGACCCGGCTCAGACGATTCGGGGTCACGACAGAACCGGCTGTCGGCCGTTTGCTTAGACTAAGAAGCTGCTAAAAGCCGGGATCAATCGGGCGGGAGAATCAATCAGGATCATCCATGTTTATACGACTCAGTGGGATTACCTCACTGTTACTGGAATGGCCTCACAGGAATGACTGGCCATTAGAACAGTGGGACTAAACACTGGCCCGCTGTTTACATAAAAGGTAATGTGGGCCCAGCCACAGCTCTGTGCGCCAGAGACAATTAGGCCCCTAAAGAGGCCGTAATCCAACGCTGGGCATGAAATAATCAAAATCAAACATGGCTGAGCCCCTGAAAACAATGAGCAATGGGATTATAACCAATGGGTTTGAAGATAAGAATGCAATAGAAATATAATGAGTTGAAGACTAAACACATGCCACAGTGACCAGGATCCAAGTGTCCTGTTATTTTATTTCTGGCAGCGCAAAACCTGTAATTAAAGGAGAATAATACAGACACAAATATTTATTATTATTATTTTTAATTTGAACAGACCGTACAATTCTGATCAACTGCCTCACGATGAGTAATTATTATTTCAGGTGCCTAAATGAAGCTAGATTTTAAGTCCTGCAGCTTGTGTTTGTCTTTTCTTTGAAAACCATTCAGAAGGAGTTGGACTGGCAGACGAATTGGACAGATCAATGAAGAAAAAGGGCACATTTCTCAAACTCTAGGGCGCTTTAGATGCATATGTGATAAGTGAGAACAGAGCCCGCAGTATAGGCCTTGACGATGACTGGGTTATTTGCGTGTGATTGTTGGACTAAAATTCTAAAGACAATTTGCTGCTGCCCCAAAATTCTGACGAAAGTGGATGACGTGACTGCAGACACAAGCTAGAAAAACAAAGCAACAAACAAAGAAGTCAGTGAGCTGAAGGCTAGATGAAACTTTAATGTGGACCGTGGATATTCCAGGATCGGAAACGCCGCATAATGCAATGCCAATTTTAATGCCGCTCTTTATTAGATGAGTTGTGGGTCCAAAGATTGATATGGAAAATCAGTTTAAATAGAATGTGATTTCTTGATTGCAGGAGACACTTAAAGCGCAGTTTTAGGTTAGGAATACTTTATCCTGTCAATTCAAAATGACTCTATTTTAATATTAAATAGACATAATATTACATCATTGTCTTATTTTAACCTTACATGCATCAGTTAAAACTGGATAACTGTCCTAGCTATTTCCTATATTTTGCTAGTTCATGCAAACTGGACAAACGTTTTCCAAAAACAAACATGACGCCATCTGACCAACTGCAGCACAATGAGCACAAAAGAACAAGTTGTTTGTGGAGCTTTGGAATTGAACAACCCCTGAAGTTTCTCTAAGAACTTCTGTTTTATTCGGGCTTTTCTGCATGATTAAAGCCACGAGTAAAGTGCCGACCTGCCCCTTTATTTCCTTTGAGTTCATTTTTCATGGTGTGTTTCATTTAGAATGGAATAAATGAGAACATGTCTTAAGTAGAGAACTGTTAAACCCAGAGGTGTGTTAAATGTTCGGAGAAAAAGAAAAATATAAATATTTGTGGTGACGCAATAATCTTTTTTCATTCATGTACTCCTTGGTGTTAAGTCCCCTGTGTGGAGGCATGAGATGATGAGCAACACTAAAGCCTATAAATACTGCTGCCTGACTCCTGCGGGGAGCCAGTGTTGACGCCGCCACACCACCTGATGATCCCCGCGTGAACCCCTAGTGCGTTTCACATTTATCCATCTCAGTTCAACTGGTTCTCCGTGGCAGGAGCCTCCGCCGGGGACCGTCCACACACGGAGCACCTAATTGGCGCCCGTTCACCCTTCGAATTAATCGCCAGTCGCTGCAAAACGATGCCCCCCTGTGCGTAAAATGCCGCGCTCGGTGCGCCCTGGCGCTCACTGCTCCCTGGAAAACGTACGGTGTCCGTCGCGCTTCCATCCCGCCCCACTGCCGTGGCTCGCTGCTGCTGAGCAGGAGTGGCATCTCGGAGTCAGAATCCGGATGAAAGCGCGTCCTTTGGAGCTGAGGCATGCACCGAGTGGTGAGATCACCGGCGTTATAAATACCCGCGCGCCACAGGAGCAGCTCCAGCTACTGCAGCCGGGCTAATGCCCAGCAGCGAGCGCCGCACGTGTGTGTGTGCGTGTGTGCGTGTGCATGCGCGCGCGCTAATTAGTTCTCAGACCTCGATACCCAAGCCAGGAAGGGGGGGAAAAATGCTGGAAGTAGCCTAGCGGGTTGCCTCTTCACTGTGGGAAGAATGAATGTTTCTCTCCGGCTCCTGACCGCCGCTCACTTGTTCTGCGCCGCCGCGGGAGCTCTGCGCGTTTCTCTGGAGCGCCAACTTCTGGAGGAGGAGATCAGCTCGGGACGCAGGACGTGCAGGCTCTACTGCCGGGTCGGCATCGGCTTCCACCTCCAGATTCACCCCGACGGCAGAGTCAACGGCAGCCATGAACCCAATCAGCTGAGTAAGTCATGCGCGGTCCGCCGCCGAGTCGGAAACGGGCTGACGCGCCCCCTCGGACGGCGCGCGCTCGCCCCTGCCTGTGCGCGGAGGTGCGCCATTGAAGTGTCCTCGGAGGCTCTCGGAGCGAGCACTTTCGACGGGTGCACGGGAGCGTGAGGGGCGCTTAACTAAACTCTGCTCGACCCCGGGAAATGTCTGAGCTGCAGCCAACTGGTTGACGAGCACTGTTTGTGAAGGTGGCAGGTAGGACTATTTGTGGAAGTAACAGGTGCAGCAGTACGGCGGCAGGACGTGTTTTTGGATTGTCAGTCGAGCGATTGTCATCGCAGCAGCACTGCAGGGAAAAAAATAAAGGCAGTGCAGAGTGTTACTACTGGTGTCTAAGAAGCTGCGGAGTTGTGTGTTTTGCAAGTTCCAAATTTAGGTCGCTTGACTATGCAGTGTGTCTGTTTTGAGGGGAAAAAAAGTTTTTGCAATGGACATTTGATTTGATTTTGTAGATTGATTATTAGGTTAAAAAAAAAAAAAAAAGTTCAGTTGTTAGTAAATGCAAATAGCTAACCAGCCAATCACATGGCTGTGAGAATTGACAGACTGGTTGAAGACCATGCAAAGACACTCTCACACTCATTGGCCACTTAATTAGGTACCTGAGGTGTACCAAAGAAAGTGGCTGGTCATATCTGTCCTCAGATATTTATTACCACAAAGGACATTTACATATATCTAGTATCAGCGAAATCCACACCCAAGAGACATCAATGCTCAAAGAAGGACAAAACCTGACAATCTGAATGAGTCAATCAGCATAGCTTCAAACCACGAAAGTGACGCAGCATCCCACGGGTGCTTCGTTGGTTCTGCAGTTTGTTAAGTTCCTCGGCATTGTGCAGATCACTCGCGGCTCGTTTACCGACGGAAACAGCCCAAGCCGACTGGTTGAAAGTGCACTTGAGCCTCCATTTCACGGTCCCCTTTCAGAGGAGTTGTCAAGTTACATGGATTTCAACACTGGACGGTCTGAGTGGAGCGTGACAGCTCTGTAGGCTGAAAGGAGACTGGAAACATTGGCTCACGCAGCGGTTTCATATGAAGTTGGTTTGCAGGAACCATCAGCAAATTTCTTACTAAAGTTTTTACGTTAAAGACCTCTGTCCTTTTTCTTGCTTGAAACGTCCTTCTGTGAACCACCAGTCACCTGAATCTGCTCTTTTTCCCGCCCAGGTGTCCTGGAGCTCTTTGCAGTTTCTCAGGGGGTCATTGGCATCAAAGGGGTCTACAGCAACAGATTCCTGGCCATGAATAAAAGAGGACGTCTCCATGCCACTGTGAGTAACCGGCCGCACTCAACCTGTCTCAACGGATTGCGCTCGCAACATCTTCCTCACATGTCCAGCAATGATCTAGTTTCCCCACTTATGTAATCACACCCCTCCCCAAACAGGTGTTTGTGCCCTGGCAGAACATCTCACTAGTTTGGTGCCGCATTGTATTTGTGGCCTGGAGCCCCAAATCTGACACCAGCGTGTCAAAGCACAGAGCTGTAATCTCTCACAACACTTTCTAAGACTCTCAAATCCCCCCAAACACGCACAGTAAGCCCAAATCTGGCCAGAGCAGGCCAGCGGTTTTGCCGCTGTTAGCAGGCCAGCCGGCCAACAGGCAGCGTCTCCGACCAGTCATCTGTGGGAACGGAGGAGCAGATAAATGCCACTGCCTTTTTGCTTGCTTAATGGGGAAGAGCCGATTAGAACGACTGAAAACACACAGAGGAGTGAGTTCGCAAAGCGAGGGCGGATATGTTGTAGACAAAAAGAATCGTGTGGGTTCCTCTTGGTACGCCGATCCTCTGCCGTCTTTAGGATATCATTTAAATACTCATTCAGTGACAACTTATTTCAGACATATTTTTAGCTGTCATTGCGGTTCAGCAGCAGTCGACGGACAAAGCCAGAAGTCCTTAAATCACATCATCCGAAACGAGATTTAGCTGGCGGGCAAAAAAACGAGTCCAGTTATTCGACGCAGTGCACATTGGAGTTTAGCCTCCAACTAAAACCAGATCATCGCCTTGCTTCTGTCTGTCCACTTGTCTGACTTAATGGGATTGTTCCGCTCGGTTTCGGCATGTGGGGAAATCATCTGGTCCTTTTTTGTTTTGTTTTGTCCAGTGTTGAAAAGTCGTCTAAATGTCACAAATTTCCGGGCAGCCAACTTTCCACATCCAGTCCTTATGAATCTGTGTCGACTGAAAGGTCAACAGTCTGTTTGTGGCCGACGTTGTTACGTCTCCATGTGCTGCCCCGCAGGTTCCAACATGAGGGGCACGATGGAGCCAAAAAACAGCAAAAATCTGTCAAAAAAAGAAAACAAATGTCAGCAAGTGTGGAGCTGCCTTGTTGAGGAGAACGTGTTAATTTCCCCTCCCAAAGCCAAAATTATTCGGAAAATTTCAATTGATTTGTTGACCCTTTGTTTGCGGTCAGGAGCACCAGAGATGGATGATGCCCATGTGAGTAGCTGCTTAGTCAAACTTGCCTTATGTGACTTTGTTTTATATATATATATATATGTATATATATATATATATATATATATATATATATATATATATATATATATATATATATATATATATATATATATATATATATATATATATATATATATATATATACATATATATATATATATATTAAAAAAAAAACAATTTATGGGAATAATTAATTGATGTACCAATACCAATAAATTAATGACATAACAAATATGTTCTCCTAATCTGAAACACTGACACTGAGCAACATGACGGCTGTTGGTGATCTCATTACGAATAGAGTTTTAGTGTATATTGTTAGAATATTTGGTGGAAATTCTCTGTTTATTTGGTGGAGATCCTCTGTTCATTCAGCCTGGTTGATGTTTGAAAGGCTGAAGAAATTTCTTATTTGCTGTTTATTGCAAGGCAAATGTCGTTTTGCGATAATCAGTTTTTTGGTTTTTGTTTGGAATTTGTTTTGTTTATTTTGCGGCAGTCCTGGCACTAAGCACTCCGCGAGGCTGGTTCTCTCGTACCAAACGTTGGGCAATCATATTTCCTTCCTCTGCCTCAGAGCAATATTTGTACAACTAAAACTCCAATCTGTGGCTGCAGCTGCACTGTGCTGTCGTTGCACTGCAGTGGATTTAGAGCTCAGAGGCCGCAGGGACCCACAGCGCCATGTCTGGATGTCAGGTGACCTCCACACTTAGATGCTATCACAGTGGCACTTTAGTAGGTATGGAGAGGGTGAGGTCACTGACAGATGTGGCTGTGCATGACCCGCTACGGGCGCGACTTGTTGGAAGGTGAAAGGTCATGTGAATTTATAAAACGCAACAACAAAGGTTTAGGAAAAGGGAGATAGGACACGTGGAGTTTGGTTTTCTTGTTCTTTGTGTGTCATGTTTAGAAAGAATAAAAACTTTAAAGACTACAAATTCAGCGAATTTCTCAACACTACTATCTTGGTGTTAACACATTTACTCAGACCTAATCAAGGCTGAGTCCTTCAAACTATGACAACAGATCCCATATTTCCTCAACAAAGTTTTAATAATATGCAGTAAATGATGTTCAAGTTTAGTATTTATGCTGGCGGCTGTAGACAGCGGGCTAAACATACAGTTTTTGAATAGATCTTTACTAGGGGGGGATGGGGGGGAGGGGGGTTCAGAGCCTTCTGGATAATTAATCATACAAAGATGCAAAATCAAGGTTTGTAGGGAGTCTAAACTGAGTCATTTATTTAGCTAGATTTAGTCTAGATCATGAAGTAATCTTTTTCTTTTGGAAAAATGACTTTCAGGTATTTACATGATGTGAGCACATCTCTATGAAACAATTTAGCCGCAATATTGTTTTGGTTCTGAGAAAGAAAGAGGAGAGAGGAGGGGGGAGGAGTCATCGGTAAGTTTCCACCTCTCCCTCTCTCCCCTCTACACAGCTTAGACCCGAGGATCATGGGAAAGGTCCCTTTAAAGAGTGTGACCAATCCAGCAGGGCAAGAGCCAGGTTAAACAGCTGTACAAGCATTATGATTTTAACAATAAGATCTCTGGAATCTGGCATCGCCCGTTAAATCCTATGAAACGCAGCAGGGGCCGGGCTCTCTCTCCTGGTATGCGAGATTGTGTGTGGGTGTGTGTGTGTGTGTGTGTGTGTGTGTGTGTGTGTGTGTGTGTGGGTGGGTGGGTGGGTGTATGTGCATGTATAAGTGTGTGTGTGTGGGTGTAAGTGTGTGTGTGTGGGTGTAAGTGTGTGTGTGTGTGTGTGTGTGTGTGTGTGTGTGTGTGTGTGTGTGAGAGAGAGAGTGTGCACGTCGATATTCCACGCTCCACTGGATTTGCTTCTAAACGTGCAATTCCCCGACCGTCACCAGAGACGGCATGTTGCTGTTAGATGGTTGCAACCCACCCATAGCAGTGACTCGGGAGGTTGGCGCAGTTTTGGGTTTTTTTTGTGTGTGTGTGTGTGTGTGTTTCATTTTTTTTAACAGCAGCCAAAAGGAACAGTCGGTCACTTTGAATAACTTAAGGCAGCCGTGCCACAGTGCACTGCTCTCTTGTGACTGGCATGTTTACCGAATGCTATAATGGCATCATTTTCTGCTATGCTTCACTCTTCAGCAAAGCAGAACGGTTTGTTTTGCTTCAGAATGGCAGGGGGTTACACAAGGAAGTTGCACTGCCACAGCAGCAGGAGCAAAAAGGCGCACATGCCTGGGTCCATGTCAGAGTTTCCCACCCAAGATATTTTTAGACAAGAAACGAGACCGTTCGATGAATATAACACAATTGCCATTTCCAAAATGCCTTTAATTGGATGGAGATATTGTTCGGCTACAGTTGATTTACAGTAAGGATGCAGAGTGGGCATACTTCAGTGTCATTCGCAGGTGGTAAAATTATTGTACGTGTCATAGTTGTAATTGGTTGTCACTTCTGCCATTATTTTTGTTCACTGATGCTTACTAAAAAGCGCATCTTGTGCACTTTACAACAAAAGTCCAATGGAAAACAAGCAGTGACAATCTACATTGTATTGCTTTTACAAGCCTTTGGTGCACAACCACCTGTCAACAGTGAAAACAATGAAATAAAACTTCATCAGCAGTGAGACTTGGGCTCTGAGGTCTGAGGTCAGCTCCCACATGCTTTCTTGCAAAGAAATATGGGGGCCATTATATTTCCCTCTCCTTGACTTGAAGACATTAAGCATTTAACAAGGGGAGGAGACTTTGGTTACATGGTAGCATGTGAACAGACTTGCCACATCTTGCCACAGCAGAGCCTTGTTTACCTGCAGGCTGATTTGGTTTCTAGGAACCGATGGAAAACTGAGGAGGAAAAATGTTTTGGGAAATTTAAAGTCCCAAAGTGTGAAATTTATAGGGATTAATTGCCGTGAAATGGGGGGGAAGGGTGATACTACTGATTTTCAGAATCAATAAAAGTGTATCAGTCGAGTTTTCCTTTCCTGCATTACAACAACATTTACCTTCCTAAACATAAGACGGTGACCTCATCTTGGAAAAGGAAATCAGTTCATCATGCTTGCTTTCTTTTCCAGGAAGGCTTCTCAGACGACTGTAAATTCAGGGAGCGCTTCCAGGAGAACAGCTACAACACTTACGCCTCGGTCATCCACAGGAACCACAGGACTGGCCGGGAGTGGTACGTGGCCCTCAACAAGAGAGGGAAGGCGAAAATGGGCTCCAGCCCACGGGTCAAATCCCAGCACGTGTCCACGCATTTCCTGCCCAGGGTGAGCCTGCACGACAGGAGCCAGCTGGGCTTCACCATCACGGACAGGGGCAAAGACAGGAGGAAAAGCCTGCCGCCGACACCACCTCAACCACCGCCGGCTAAGGCCAGCACGAATGCCAGGACGACACCGAGACGCACGCAGGTCAAATACTGGCCCAAGTACCGCTTTGGATAGCTTGACGGACACTGAACATTGTTGAAAGTGATGGACACACCCAAATCCCACAACCCTCCTCCCTCCAAAAAACAAAACTGACATTGGTTATTTATCACATTCAAACCATTCCCATTTTTTTCTACAAAGTGTATGAAAAAAACTCCAAAGGGCTGCCGGCTAGTAGCTACTAGTGGGCTTCACGTTTCATACGTTGCAAGAAGTTGGGAGTTGCCTTCACAACGGACGATGCAGCATCCTGTTTTATGTTTTCATCCATAAACACAACGGGAGCCCCGCTCGAGAGGATCGTTCCCCTTCTGAACCTGATGTTGCCGACAATGACATCCACAACTGTCTGATTAAAGATTCAATATCTGGTCTATTGCGAGAACAGAGGTTTGTATATTTGTGGAGCAGCAGCAGTCGAAGGTCGAATCCTCGCCTCCATTTGTACAACTACTTGCTTTTTTTTTACCGTTCTTTTTTATATTTATTTTATTATTGTTATTTGCTCACAATAAATATACTATTAAATTAAAGCTTTGTTTCATTGTAATTATCACTACCTTGAAGGAAAAAATAATTCTGATGATTAGTACTTTATGTCGAGACAATGGGGGAAGAGTCTTCAGTTCTAACAGTGGCCCACAGTAACTCAAGGACAACATTGAACATCTTTGTGTATTTAAAAAGTATGATAATTGTCGGGGATCTGGTTAAAAAAGAAACCTAAATCAAGTTTGAAATTAGATGTTAAAGGGCCAGTATGTACCATTTATACTAATGTATTGACATGGAATACATACTAAAAAAATGTTGTCGTCAAGACGGCTCAGCTTGCCTCAGAGCCTTCTTTAATCATGAAACCCAAGCTGACAAGGAAGAGGAGACAGTGTGCCCGCTCTTAACACCAGATTTGTGATAATCGATGTGAAAAATGGAGACAGGAATTCTGGGGGGACCCCCCTCCCCACCTCCTTTCTAGACAGCTGGGTGGGACAAGAAAACTGTCCATCAAAACTATCATTTGGGCAAGCGGCTGTCTCCTGAAAAATCCCAAGTCACGACCCCTGAGGCATTCCACACGGGAGGAGCGCAGACCGCCGCCACCAGAGGGATAAAGATTCCCAGAAGGAGCCGTCCCTTGTTATGGGGATGGTTAAAGCTCGAGGTGTATCGGATGACGAGGTAGCCGAGGAATGGCCGGTCAAGAAGCAGAGCCATCTCTGCAGAGGACCAGAGGAGTTTAACTTTACATTCTGACTAACTGCAAAAGACTCAATAAGCTTGGGTGTATTTTGAGGCAGTATTGAAATGTATTTCAAATATTTGTCAAAATAATTTGACTTATTCAAATCCCAGATGTTTAACTTACGAGAACATTTTGCAAGACAATATATGTCTCTGCCTTAACAAGAACTTCTTCAAACTATCAAAATTGAATACATCATCCTTAGTTCCACAAATGTTTTCAGGAGAGTGGTAGAAGGTCAGCCTTGAGTTCTAGGATTGATTCCCAGTCCAGGCACATCAAAAATTAAGCATCAAGTCTGCAAGTGCGGACAAATGCAACGGTTGTGCCAGGAAGGATATTACCCGGCGTAGAAATGCTAAACTCAACATGCAAGTCAATTCATTGTGGTGCCCCCCAGAGGCAACTACTGAAAATAATGCAGAACTGAAGCAATATGAGTTGACCAAACTACTAGATAGTCTTGAGTTGTATCTGGGAGTTGGATTAGAAATTGCACAGACAAACTAACAAAGTTATATGGTTTTAGGTTTTTACGGGCAACTTAACTAAATAACTGTCATCATAGTTTGGAAGTTGAGATGTTGAATCACCTTTGAACGAAAAGAAAAAAAAACACTAGAATATTGTTTATCTGATTTAAATTATAAAGAAAATAAAGAAAGATAGGAAGGTTTCTGGACCATGGTGGCCGACTAATGAAAAACAGGTAGGTGTGTGTGTGTGTGTGTGTGTGTGTGTGTGTGTGTGTGTGTGTGTGTGTGTGTGTAGGATTGTGTTGACTCATGTTCTCCAAAACCTCTGAGGTCATGACACTTTTTTTTACTTTTGCCTAAAACAGGTCTGGACGCTGATTACCGACAAACATTCTCAAACTTGCCTCTCGAGTAGGTAGCGGGTTCCCCTCCTTCAGCATTTTGTCACATTAACAACAACTGAGTCTATGTCATGATGTCACCAGGGGAGCCTCGTTTGTTTGTCTCTGCTTGGTTGACACATAATTAAAAATGTTTGTTTTTAATTACATTACATTACATCACGGTATCTTCACGAGATTATGAATCAAGCAGGATTTAAACGTTCACAAGAGTTTAAAAAGACTGTAGCGTAAAAACACTTTCCTTCGGTAGTATGACCCCACGCTTTTTCAGTCATACAGCAAATGCTTATTGTGGCTTACCTTGTCAATCCAACTTGGCAAGCTCCAGCAGGAAGTGTTCACAGCCAGTGTTTGGATTCCACAAAAAAATGGATTCCTTTTAGTTAGGATGAAACCAGCATAACGGTGCTGCAGGCTTCCCTTAAAAACCACACAGGGAAAAGAAAGAAAAAATTAATAATAAATACATAAAGCAACTCTCAGTCCAGCTACCTGTGACTTGTTTTCGGTAAGAAAGAAAAAATGCCCTCCCCTCACAAATATTTCCTCAGGGCTCTTCACCAGATGTGCACATGAACTAAATCTAAATGATTAGACATAACATCTTGAATGCCAGGTTATATTGTGACATCATATGATGACAAAAAATTGCAAATCCACATATTAAATGTTTGGTTTTGAAATTATATTTTAATTATTACAAATCTGCTCAATCTGGTCTATTTTTCCAATGTATTTTAATGATATGTTGTCCTGGAACACAACATTATAATTTGATGGTAGTAGCTCGCATTAGCTACCACTTATTTTCTAGTCACAGGGCCAAAAACAATGGCAAAAATCACCACTAGTAAATTTTGGATTGAGAATGTCTGTTTTTTTGAATAATTAATTTGAGAGGACATTTGGGCATGACAGGGACAAGGAACAGCCTTTTTCCCCTCTTTCGAGCTGTTTGAGCTTTGACGTGGAACTATACTGGAAAATTAAAAGACGCCTGTTTTGCAGAAATGAACCCTAGGTGCTCTGATCCCCTCGACCAGTGTCGGAAAATCAGTTTACGTGAGTCAGATGAGGAAAGGCAGAAAAAACAGCATGAAAACCTGAAGTTGGAACAACAGACATTTTTCATTCATCATTCATAACCATGGTTAAATATTGAAGTGGGTCTTTATTTCTAGGTAAGAAAACAGTGGGTGCCCAGAGAAATGAGACATGGATTGCGTGACAGCATTTACTCCGAGATGATCTTCAAGAGGCCGCTTCTCTCTTTAGCATACATTTCCTGCATCTGTTTCTCTTCTTTCAAGTCTGCCTACATCATACCACGTACTGCCAGCAAGTGAGACGGTTCATTACAATATACAAGAGATTTCAATTCTGAAATCTTACACATCCATCTTCACAAGTCCAATGTAAACTGTTTCAGACTGGTCTTGGCAATAAGTAGTTTCCTATGAAAGTAGGACACAACTCCTACAGGCTGCCCACAAAGCCACCAGGAAAAACGAAGACAAAACAGAGGAGGCGCCAACAAAAAAGATTATCATGGATGATGAAGTAGTTCTCTCTTTACCAGAACTGAATAGTCAAGGAAGAATAAAAACAGCACTTAAGGCTTTTTCTTACGCCGTCTCGGGCCCATGATGTCAAAATGTGAAATTGTTCCACACAAATTTTCATTGTACCACAACATTTAGTGATCAGTTCATACATTAACACTTGTGTTTTTGAGGACAATCACTTATTGAAAAGCATGTTTTGCAAAGCTAAAACATTAAAATTGTTGGACTGTGTTCAAAGGTCAAATTTGGTTTCTTATGTAAATATGTGAATGCATTTTAGCTGCATTCTGAAATTTCATTAGCTTTGACTTTATTAGTTTCCCCTGTGTAGAAATTATGTTGTGTGTTATATGGCGAAGAAGAAGAAGAAGAAGAAGAAGAAGAAGAAGAAGAAGAAGAAGAAGAAGAAGAAGAAGAAGAAGAAGAAGAAGAAGATTTTTTTTTTTTTTTTTTTACTGAAACAAAACAAAGGGGGAGACCAACTCACCATGTAAACGGTGAAAACTCGAGTTTCCCAAGCAAATTGAGGCCAATGTGTCTGCTCGAAAGAGATCGAGCTCCTTCTCGACGACCAACAGGTGGCCTCATTAGGCGGTTGCCATGGCGGCGTCCAACAACATACGTTTAACTGCTGAAGATGGAGTACAGCACTGCGTCTCGTTTCCACGATTCTCTAGCACAATTCGCCGACTATGACGATTACCTCGACTCCAAAGTTATGCCCGTGGACCTGGTTTACTTGAAGGTGAGTAACTTCCGGTTCAAACTGTCAAATTGTTTTCCGCGCGCAACGCAAGTTAGGCCCTGTCGGCCGGGACCTCGATTCACTTTTCCGCCACTTTAAGTTTAGGCCATGTTATCCGCGACCAAAAACATATTACACCATTATTTTCTTATGGGATTTACATAAACGAAAACAGCTATTTAATTCGGGTTGTATCAACAAGACGAAATCGCATTTCCCCATGAAAAATAGTCACCTTGCTGGTGTAGATTCAGTATCTGCAAAATCTGCTGATAACACAAATAACGACTTTTTTACGACTTATATTTTCAATTGTTAAATTGTGGACGTTGGACCCACAAAGTTGATAAACCTTAAAAAGTCTTGCCCTTGTGTCGAAACGAAGTCTTTTGTGGTGTCTACAATCGTACACCGGGGGGCAGTCACACACAGGGTTGCAACGAGGGTCTGAACACACGACACACGGTCCGTGTATCCAACCGTGTTAAGTTTATGTGTGTCGACTGTTATTTCAATTACTTTGACTAGTTCCTCAAATCAAATAATAATAATAATAATAATAATAATAATAATAATAATAATAATAATAATAATAATAATAATAATAATAATCCATTATTCACCTCCCCGGCGTATCAATAGTTTCAAACAGTTTGAAATCAATTTCCTCACGGAAATGGGAAATCCCACTTTTGTCCAGCAGAGGGCACACTTGCTAAAGATACACATTTAAGGCGGGCCCCCTCTGTTTGCGCACCTGTGTCCACACATAGAAGAGAACTCACATCTGACCTGATAATCAGCTGCACTCCATCAATCACTTTCAAACTGCTTCACCTCTGTTGTCGTGACACAAATCTGCAAGGTTCAGCACTAGGTTTTAATAAACCAGCTGTGCCTTTTTTGTCACGCTGTTTTCCTGTGATACATGATTTACTGCATGATATAGTCACTTTGAGTGTATTTTAGCATAGTTCGAAAGAAGTGAAGCCGTTACTGAGACTGAGACTATAAAATTGGGGGTTTCTTTTGCCGGCCCAGATGGTGTAACCTAGTCACCCTGATCTTGCCGTGTCCACCGGAAGAAGCAGCTCATTCTAACATTCTCGTCCGGCAAGCTTTTACAAGTGAAGACAACGAGTTTTCCGTCCAATTTTAGGAGCGGCATACGTCTGAGACTCATTTTCTGGCGAGCCACATCAAAGTTGGGGGAAAATATAACTTTTCCTCTCGGGTGTAGACACAGGCCTGGCTGCGAGGATTCATTCGGGGTTGGAGGTTCTGCGGCCGACGCTTTGATCTGACGCAGCCGCAGGATTTGACAGAAAGATTCAGGCTTTAGACGTTGATGACTTTATGGCTTCGCTTTTACGCCGCTTGGTCTGAAATTGGGAATTGAGCTAATGTGACTTAGAATCCCTGTGGAAGGTCTGACACATGTGTGCGCGCACACACACACACACACACACACATGAACGTATGGAGGAAAATGATGCATCTCCTTTTCTTTTCTTTTTTTTTCAAAGGAGGAAAATGAAACCATATCTTAAGCTTGTGGTTTTGCGGAGTTGGCTATCACTTACATATTTCTGAGAAAAGAGTGTAATAATGTTATTAAAGTTAATGGCAGCAGTGAGGCTTATCCCAAAGCCTATTGGTTGACCAAGTTTCAAATCCCATTTGTCAGTGTGAACCGCAGGGAAGAACCCAAATACAGAAATCTTTATATTCAATAGTAGGAATAACTCATTGAAAAGTGATTCATCCAAGAGCTGTACTGACCACATTACTCTCTCTAAACCCTGCTGTGCAGCTGGATTGTTGAAATTTTTGCTCATCCATTACCAAGCTGCAGTTTGTAACTGGTCCAAGTATTTGTGTGACCATCAGTGTTCTTTTTAAGTTGCAACAAAAGTTCCAAACTGGCCATTATGTGCCTCATTAGAGGAGGTAGAAGAAGGCTGCAAGCTTTTAGACGACGGCTGCTGCCAAAGACATTAACAATCAAATTTTAAATACCATAAACATAATCATCTTCTTTAAATGAGCCTTCTCTCTTTCCTTGACATTTATATTGGTTATTATGTCAATATGTAAGTCAATGTATACGTTTGGGACACTGAAATGATCTTTGAAAACGTGAGAATCTGCTTCTGCCCTCTCTTCTAGTGTAAAGTCTGTAATGTGTGTTTTTGACCGCTGGCAAAAACAACAAACAAGCAAACAAAAAAAAAACATCACGCAACAGGATATTTTGGCGTTACCACACCAGCAGGGACACAGTCCTGAAAGTAATTTCAGATGCATAAGAGTGGCAATCGGATGAATCACAGGACCAGCAGCGCACCACGCCAAAACTCCCGACTGACAGTGGCTGATAGTCGTCAGCCGTGCCTGCGGGCCGCTTCCCGTCTCCCTGACCGACTCCTCTCTCCTCTGTTCTCGTCTCTCTGCAGAACAGGGAGTTGGCTCGTAAGCTGGTGGAGCTCGGCCACAAGGGCACCGTTCTGAGCAGGGAGGAATTCCAGGAGAGGAGAGCAGCTGCGGAGGCTGCAAGGAGCAACGTGTTCTACGACAGGACGCGGCCAATGTGAGTTCCAGTGTAGCCATTTGTTAGGATTATAAATTAATTGAATTGAATCAATTGAAAAGGATCAGAGGTTCCACTGTTTGCCACTAGAGGGGGAGATTAAGATCGACCTTTAGGGAGATTGTGCAAAAAATAGCTTGATTAAAAATAGAAGTTGCTGATCCTGATCTCTGACTTATATATATGTGTGTTTGAGAAACCCATAATATCATTATTTTGTAGTTTCTCTTAAATAGAAAAGAAGTGTAAATCACTGATTCATTTTCTTATCGGGATTAAACTCACTCATGAATCGGACCCAAATCCCAGTCGTCAGTGGCCTACTGCAAATGAACTCTGATGAATGCTGATCAACACATGACAGGTGATAAAGTCTGAGCCTTTTGGGAGCCGCTTGTTTCTTCACAAGTAATCCCGCACAACTGCATTACACAAAAACAACATGAATTTGCGTTGATTTCCAGCTCAACAAGGTGCCACCGCCTGATTGCGCCCAGTGTAGAACGTTTAGCATAAACAAGACGAGTGAACAAAGTTGTGATGGACTCTATCGTAAACTAGCCCCCCGTGAGGAAAAGTGATCTCACACACACACACACACACACACAGACACTATTCTCATTCTCAACAGAGGCCACGTGGCTGTGGTCTCTTTGATGGCAAGCCAGGACAGACTCCAGATAGGACCATCTAATACACGCACACACACACTCAAGTATCTAAACATTTACTCGCTAGGTGTTGAATCAGATCGAACCCTCAGATGCTTATCCAAACCAGCAGATGTCCCGCCTCCCTCCTCCTCCTCCCCCCTCCGCTTCTTCCCCAGCTGTGTGTGTGTGTGTGTGTGTGTGTGTGTGTGTGTGTGTGTGTGTGTGTGTGTGTGTGTGTGTGTGTGTGTGTGTGTGTGTGTGTGTGTGTGTGTGTGTGTGTGTGTGAACATCAGTGACACTGGTGAAATGGGAGCCTGCACACCTGCAGTTACACTGATATTTGGCCGTGCACCCTTTCATCTTGTCCCAACAGGATCTCAGTCGAATGCATGGCCGAGGTGGGGGTTGGGGGTGGGGGTCGCGGTAGTCTGTTCCGTCCCCAGGGGCTGCATCCGTGAAGACAAACGTCTCCAAAATGGCCCTGAAAACAGATTCACTGACCTCTGACTTCGGCCCTGTTTACACAAAGAAGGGTTTCTCTGAAAACACAGAAATATTTAGTCTGTTTGGCCTTGCGTTTACACGAAGCCGGTGTTTTCACTGAAACCGCATATTTTCTAAAATGCTCCTCAGGGTGGATAAGTTTGAAAACGCTGCCTTTTTTATAGAAAGGCTGAAACCATTCTATAATGGAAACGCTGATGGTCTTCCCATTAACCTCCACAACAAACTGCAAACAATGGTGAACAATAACACACGGTGCTTGTAGAGCGATCGTGGATAGTGTGCGAAGTGAAAATAAATCTGGCCTAAACAATATGACTGCAGATCAGCTGTGCATTCAGTTTCAGGATCGTCCAGTTCTTTTATCTAGCAACTAGAACCACTCCAAAGCCTCTACATTTGAAAAACTACTGAAGATACTCTTGTAAAGAATTAATTTAACATGCATCTTCAGCCTATCAGTGAACCACTTAGAAAAGCTTCATGACTGGAAACCAGAGCTCTTCATGTGCATCTGACTAGACGGAGCTAGAAGCATGCTTAAAAACACACTCTTTGTGATGTCACAAGGGGCAATGGCACTTTACCCAGGTTAGCGACTACACCCACAGTCAGACGTTGGCTCTGACCACCTTGGTTTTTGTCTCCTTCCAAACAGTTGGACGACAAACTAAGTCAAAGTCAAACAACGCATCAGCTTTAGCAGGAGACTCGGCCTCTGCATGTTTGTATATTTATTTTTTGGAGACCTGTGGACCTTTGGGCAATTTCTCGTGTGTTACTGTTCCACCCGGAGTGTTGGCACAAAAATTAAGAAGCTGGAAGTGGCTACGGTATGGGTCCCTTAAGGTACATGTTAACCGCACTATTAGACGAGCCCATTTGGACACGACTGAGTGCAAAAAGCAAACTTTTTAATTAGCAGCCAGATGTGTCGAGCGCCACCAGTGGAAGCATGCAGCCAAAAAAAAAAAAGAAGAAAGCCTGGCTCCTGGCTCACCCGACCGCATACTGTGGACTTTGCCACTGTTAATTACAGGGATGCCTTATTTTCATCTGCACGGTACAGACGGAAACGCTCCATTAATTATCGGACAGCGGCAGCGACAGGACTCGCGGCGGTTTTCACGGTCCGCTGTCGAGCCGGACCGCAGCAAAATGCTCTTGAACCCTCTCCCGCTTTCGTAAGCAGCAGGTTTGTCTCAAAGAGGAAATGTTGAATATGCGATTGGACCCCTGGACCCACTATGAATTACATTCACGGCAAATAAATGTAAATTTATTTCATGTTGTCCGGCCCTTCGGCTGCCACCCTGATGTGTTGGACATCTGCTGTCTGCCGGTTTTTCCAAGCGCACGGCTGGGTGATTTCAACGCATTTCACCTGCCGCTTGAATTTACGGCTTCCATACCAACATGTAGGCAGACATGTGTTTTCTGGGCTTCTCGTCCTCTCAGCTATGATTTTTTTTTTGGGAGGGGGGGCGTGAGGTGGGTTAATTTACAACTCTCATTGCTTTCCCACGCGTGGAAATTAGACATCTTGCCGCAGACTTTTTCCATCAAAAAGGGGGAAAAAAGTCTTCTTCTGATTGGACTTCCAGTGAAAAAAAGGTTCACCTGCAACGTGTCCTGAATAGATATCAGAAAGAATATATATCCCGAAATCAAGTGTAGTGGTTGTATCAACAAAAACAAAAAAAACAGACAGATGTTCGCACGCATTTGGGTTTGCATTCATTTTGTGCGCCTGCTTTTCAACTCATTGTAATCGTTTTTTCAAACGCACCTCCAGGAGTTTTTTTGCATCTGCATGCTCACGTCAGCGGGTAGCCGTGCTGTTCTGGGAATGTCGGCCTCCCTCTCCCAGGCATGTCTTTTTTCACCGTTCTGTCATTGCTCTGTGTTTTCTCCCCTGCCCCCCCCCTTCACCTTCTCTTCTTTTTCACCCCCCCAATGCTCTCCTGCGGACCTTTAGTGCCTGCAGGTGTATAAATAGATCTGTTTTCAATTAAGGGCTCACCCTCGCCTGTAGCGTGCATCTGATCAATGAATGTCCCGCACCTGTGGTAATAAAACACCAGGGAGGCATGGGGTGGGGTGGGTTGTGTTGGGGGTGGGGGGGTGGTAGGTGTAGTGGAGATGGTGCTGTGAATTGAATACTAATCAGATGTTTCTCCGCGTTTGTTGCTCTGTCTAACTTTTGGAGGACAACTGATCCACTCCCCCTGCGCGTCACACACACACGCGCGTCACACACACACACACACACACACACACACACACACACACACACACACACACACACACACACAGCAAACAAAAGGAGCTGCTGCTCTCATCAGACCTGAGAGAAATCCAATACATGATTGAAAGCGGAACCTGGGAAAGAATGGGATGGTTCGGGGGGAAGCCAAGTAGGTGGGCAGGCTATAAAAGTCCCAGAGTTATCTGTCATATATCCATCCATCAGGTCTTTATTTCCCATTTCCACTGCCTCAATGGAGCAGTGTTGCGCAATGATTCATCCCATAAAACAGCACATTTAGCCCTCTGTTTACAGCCTCGGGCTAAAACGTTTCCCCGTAAAAAGTTGATACTCTGTTGGATCTCCCGCCAAAATCTGGCAGAGCCAAGTCTCTGACCTGGGAGAGGCACTCGGACCCGTTGTGACATCACAAAGCTCTGATTTCCCAGCTCGTGCAATCATGCACTCAAGCAGTCCCAGAGCAAGTGCTAGCCTTTAGCTCGACGCTAAAGCTTTGATCAACGCGATCGGAAGTCCGTTGCATTTCAAGCAAAATGTCTGATACGCAGTTAGAGACAAACAGCAGAAGCAGCGGAGAGGACGGCAAGAAGCCTCTCTCACGCTTTTTCTCGGCCGCAGCCCAGAAGTCCATGTCAGCGAAAGACTCACTGAAAACCTCCTTGGTCCAGGCTCGCTGCGCATCTTCCCCGCAGTCCGAGCCACAGCCACGCTCATTGTCCATTGTGCCGCCGCGCTTCTTTTTCTTCTCTCTCTCCTTTTTCGTGTGACACTCCACCTCAGGAATTCTCCGCTCTCTCTCTCTCTCTCTCTCTCTCTCTCTCTCTCTCTCTCTCTCTCTCTCCCTCTCACTCTCTCTCCATCTCGCCACTCTGTATTAAAAGCGAGCAGCCGCTGCCAAGTAAAACCCTGTGCCGCGCACACGCACAGGGAAAACATTTTTCGCCGCACAGTATCCCAAGTCCAGGTGCCGAGCGAAAATAAGATTGTGGATGTGACTGACACGAGAATCTCCGTGACGCTCATTCCAGACGGGGGGGAGGCCGGAACCCACCGCTCTGCGCCGAGGACCGGCCCGGCCCGGCTGCCAAGGGCCCTCCGGCCACAAGGCTTCGCCGTCTCTGTTACACGTACCGTGGAGCCAATTGCCTCCTTTTGCACGTTTTCTGATTTTGGACGGGTGCGCAACACGGGAGCTCTTCCTCCGACCGGAAAACACACACACACTCTGCCAACCTCGGGGCCCACCACCACCGCCGCCGCCGCCACCCCACCACCACGGCCACATCCCACCACGCGGCGCGTAGATCAACACATTGCGGCGGTGGATGGAGCAGCCGGGGCGGCAGATGATGAATAACCAGCCGTCGTATGACTTGGAGGTTTTTTTTGAAGTCTGTCCATATTTCACCTTAATGGCTTGATTAATGATGGCGCTGCCCTTTTTCAAGGCAGCGTGCGGCCAGCACCTTTTAACATGAGTTATTCTGACAAAGTAATCCCGGATCCGGGTCCTGCGAGGTCGTCTGCGTTCGCCGTGTGTGTGCCGAGTCGCCGCCGCATTCTGACTTGATAATATTCTGACAACAACAAGGCCTCTGTTCGCCTGCAGCTGCCTAAACATGACTGTGGCCCGACACTCCTACATATTGTGTCAATATATAAGATCTTTATGTAACCTTATGCTTATCCAATTTCTCGGTATCCTATTATCTGGTTACTCCAAAGTTTAACTATAAAGTTGTGACATAAATCAAACATAATAATTCCAATATTAAAGTTTTTTTTTTAGTTTTTTTTTTATTCGACTCTTTTTAAAGTAGCTCCTCCCATTGACATTTGCAGAGATTTTTGTAACTTTCTAAATGATTTTCCATTTTAGGTTAAATGAGGGTTACTTCACACGTATATAATTATTAAACGGACGCATGAATTCCAAAATAATATTAACTGAAGTAATTATGCAAGTTTGCACAAAAGGTAAAATAGAAATTGTTTAAAAAATTTGTATCCTTACCATCCTATATTCAATAACAATGACAAATAACAAAACGTGCACATATGAACAACGTATCAGTAGCCATTGGAGCCAAACTGTCGTCGTACATTCAGGCAGATCCATTCATGCTGAGGACCTTATTTCCCTGCTCGTTATAGAATCATCCAGAAAGACTTAAACATCACAAGTGACTTGAGCCGAGTGTTCGTTACAAGATAATTCAGCAAAGGTGTGTTTCTCTGCTTTTAAAATGACAAAAAAGAAACACCTTGAGCAAGGAAAATAACTTGGAAGTTGCAGGTGAAAGCAGATTTCTTCTTGTAATGAACATTAAAAGGCTTCAGGGAAACGCACAGATCGAAAAAGTTTTTTGTTCTGACCCAGTTTTGTACATCTTCCCCTCAATGTAAAGCAAGAAAGGTGGCAGGCCTGAACACTATATAGATGAACATGAGGAATGTTTTGGTTTCTGATGTTTATTCTGGCTATCGCGTCATCTCAGGATCCAACTGGTGTCGGAGTAATTTCCTCCTCCTCCTCCTGTTCCTCCTCCTCCTCCTCTTCTTCCTCTTCTTCTTTTTCAGTGTCTGACTGCGGGGATGTTTCCAGTTTTATACAACTCCCATCCTTCACCCTCAGACTCTGTCAGACTGCGCTGTTTGATCACACGTGATAGAAACCACCTTGCTGTTGCTTACACTGACTGCGTACACTATATCCTAGTGGCCCTGATGAAGTGGTTTCCACATCAAATGGTTCCTCCCATCAGGCTACCAGGCCAGACTGTCAGCTCCCTCTTTGTACTGTAGACGGAGGATGTATGACAAGGCCCCCGGTAATTGTTACCATCCCGGTTTAATTGGTAATTTGAAGTGGCAGCTTGACTTCACAGATCTCCTCGAGAAAGTTCCACCTCATGTGAGTGTTTCTGCTGGCGTCCAGGAACAGGAAGTAGACTTGCGCCAGCCTTTTCGATAAGGGGCATTCTTTTCTAATCAGGAGCTGCAGTGAAAACAACTTCATAAACACATTTAAGTGATTTCACATGCGATGCCTGGCACCACAGTGTGAGCTAATGTGCTGATTGAGACGGGAACATGTGCGAGACAGACTCAGATTCTGGACGCATCCGTACATCCATACATTTTCTATCACGGTTTTCTATCTCCTGCACTCGTGCACTCCGAGCTGTCTTGGCGTGAAGGTGGGTTAGATCTCGGTCAAGTCGGCTATTTATGGGCCACACTGGTAACTGTAAATGAAGATGGACAAAGGTTCGGTTTTAAAAAGGAGGGCAAGATGGAACTGCAAAAAATGGTTGCAGAAAGAGACTAAAAAATGACTGTCAATACATGTAGGATCCCTAACAAACTGGTAGTTTGTCTAAATCGTAAAAAGGAAAAAGCAACCAAAAGAAAACAAGAAACAAAGTAATCACCAAAATTCACACCTACAGAATTGCGAACCAGCCTCATGCGGATGTCTTTGGCCCAGGAATTGAACCTACAATCTTTGCACTGTTCAAGTCATTGAAATCTGGCCAAAAGACTTGTGCACAATTTCAAAAAGCACAGAAAAAACTGCCCGTGTACTCATGGGCAAGGGCTTGATCTCCAACAGACCCAAAGCAGACATGAAGAGTCAGAATGAAAACACATCCTTGTGGCGCTCTAACTGTCTTGACTGGGCTTACTGGCGACCTGCAGTGTTGCTCCGTGCAACTCTGCGTGTGGAACAGGCCTCAAATAGAACCTCAGATTTTTTTTCCGTCATTTTTTTTTTTTTTTCATTCTTTCTTCAACACTTATGCAAAGCCTCCACTGTACTTCTGCTCACGGTGCAACTTCCCCAGGCCCCCCAAAGCCGAGGTGGCCACAGCACACAAAGAGCGCTCAGGTAGGATATCATTCGTAACACATGTGTAACTGATACACTCGGCTCATTGTAATCAGAGGTGACAGAGGATTTTATAAAAAGCCCCAAAATAAAGTAAATTGTCATGCTGTGTGGAATTTCCCTTGACATCCACGGGCCCAAAATAATATTTTCCATAAGATTCATTTTCCCAAGCACCCTGAGCAGCAACGACTCTTTTTTTTTTTTCTGTCAAAAAAATCAGCGTATTATTGGAAGTTCCCATCTCCCTTAATGTCAAAAACGGTCAGTCGTCGAAGGCCTCAGACTCTTCAATTCTCTCTTGAGGTTGAAATGATTTCAAAGTCATATCTGCACCGTCTCAGGGAAAAAATAATCTCCTGTTACAAAATGTTAGTTTGACCAGAAACAAGAAAGAACCTCTCAGCCCAAAATGACCATTTAATGCTAATCCCTTAATTATGTCAGAAATCTCTTGCAACTTTTTGCAATGGTTTGAGGACACACAAGCTGCCATTGGATCAAATTAGTCTCGCAGCACTGATGAAAATGTGCAAAAAGGTTCCCGAGGTGCCTGTGTTGCATTCCCAAACCATTCCGTGCAGCGTAGAGCTGTGTTTCATTTTTCAGGACTGCCGGCGGTTAATGAAATGATCTTTGAGTCTGAGCGAGGATATAAAGAGATCTTGTTCAGTTACACTTGGGTGAAAACAAATTGGAACGTGACAGATGTCAAAAAAAAAATGCAAACAGCAGGTAGTTAGGAAGCACCGGGGATCAAGTTCTGCGCTGTCATTTCAAATTAGTGTGTATTAAAGTTTCTGTTTGACTTGGAGGTGAATTATGCTGCGTAAATGGCAGATATTATTCATTACAAAGCGTCATGTGACATATTCATAAATTACAAGTGCAGCGTGAGTCAGAAACAAAACATGGGCATTTTTCTAGGGAAACTCAGGACTGGGGTTCAGACTGAACGTGGTCCTGAAAGCAGGAGAATTGCACTGCACTTGAGCAGAAAACGTGGCGACGCAGTGAGTGCTGCTTGGTTTTGCCGCTATTGTTTGCCAGAAATGATAATGAAACTTTTCATTTTCAAAGAACAAGTTAGAAGTGTCCCATATCCTGGAATCTACTCCCATGATACTGATTGGGAGCGTTCACTGCAGATGACTATGAGTGAGAGATAATGGACTTCAGGAAGTCGACACAACTAACTGCGTTGACTAACTGCGTGATCGGCTCATTTGTATGAATGATGAGTTGAACAGGCTTCCCTATTAAAGTGGCCAGTAACTCTAACTGTCTTAAGAGACATGAAACATTAAGACCAAAAGAATCCTGGAAGTAATATCTGCCTCTAGGAATTCCGACGATAAAATAAAGAAATAATATAAATAAAGAGTTTGGAAGGTCCTGGAAGGAGGCCGCCTGAGTTCCTCTGTGGCCGAGTACATTTCACCGTCGTGCCATGTTTATACGTGTGTAAACATAATTGGAGGATCCTGTTGCCGACTCACAGCTGTTCACCCCCCACCGAGTCTGGACAAAGCCTTACGTAAATGCTCGTTTATAACATAGTGCACAGGAAAAAGACAGATGGATGTGTGTGTGTGTGTGTGTGTGTGTGTGTGTGTGTGTGTGTGTGTGTGTGTGTGTGTGTGTGTGTGTGTGTGTGTGTGTGTGTGTGTGTGTGTGTGTGTGTGTGTGTGTGTTATATAAACGCTATATATATAATATATAACATAATTTCTTACCTTGATTTAAAAAAGTCACAATATAAGCATTTCCACTGACCAACGATTGACAAATTGATGAAAGGTTTTCCTCTAAGCAATAATAAGGGTAATGATAATGATAATCATCATCGTCATCATCATCATCAAAATCACAATTCTACTAATAATAAATCGTCTCCTACTTCTGAAATCAACTGCACATATAAACATTTTTCTGAGTTGATTTATTTTGTGGAAACTTCCCTCGGTCATCCAACTATAGGACACAAAATCCAATACCCCCCCCCCGACCCCTCCTTCTTCTTCTGCTAATTCCACTGGCCCACCTGCCTCGACCGCGACCCAGAAACACAGGACACTTGGAGTGCAGCGCCAGATCGCGTCCTAATACCTGGTCATTAGCTGCTAATAACCCTCACTTACGGAGAAACTCTTGTTGTCCCTCTTAAATGAGGCTTGATAAGAGATTTGTTAATTGAGGGGAAATTCAGACTTGCAGTGTCAGTCGGTGTGTATTATTCACTCCGGGCTGCTGCGGCTGTGCACCGCTGCGGCTACTGGACGGGGGTAGACCCCAGTCACTTGCCTCCTCAACACCTGTGTTTACTTTGGGGCCTCGGACCTCATGACCCAGCAGCAATCCTTCACTCACTCAGAAGATGGAGTGAGCTTGCAGCCTCCAAGTATGTGCTGTCGGTGCACTTTTACCACTGTGTGACTCCTCTAAGACTTTCATTAGGGGGGCACCGGCCCAATGACTGGTCTAATTTACAATCTGCTTCCAGATTCTGCTCCAAATTCAAACATCCAGATCCCGTTTGTTTCACCACCGTGTAAAGATGAAACCAAAAATCTAAAAGCAGCTTTGGTGTCTTCAGGTTTCTTTAGAAAAAAAAAATCAAAAAAATTAAGCACTTTTGGTGCAAGAAATGTCAGTGAAAGAAGTCATTAATTCAGAGTGAGCCCGTCTCACACTTGGACGACAGGGTTGGACTTGGTGTTTTAAATCTCCCTCCAAGCATTGTGATGCGAGAAACAGATTTACAACTATGCCTGGCTGGAGCTCGCAGGTGGCGGCAGGGAGTTTTGGATTTACGACTTTCTCTCGCACCTGTGAAGGAACCCTTGAACTGCAGCACTGTTGAGCTCTGTCCACCTCGTATCACTCAGGGTTCTGCTGAGTTTACATTCTACCATCCGACCGACTGCTTTCTTATTTTGTTGCTACAGGTTGTTGGTTTCAGGGCATTGACACGTAAACCTGGCAATGCTATTGTCACCAAGATAACAAACAGGCGTCTTGCACGACAGGTGCTGCTAGTATTATAACTTTGCAGTATGGTGAGTGCTTCACCGTTAATTTAAAGTAGTAACTTGTATCACTTGCCCTGTGATACACTTCTGCCTGTGCTCTCCGATTCAGCTCCAGTTCAATTCCGCATTTATTTTCCTCCCTTTGCATTCTAAACCACATCTGAGAGGCTTCCAACGAGCTGTTTACTGCCTTCAAGATGTTAACTCGCTGTGGATCTGATGAATGTTTTGCACAGCCAACCCTGGACGCCTGCCAGCACTCTGTTGCTCGTACTGCAGTGTTAACTGTTCAAATATTAGTGCCAGTGTTGTTTCAGGTGTGGATCAGTGTGCGCCAAAGGGGGGAAAGAAAAAAAAGGAGGGGGGAAAGAGAAACACGTTTCCAAGGAAACGGGCCTGCCAAAGAGTGCAGAGCTGCCACGGTGTCATGTAGTCATTACAGTCTGATATGATTAATATTGGTCTGGATGCCAAAATGAGCTAAGACAGCTGTGACATCTGACATTCGCTGCGATTTAGTCGTGATTTCTATCAGAGGGGGAAAAAAACATGAGTTATTATATTTATGGTAATTCCTGTCAAGAATATGTATTTAGGGAAACGCCACGTTCTGGAATAATAAAAGCTGTCTGTGACTGTTTCCACGCTCCCCCTCTGCTCTCTCCAATTTAGCAAAACATTTCTTTTGCATCATTAGTTTTAAAATATTGCTGCAAAATTTCTTTTTTCTTCTTCTTTTTGTTTTTGCTAAATTCATTCAACTTTAATGTGGGAGCTGAAAAGGCCATAGCAACCAGAAGCCGTGTGTGTGTGTGTGTGTGTGTGTGTGTGTGTGTGTGTGTGTGTGTGTGTGTGTGTGTGTGTGTGTGTGTGTGTGTGTGTGTGTGTGTGTGTTTAAGTTTGAGGAGCTTCCATAAAGAACCTTTAAGGTTTCGTGCAACTTCTTTTTTTTTTTTCTCCACGGTCAAGAGAAACATTTCAAACCTTTTGAGTGTTGTCTTTTCCAGGACGCTGGCAAGTGCAGGAAAGGAACTCAAAGATAACTTCCTGAAAGCCCTGGCGGAGCGAGAGGAGGCCAACCGCAGTGGGAAAATGACTGTGAGTACATTATTACGGCACTCCGATCGCTACGTAATGGGATTCCCCTCAAATATTTCTGCAATTCCATTAGGATGGGAACAAAATCTATACTGTGCCGAGGCGACTCCACAGGCCCCGCCCATCTCTCCCTTAGATTCCATTAGGGCCAGCTGCCATCCCTTTTCCAGCCATAAAAGCATTTTTTTAGCCTAGGTCCAAGTTTTCCCAGTTCCACTTAATAAGCAAACAAGCATGATCATTTTTAAGAAACAGATGAGCTGGGAAAGACCAGAGGTTCCAGTGTTACATTGATGAAGTGTTTGCTCTTGTTAGGTTGTAGTTGTGCCTTCAGACTGGACATGACCTTGATCGGGAGGCCAGAGCAACAGTTGCACAATGACTTTATTTATTAATTTATTTCATTATTTAATTATTTATTTATGTTGAATGACTCATTATTAGAGCTGCAACAATTGATTATCTCTGAAATCAATTCAATCAAAGATGTTATGGGCAATTAAAGAAATATGTGGAAAAAGACGGGTCTGAAAATGACACACAACTTGTCCTTTACCCAGCAGTGGCTGAAATAACAACAACAAAAAGTATAAAAGTCAAAAGATAAAAAAAAAACAATGAATGTGCGTCACAACAGACAAGTGTCTGTGTCAATCAAACAGCTTATCTATGTAGGCGCTTCCTGCTTGGCGGACTTCCACACGTCTCATCATAATGTGGTCGTTTTTGGGTGGTACAGTGAAGAAAGTTGCCCTAGTTGGTCCATGTTCCTCCTCATTATAGACTACAGACACACCCACACACCCACCCACACACACACACACACACACACACACACACATACACACACACAGGTGCGGCTGAGGAGTGGAGAGAGCCCAGTGGGCTTCGTTTGGACCGTGACCTCCAGCTCACCACTCGGACAGCTCGCAGCCGAGTGTGAAGCGGCTGGAATGAGAGTCCACAGCGGCCAGACAGCGGTCTGTCTCACTGTGGCTCCCGTCGGCTGCAATGTGGTATTGGCTCACTTTTCAAAAAGGTGTTCAGAAAGCAGATTTGAGGACATGTGGCACTCCATGGCGAGGCAGCTGGATTTGCTGACATTTCAAGTCTTGAATCCACTGTGAGGAGCTCCAATCCCACCATCCATCCATTTTCAATACCCGCTTCTTCCTCAACTCTGGGTTTCTGGAGTCAGCTGGAGCCTATGCATCTCCAGTCACTTTTTTATTTTGCTGGTCGGGCCACAACCACACCGCCATGCCTGCATCCTTTGAGGATGAAGAGGCGGTGGCTGGAACCATGGCTCAGCTGGGACAAAAACAGGAAGCTGCTGCGAGCTTGTAAACCTTTGTAGCCGCAGCGGTGTCAGTTTTATCAGAGCGTCATGATGACATTTCCTCATTGAAGGAAGAGAAACAAACTTTTCTGTACCCTAGATTGCCGCTGAGGAGAGATTCGGTGGAGCAACAGGAGGTGACACGCCTCAAGTGTCTCCCCTCTCTCCAGCTGGAGGTCCTGTGCTGGTACCAACCCACAGGGACACTTAACAATAGGGAAGGAGGAGCGAGCGCCAGCCTGTGTTGCGGCCAAAAGGTCGAAGTAAAAGCTTTTTCACCAAGCTGTTTTAAGCATCCAGGGTCACGGACGTCTTTCCATGACACATCTGCCCCCTGCTGGAAGTCGCTTGTAAATTGAGCCGTGCAGTCAGGAGCACCTGGCTTGAAATCTGGCGAGCTCAATCCACCGTGGATGCACCCAGGACAAAAATGATCCTTGACACCGCCTGCATTATGTGACGCAAAGGCGCGTAGCATCGCAACGCCCGACAGAAAGTGCTGTTGTTCTTGTTGTTGTTGCAGGCTTTCAAATTATTTGTACACGTGAGATACTAAAACAGACACAAACAGGGAGTTCCATTTGACCTCTGTTGACCTTTCCCTGTGGGTCGTACAATTATGAAATTCCACGAAGCGCATGCTGAGGGAGTAGCGGTAACAGCGCCGCAAGCTTTGCCCCCTGGGTGTTAACTGTGTCAACAATTCAAAGTGAGAGTTCTCTCTCCCTCTCCCTCTCTCTCTCTTTCTCTCTCTCTCTCTCTCTCTCTCTCTCTGAGCACTTTAAGCAGAATATCACGTTTGCGTATCGCCAACGTGGTTTAGCTGACGTTAAAAATTTTCCCTGCAGTGCTTCCACTTGCGCTGGGAGCAAGAAAAAAATAAAAGAGTCGGATCAGGAAAATGTTTATTTTTCTTGGGAGCTCCGCTCTGTAATTGAACCCACATTTGTGCGCTTAATACCACGGCTCTTTGAAAGTGTTGAAGTAACAGGTAATCTATACACGGTTTGACAAGGCTCGGCCTCCTCAGTTTACTTACACTACGCAGATGTGTTGCAGACAACCACTGCACATGTGGACGAGGCAACGAGGTCCGTTGTTTCTCGAGTCGATCGTCCTGCAGGTCTGGATGGAGGCGTTGTGACGCGTGGGCGCCAGTCTTCTTGATGCAAGAGATATACAATATTATTGTGCAATTGGTTCCCTTGTTAAGAATTTATAGAATCAATGTAAAGCCTGTAGAAACTTAGTTTCTCTTCTTTTCGAGCATATTAGCCATATTTTCCCGGGAAATGATTTGTCTAAGTGGGTTAACTTGGAAATTTTGGTTCACCTCGATAACAAATTGTTATTGAGACACCTTTTTCTTTTGCATAAAGTCATTTCAATCATCTCTTCCTGGTTTTCACTCTTTTGAATTTCTGTTTTGCCGGTGGAGGAGTATTCTTTTTAAATTGTTGATTCAACTCCAGGGCTGCGTGCACTGCGAAGAGTTTGTCTAAATGAGGTAAGATCGAACGCACAGTTGTGGTATTATTTGATTAGCGCGACATCGGTCCAATTAAAAGAAATCAACAAATACAGAGCAGCGAGGAGAGAAGGAAGCCAACTCTTGTGTGGTGAGGACACGAGCTAAGAGGCCACGCTGTCGCCTGAGGACATGCAGTGACAGTTCCATTTATTTACAACAAAGAACAAAGTCGGGCGTCGCATGTCAAAATGATTTATCTTTTCCAATTAAACGCTTGTTGCTTAAAAAACGAGGTGTTGACATGTAAACAGCATCCTCTGTCTATCATTCCAAATATCCCTGGAAGTTGACGTTGCCTCGCCCACCAAAGTTGTTTAAGGTGTTTTGGAGATCCTGAATCCGACGTCTGGTCGCCAGCTTTGGCATAAAATCAAACCCATGATGCTTTGGACTGAGTCCTTTTATTTTATTCTCGATCTGCGCTGAGAACCGCGGTTGTCATGGATGCTTCCTCGAGTTTTTGTTTCCTGTGCGTTTAATCAGCCGGTGTGTTTCTCTTGGTTTCCTCCTCGATGCGCAGCTGGTCTACACGTGACTGCTCACAGCGCGGAGTTCAATGTTTCACCAACCCGTTTCAAATTTATTACCCACGGCCATCTGGGACGCGACTCTCAACTTATTGTCGGTATGAACAATATCTTGGAAGGCAATCGATCAGATGGACTTTGTGTCTGTTTGTATTCAAAGCAGGCCAGTTTGCTTCTCTCCTGCCAATTCAGTGAGTTGGTTAAATGGCTCCAGTCTTCCTGCTGGTGCAGAAACTTGCGTCATCGCCCACCAGCAGCCCACAATGCCAAAACCAGGCCCCCAGAGTCCAAGATGGCGGCCCATTCATTTCAATGAAGTTGCTCACCTAGCACATACATCGAAAAAGTTTTTGACTTTTGCATAAATGGGCTCACATGATATATCAGAGCGATTCGGGAGAACATCACTTACAGGCACGTCAGAGCAAGCTGAGACAGCAGCACGTACGACATTGTGACGTCACGCTGGGAATAAACTCTTTTCTGGTGATGTTCTGGCCTTAACATTTTTTTAAAGACTAAAAGACCATAACTGAAATATCTACGATAGACAGATTTGCTATGAATCACGTTTTAAACGTGTTTATTTTTGTATTGCGGCCTATGGGAAAAATGCTTTTTGGGGCCATGGGATTTTTTTTCTTGCTGCAGTACCACTAGGGAAATCTGTGCGCCGGCATATTGCCAGTCCGGTATCCAGTTCTTTATAATACATCCATGGCCGAAACCAGTCGGAAGTAGTCTCTTGTCCTCTTAAAGAAATATGGTCGATATCTAGTGAAACTGCACCTCAGCAGCATCTAATGGTCAGAAAGCACATTGCAGACATTATTGTTGGTCATCTCTGTTTTCTGACGTCCCACTAAATCCCGTCTCTGTCTCATAGCAGCAGTGAAGTCAGGGTAAATGGAAGGTGGAAGATATCCATATGGATTTTTTTTTCATTTTATTTCCATTTCCCTTGTATCTCGCACATTGGTTCTTGGATTGCAATCTGGTTTAAGCTTTTTTAAAAAACAATCTGTTCCAAGTCAGACTTGAAGGGATTATTTTTCCACTTCCCAGATTTTTCAGGCAGTGCTAATGAGGCTCAGTTATGTCCAGATATGCTTTTGCTTTTGATGCTTCTCAGATTCAAGATGTATCAAACTCAAAATCTGGCGTTTAGTTATTGGAGCCAACATATAAATATCTATCTATCTATCGTTCTATCTATCGTTCTATCTATCATTCTATCGTATTCACCTGGCATTTGGCTCCTGTCATAGTTAAATGTATTCCACACGCCATCTTCTCATACATCTGCTTAAAATCGCCCGAGATTACGCAGCATGAAGTTGGAAAGCGTCAGATTACCCACGTTAATCTCTGATCTGGTTGAATAATAAGACCACCCGGCGTCGCAGGGGATCCTGCACGCTGCTCGGTGCAGACTTTCTTTTGAAAGCTCGGTGCTAAGCTCCGACCTGCCACACGCCTCAGACCTGAGGATCAGCTCCGCTAACACGTTCCATCCCTCATATCTGCTGGTTCTCACCGAGCGCTAATGCAAAGCAGTTGTCCTACATGTGTTTTCCACCCTGTTCCATTACTGGTTACGTTTCCACATCGACCTTTATTTGAAGTCGTTCCGAGTTGTTCACTTTAGCAGACCCACCCCATTCTTAAAAAAAAAAGAGAGAGAAAATGGTTGGGAAGAACTTCTCTACAAGCAGCCAGCAGACTCATTCACAGTTGTGTGAATGATGGCAGACTGTAGATTTGCTCTCAAGGTCTTTTTTTTGTATGACCAAACGGTATTTTGTCTTTTAAAATTTTCGCCATCTCTGTCGCATCAAACTGCACATGTTAGTTATGGAAGTATATGTTATATAAGTTTTTTTACGGTTCCTGTTTTTTCCTCCGTACAACCAAATGGATAAAAACATTTCCGCCTCAAAAGCAGAATTTTCTTTTATTGTGTCTTCAGCAGTGACTCTGGCATTGAACTTTCCTCATGACTTGGAACTTTAATGACTAAACTTACAAAAAAATCCTTTAATTAATAAACTATGCTACCAGTCATTTGTTTCACTTCACACTTTAATGTTTTATCCTCCGTGAGTCATGTGCTTATTTTACAATTTTTTTGTTAATTGACATACGTTGTTAATTGTCATTATATATATATATAAATATATATATATATATATATACATTGTGTGTATATACAGTATATATATATATTTTTTCCTAATAGATAGGAATGTGCATTATTGTTTTCCAAAAGATGGGTATGTCCATGATCCCTGAAGACTCCTGCAGATCTCCCTTCAGCTTGCTGTGGAGGTGCACTGCAGTGTTGTTAATTATACATTAGGTCGTCGGGGGTTTTTGGTCGGTGCAGGTGACAATAAAACCCCACAGCGTCTGCCTCCCTGTATCTTCCCCGGACCCCATCTGCTCTAACGGAAGCCGTTGGCCCCGTGACACTTCTCTCAGGCATTGCCGTCTTTATATTTTTCCACAAAGTGCCTCGGCGTTGTTGTGACGGGTTGGGAATCGGCCTTTTCACGCACACAATGGACCCGGAGAAGAAGATACTTAGCACCGAGCCACCGGCTCTCCCGCAGACGTTCAACATTTCCATTGTCATCGTCGTCGGTGTCATTCATCAGGAAGGCAGTTGAGGGGGCGGGGCTCTTTTGTCCTTCTTTCATGTCTGCCTCAGCCTTTCAAGCCAGGTTGAAATTACACCTGTCAGTTAATACGGCGGTCAACTCCTTCCGCCTGCTGCTGCTGCTGCTGCAATGCAGAAGATTGATGGCAGACACAGTTCTCAGTTCATCTTTGTCTGTTGCTGCTGAATGCCTTCTGACAATTCACTCTTTTAGTTTGTTTTGTTTTTTTTTAAAGGAAAAGCATCGTGACAAATTATGTTAACTGTAGACGTCCCACTTAAAACCACTCTCGGTCTGGAGGTGGAGCCCTACGCTATCTTTTTGATCAACTGCTGAACTGCCGGAGCTTTCCGTGCCTTGACTCCATTGTGCTTTTCTCTTTTTTCTTCTCCCCCTTTGCCCTGCTCTGTTGCAAAATCTGCTCTGCTGCCAGAAGTCACTTACCAACAAAAGCTGCACCTGGGCAGCTTGGCTGTTATTTGCACTGGGTAAGAAGTTAAAAGTTTTTTTAATCAAATCCAGGTCACACCTGTGCAGGAGGCCTGAGGGTGCCCATTGTTGAGAGGTTCGCATCTGAAACTGGAGGTGCGCTCCCACCGCCCGCCCTGCTCCCGCTGTTTGTTTTCAGTTGTTTGCGGCGAGGCTCCGATGGTATCGGCGGGTGAAATTGCAACACATCGTGTGTAACGTTAACCTGATGAATGGGCGCAGAGATTAGCGGCTCAGAGCTCCGGCCAAATTCACCAACCACGAGTTGTGTGTGTGTGTGTATGTTCTACGAATTGTAGCCTGCAATACAAGTTATTGATATATCATGCTGAAATGATAAGCATTTGGCTGATGAACTGAATTTATCTTTTCAGAGCAACAGTTGGAATGATAAACAGAAGATTCTGGGCCTTTGTTTTATATATACATACTAATCTAAACGTGAAGACCAGTCACTTGTTCTGACTGAACTACTTATCAGTGTCACTGTCAGTTTTAAATCAAGTTATTACTAAACTACTGACTGAAAGACAGAAATTTGGACTGGACTGGCGGCATTTGGGAAGGTCAGGTTTTATGTTCACTTTCTGTTTCTTTCATGTTTTTAGTTGTTTTATTTTCATATGAAAAGTCAACCCTGTCTCAATTTATGAAACAATATAGATTTGTTCGTTCTAGCGATAATCCCAGCGGTGCAGGGAGCCGACGCTCCTGCACGCTGCGTTGCAAGACTGAGGTTCAGTAACCACGTGAGTGAAGATGATGAGTGTCGGTTTGGAATCCCTCCACCCCAAAATTGGCCTTGACACCGGACAGCATAAGTTTAGCGTTGGACGGCTGCCTCTTTGATATACGACTTAAAAGCCTTCGTGCAGTCCTTTCAAACCGCAGATTCCCTGAGATGTAACTTTTTTTTTATTTATATGTATATATATATATATATATATATATATATATATGTATATATATATATATATATATATATATATGTATATATATATATATATATATATATGTATATATATATATATATATATATATGTATATATATATATATATATATATGTATATATATATATATATATATATGTATATAAATATATGTATTTAAACTCCATGAAACCTCCTCATTCTATCAACTTCTGGCAGGACAAATGTCGGGTTCAAGGAGAAATTTGTTTTGTGCATTGTCCAAAAAAAAAAAAACTTTTTTGTGTCTGTAGCTGTAACATCAGAGCTTTATGTAACTGTATTCCAATTGCTAACAATTGCAAACTAACAAGTATGCATGCTATTTCACATGTTGCTGTTTTCTAAATCACGTGCAGGTACATGCTTAGCACTGATTGGGGAACGATAATAGTGAACCTTGCCAAGGATTGTATTTGATTAGACTGTAGAGCACAGTGGGAGAAATCAGAGTTGTGCCCTGTTTTGCTCTTTTTCTTTTTGCTAACTTTTGAAATCTTGAATTTTTTTTACAGTTTCAGGAGCTAATTCATCTCTTTGGTAATGATTTTCTTTTTCTGTTCCACCCAACCTCTCTGTTGTGGAATTTGTCTGCTTGGTCTGCCCTGTGTGTCTCATGCCCCGAGGGGACATCCTGCATAAAGGAAGTGTTTGTCTTTGGTCTGTGGACCCAGCGAGTTCTGTATTGATAAGCTCCTGTCGCTATAGATAATAAGGTGGTCAGTCATGCAGCCCAGAGATCAAGTATAGCATTGAAATTAAAGAGGAATTCCCAGCCCTATTGCATTACAAGCTGTGTGTGTGCGTGTGTGTGTGTGTGTGTGTGTGTGTGTGTGTGTGTGTCCCACCGCTGGCTCCTTTGTCCTTGTCATGGGCAGTAAAAACAACAATGGCAAGTTTGATTTCAAAGCAGCGGGGACCAAGGTGGACGGCCTTTGGAAAGGAAAGAGTCCTGCAGGGCTATCGGATGACCTTGACTTGAATGGTGTCACAGAGTTGTGGAGAGGTGGGGAGAAGGCTCCAGCAGTTTGCAACCATCTATCAAGTCAAACAAAAAAGACCTTTTTTTGTGGGGGGGAGGGGTCCGGAGAAACAAGCATTGTGGTATTTGAGAAACACCTGATTGGAGTCGGGTTTCGATTGGACTCAATTTTACCCCGTAAAAAAAACCCAATGCGGGCCCAATATTTATGTGCCTTAATAACCAACTGCGGTGTTGGTCTTCTCCGTTGCAGATCTTCTGTGGGCGGTGTGCGGGGCACATTCTCACAGTGTCATTGTGAAATATTCATTTTGGCCGACCAGAAGAGCCGAGCGTCCCGGGCTATTAAAAGAAAAGGCATCGCTAAACCATTATGTCTCGGGCCGGAGCTCGCCGCCAACACGGCAGCTGCGTCCCGTCTCTCAGTGCGCTGCGTCTGCCAGCGTGGGATTCGGATCGGAATGAGGAAAGGAATGATTAGAGCGCTTCTTATGTCAGAGGCTTCTTAATAGATGGCAATTAATGGCGTGAAGAGATCGAGATTCAGTCCGAGCCACGCATGAGTTTCCGGGGAGGGAGGGAGGGAGAGTCGAGCTAACCGCTTAGTATTGACGCACTGTTTTTTTCTTTCCCTCTTTCTTTTTTATGAATGAAAGTGTGACTAGTCGCTCACAAAAAAGCCAAATCCAGTGGGAAGTGGCTCTGCGGGACATTTGGAAGCTGTTCCTAGGAGGATGACCGGAGAATCAGACATCACGTCATCTATCAGTTGGCTTCCAGAATGCGAGCGACGTTCCCGGCCGACTGTGTTTTGTCACTGTAATTATTTATTCTCCGCCACCGCCCCCCCCTCATTCCCCCTTGTGAACAGCTGCTATTGTCCAGAGTCTTTGCCCCCAATACGGTGACCCCTGGACCATTTCCAGAGCAAATGAAAATGGATACACTTAATCTAATCCCTGACGAGATTTCACCTCGTCTTGCACGCGGGCCAGTTTTCAAATCACGGTGGCGGCCGCACACCGGGCAGCCTGCAGACCAGCGGCAGTGGCAAGCAGGATGGAGAGTGATAGTGAGATCACTGTTGCTTTGCTTTGTTTTTTAAGGTGGAGCTAAACATTTCTCAACGTTTTGAGCAGTTGAGCAGGAACACATGAGCTATTCATGCAGTGATCTTGGTGCTTCACACAGAGGAAAATGGCCTCGTTCACATTAATCAGCTCTACTGGAGGCTGAAAAATTAAATTTCTCTATAACAATTATGTTCCAGTCTTTGGACTAAAAGTCCTCACATATTTTTTAGATTGTGATTAGGTGAAAAATCTATCCTTACTTTTGCTTTCTCCAATTTTTAGGAAATTTGATGCACCCAGGTTGTTGACCACACCCCCAGCCAGGTCTTGGCCCCACCCTCTGAGACCACCTAATTTCTATCCCCTTCCAAACATGTCGACGGTTCAACAAAGAATCAGTTTTAGCAGGGAGTTAAAGCCCTGGGGTTTTTGCTTGAGCCAGAAAACAAAGGGCTTAAAAAAAAAGAAAAAAGAAAAAAAAACTGTTTGCTGATCTTTGATCTCTGGAACTGGGCCTCCACCAGCAAAAGAGTGAGCGAGACAGCCAGCGAGACGTTGAAATACTTGAGGGTGCTGAGCAGTCACCTGACTTCTAAAACAAACAGTCGATGATGCTGTAACAGGTTAAATTTTCGCAACCCTTCCAAAACGCTCTTTGGGAGCACAAGCCTGTGGCCTCTTGCACAACATGTTGATTCTGAGCCGTCCGACTCCGACAGCAGACCAGACCGGACCTGACCAGGTGCTGTGCATCATCTTAAAAACAGCCAGAAGTCATTTGCAGAAAACTTGAGCGTAGTCGAAGGGCTGCAGTCTTCCACAGTTCCTGCTCAGTTTCCCATTTTCGCCCGAATGTTTGTTTTTCTTTGACGTGTCAAGGCTGCGCGCTGCCTCCCCGTCACAGTCAACCGCCTTTATTTATCACTGCATCATGATTAGCGTCGCCTTCAGTTGTACCTTTTCTCTTCCCTTCCCACATTGAAAAGACTCTGAGAGCATTTGCTTGTTTTCAACATGCCGAGGAGGATTTGAACATCTGCGTTAAATACAACATAAATGTTTCTGGTTGGTCCCTGGTGGAATGTGCACCTGCTGTGTGCTGCCGCTGATGTTTTTTTTTTTGTTTTTTTTCCCCTCAGTCTCTTTGGGCCTAAATCAACACTTTTTGCAACTGGTTCTGCAATGGCCCTAACGCGACGTAAACTTGTCTTCATTACCTGCGAAAAAGCTCTGGTGGTGAAAAAAAAACAATCCACATCTGTGAGCCTGTGTTTAAGTTTATCATTATAATGCTGTCAAGGCCGAGTTGAGCGCCTCTGTTTTCCGTTCAATCCCATCTTTCTTACATCATCCTGTTGGATTTTCTACCAAAACAGTGATTAGACTGCGGTGGTTTGTGTCTGAACCCATCCATCTCCTGGCCCTCTGTGGGGGAGGGAGGGGTGGGTGGATTCACTCACATTCTCAAGTGAACTTTTGAGATTCATTTAAAGGGAAACAACACAAGTGGGGCTTCTCTGCTGTGTGGGAGGCTGTGTTTTGTCGACAGAGCTCCCCCTAGAGTTTTGTAGTGCAAGTTGTAAAAAGGCTGTCCGCAAGGCTGGGTATTGGGCCAGGAGAAGCTACGAGACGTGTGCAAAGAGCCTCAATTTTCCAACTCCGCTACAGCTGTGTAATTACAGTGAAAATGTTGCATCCTTCCTCTTAAAAGCCGCAGATGTAGTTTATGTCGAGTGAAAGCCATCACTGTGATTTTCTCTTTTATTCAACTTGGGAAAAAACCCTTTACCAGCTGATGGAACTCTGCAATGTGAGAAATTTGCAATTCATTGTGATGCTTGTGTTTACTATATGACCTTTGAGAGATGATGGAGCAGTGCAGCCAGATGTCTCCTGGCTGGGACCGACCCTGACAGGAGTGACCGGATCAATGGCACGTCAGCGACTACTCTGTTCTCCGCCGCCTACAGTAGCTCTTGAAACCTTCGCGCTCTTCCATTAATCAGTCATTGGAACGTTTCCCCGCAGCGAGCTTCCCAAAGAGCTACTGCGGCTCCTTTGCGTTTTCGGAATGCGGCGCCTTCGGCTTCTTCCCTTTTCGCACAAGGTTCTCGTGCAAATGGCTAACGAGGTAGCCCCATGAGCGGTGAAGGAATCCATTTGTTGTCCAAACACTGATACCCAATCTGGGAACTTAAGTTAATGCCTCTGCGCTCGTAGCGACATATGGAGCGGATTCTTCGGAATCTTCTTTGTTTTATCACCACACACTGGAGCGCTTTGGCTGCATATTATTCCACCTGAGTAAATAGCGGCCGGTATCTCTCCTACTTAGAGCCGTCCACATGTCTTCCAGAGGCGTCCGGGCCGCGGCCTCTCGCCGCTCTAACTCCCCCCTCTTACCCTCCCGCCTCATCTCTCACCGCCATTGGCGGCGCGATCCAGTAGTTTGTGTTTTTGATTAGCGTCCTCAGAGAGCAGCTGGCCGATGACGGACGCTCTCTCTCTCTGTTTCCTACATGCAAGGCCCGCTGCAAAATACCGAAATTTTGAGATCATGGTTTAGCTTTCGGGCTTCTGAAATCTGGACGGGCCAAATTCTCTGCATACTTTCATGTGGCTGTAATGCATATTAACACGCAGGTTACTTCTGCAGAAGAATCCAGATGGTTTGAGTCTATTAATAAATGAGGAAGATTTGGATATGGAGCAGCCTGCCGGGAGAAAAAGGAAAGGTATTTCGTTTCAGGGCCTGTTTTTATTAATAGTGTGTCTCCCAAGTGTTGTACCTCCTGATAGAAATAACTTAAAGGTGCAGTCCACAAAAAAAGTGTTGCGACCATCGCTCTCTCCTGGTCAAGTGCCCTGAGGTTGAACGTCATCACTGGGGAAACATGTAAGCTTGGCACTTTCAAGATATGAGAAGATTTTTTTTTTAATGGATGCCAGTGACGTGTTTTTATCTCCACTTTGCTGTTTCCATGGTTTTAGGGAAGCTGTATAAACATCTCTTTGCATTTTTTACATGCCTTTTTCAAGTGGATTTTTTTTTTTTAACATAACGTAACACTGGCAGCAGAGCAAGGACGTGAGCCAACATCTGTGTGTAGATGGGGCAGATTGAGAAAAGGTCAATCCTCCTACATCCTGATGTTTAAGTAGAAAATCCAATCAGGAAAATTCAAGTTTTGATGTCGAATTAAACTTGTGAAACATGTCCAACGTACAAACAGTGATCTCAAAGATAACTTAATAATAGCAGTAATCATAATAAAGTTTATTATAGGAGTTTATGAAAGCACACATTGTATCCCCGCTCCAAATTACACACAGGTCTATTCAAGCATTTCGCTTCATTATCATTTGGCCGCACTTGACGGCGGCGGCCAGCCAGAACTCACCTGTTGCTGTGGCTGTTTTCCTTGGTTGCCGACCAAAGTGTCTGGGACGGGAGCTGAGCCTCCCGACCTCAGCCAGGAGCGGCCGCAGCGCCGCCGAGGGCTGCTGTTTACTTTCCACTCTGTGCTCTCAGTCCGCTTCAGCTGCTCTGCTCCTCCGCCGTCCGGCTTCCAGCAGGACTTTATTTATCAGCCACGTCCTCCCAGCCATCATCTGGCTGTGCTGATACCACCAAGGTCTGCACGTCCACTTTATCTTATCCTGCTGGCAGACCAAAGCATCGCTCTAATCTTGTTTTAGCAGAAAATGGCCTGATATCGGCCGGCGGAGATCAGGAAAAAGGTCGAAGAGAATAAACATGTTTTACAAGCCGACACGCAGCATGGCTCTCATGATGGCAGGCCGTGTTGTTGTTTTTTTTTGTTTTTTTTTTTATTCTTGCAGCAACACCCCCCTTTAGTCTTCACCGTCCCACAGCTGTAGATCAAATGGAATCAAAGTCTCTATTATTCTTTTCCTCTCGCGGGGCCGAGCCCTGGTGGATTTTCACGGTGTGGAGACGGCCGTGAAAACACTGTGAGCTCCTTGTGATGCAGTGTGACAGGCCGCGATTGCAGGAGTCCTCTCAGGCGGGCTGGGGGCAGGGGGGCAGGGGGTGTCGGGATGGTGTTTGGTGGGGGGCGCTCTGGGGCGGGCCACGCGGGCCAAGCAAAACAGAAGGGTGTTTGAACACCTATTTCCACTGGGAAGAGGGGAGGGCGCCCCTGCGAGCTTTAATCAGGATCTTAAAACAGGCCGGCCTTTGATAAAAGAGGGCCGTGCTCCACGTTTATCTTGTTCCTCTTGAGGCTCTGCTGGCTTATGTCATCCACTTTGATCCATGCCTCTCTTCATTTATTTATTTATTTATTTATTTTACTTTTTCAACAAGCGCAGCGTCCAACGTCTCTCTGCTAAAGCTGCGGTGAAGAAGGAGCAGGGGAGAGAAAAAGAGCTCTGACCCGTACTTTACCCTCTTCACCGCCAACACACGTTCAAAATGTATGACTTTGTGTGGTATGCACCTCCCACGTCCCCCCCTCCTGCCCGCACGGAGGAAATGGTGCCATTAATTTTCCGAGCGCTTGTCACAAACATCACCTCCCCGGGTTAAAGAGGAGCTGTGACAGGGCGCTGCGAGCGAGGGCAAACTGTGTTTGACTTGGACGTGTTCCTGGCGATGAGGCCGGACCCTGCAGCGGTGCCTCTTGGCAGATGTCACGCCTGAGCGCGTCGGAATAATGCTGATAGGAGCAGCAACTCGGCTCCTAATCTGCACATCAGCGTTTAGCTGAGACCAGATAGTGGCAACCAAATCTTCCCCCTGAGTTGCACTTTTTTCAGACTATAATGAGAAATACAAATAAATCGCAGCGACCCGAACGTCCAGGTAGCGAAACCTCTCGCCTGCTGTGACAGCAGAAATGAGTTTGCTTGGAATAAACAGAAGGAAAAAAAAAACTGGCCGTGTTGTAGGCGGCTGAGAGCCACTGCGGCTGCGGGGATGCTGAGCTGCTGAAAAAAGAGCCGTGCGTACGCAGAAAATAAAGCCTTGTTTGTGGGAAATGCGAGGAGAAATGTAACACGGAGGCAGCCGCGTGTTTGAGTTAGCAGGTGATCTTTGGCGGCGGGGGAGAGGAGGGATTGCAAGAACAGCACCGCAGCGACCGCCAACCGTCGCTCCCAGAAACGGCTGCGAGAATAAGCAAAACATCCCCCGGATTCAGCTTTATATTCTGGGCGAATCACCTGTTGCGGTCAGATGTGGGTTACAGGACTTCCAAACTGACCCGGTCGGTGCTACTGGGACCGGCGGTGTGTGGTTGGGAAAAAAAAGACTCGACAGGAAGTGTGGGCCCAAAGGAAAAAAAAAAACAAAAAAAAACACGCACACAAAAAAAGGACAATGGGAAGGAGGAGAATTCCTCTGCGTCATTAGGGAAGACCAGGATTAGCAGAGACTTCCTGTTTGCGGCCGGCTCGGCGGGGCCACAACCAGCCTGTGATGTTGGCATTAAAGAGAGACGATAACCTTTTCTCTCTCTCTCTCTCTCGCTCTCTCTCTCTCTCTCTCTCTCTCCCTCTCTCTCTCTCTCTCTTTTTGAAGCGGTACCTTGAACAGGCCAGGCCGGCCACCGGGGGCATGTTTTCTCTCCCATGACACGTCGAGCTGCCACTTAACCCACATGGAGTCGGTGCAGCCTGCCTCCTTTTCCTTCCCCACATCCGACTGACGGATCATAAACTGATAGTAAAGTCAGGGCCCGCAAAGAGAATATTTACGATAATGGTTCGTAAAATAACTTTTAAATTGCCGGGAGGGGAGCTGCTCTGTTTTGTGTCACAGTGTTTTGGTCCTGGCCAAACAGCCCTCCTTCTTTCACCCCCCCTTCGCTCCCCCTCCCACTCCCCTCTTCTTTAAGCTCCACAGGTGTGAGCTGTTTGCTAAAGAGCTCTGCGGTACTTGACCCCACTGAACGTGAGCTGCAGCAGCTCAACACTCTCCGTCGTGCCTCCATATTTATGGCCGCTGTTTGCTGCAATTTGTCACACAAATGGGGACCAACAGTCGCCCGCAAATCACCCCTTGTTACGTCCCGCTTTGTCAGGATGCGCGTGTTTCAGGCAGGTATTCAGGCCCTTGTGTTTATTTATGTATTTAGTCGACGGGCTGAACATTTTCCAACTGCAGCATTTCCTGTCCAGAAGTGCCTGTTTATGGGTCAACAAATATGCCAGTGAATTTGTGGTGAGCTCTCAAAGTGTCAGCTTCAGACTGTAAACTCGCAAGATGCCTTCAATCGGTGCACACGTTTATTGGTTTTAATTAATTTTTTAAACTATATTGTCTGAAGGAAGAACAAGTTATACTTCATATTCACGCACTAAAACTAAACGAGGATTAAGACTCAACGCGCCACGTGTGTGTGTCCGATGGTTCAGTGGGAAAAAACTATCGTCACTCTCAAAATGTGTCCAGCCTTCAGGAGACGTCACTCAAGTCCTGATTAGCCGCAGCAACAATTCCAACTTGTCCAAATTTAGTGATAACAAGGTCTGTGAAGCTACTGGGTTCTTCAGCAAACTCCTGAAAACTGGAAAAAAAATAAACGTATATATATAATATATATATATATATATATATGTATACATATATATATTTATATATACATATATACATATATTTTATTTGGTTTAAATGTGAAAAGAAAATGTATTTTCCTAGATATTTTTTCACTCACCTTTCAGAGTTTCAGCTGTACGTTATCGCGCGCCATCAAATGTTTAGATTTACAGCTTTTACCTCTGCGTCCGCCTGCCGTCTGTAAGTTAAACAAGTCATATGCTTCTCCAAACAGTGATTGGTTTTAAGTCCTCAGAGCCGGACAACGTTACGGAAATGTTTTCGCTGGAACTTAAGCCCTTGTTGAGAGCGCGTTCATCCAGGCATGTAACGTTTTAACTTTCTCCAAGAGTAAACAGAGCTAATAACCGCCTCTCCAAACAAACGCGGAAACCTCGTGCGCGGGAGGTGCTGGGAAAAAAAAGAGAAAACTGTAATAGTAGCCCGGAGCTTCGCCGCGCAGCTGTGACCTGGAGATCAGTCGTATTAAATGTTACAAAAGGTAAGAACAGGGACTCGCCAGTGCTCAGGGGCACCCTTTAATTGGTACCGCTGTGCCCTTGAGCAAGGTGTTTAACCCCAGTTGGCCCAGCTGATCCTCCTGGTGTTCAGCGGTGCAAGACTGGCCTGTGCGTGGAGGCGGAGTGAGTGCAGAGGAAGTAAAAATGAATTTTTAAATACACAAGAAAGTCAACTGAAAGGGAAGCCTTCTTTGTATTTTTGACTGTTTGGCTCGTCTGATTGTGTAGAGTGGGTCCAAAATGTTTTAAAATCTCCTTCAGTTGCCGCTGAAACAGACTATTCTGTATTTCATTTTTTCTAATTTATTTGAGCATATAATCAAGTGTTGTAGTATTTGTCAGTATTGTACCTTTTCACGAAAAGTCAACTTTAGAAAAGTACAAAATGTATTGAAAGTTTTATTCAGCAACTGTAAATAAGATTTGAACTGTCTTGTATTTGAGAGTCTAAAAACCCCAACGAAAAACGCAATGATTTGACCCTGTGGTCAACTTTTCAGCAGAAGTGATTGACACAAAATTGAATTTGCTCATTCAAATTTTTTTCCCTGTATTAAACCAATGATATCTTTATTTTTAAATGGTCAAAATCGTACCATAGGCCTACTAGAGCGCTCCCTAATTTTTCTTTTGGTGACACAATGTTCCCAAGCACATCAAAGCGGAGATAAGATTTCATGTTTGGTGCTCCGAGTGAATCGTAATCTTTGAAGGACTGGAATTGCGTTGCCCCGCACCGGAGCAGAGTCGTGGGCCACCGACGCCGGCTCCTATTGTTAGTGGCGAGCCTGTGAACGGCTCACTCATCTCGACCACCAAACAGGAGGCCGAGATGGTTGGCATTCCTTGCTACTTTCTCCGACATGTTTGGCCCGTAACGAAGAGGCTTTGAAAGCTTCTGTCAGCGGCAGAAATGCCTAATAACGTGGAAAGAGTTTGTCTCAGGTCAAAAGAATTAACCTCCAGTTGTGTGCGCGGCTAAACTCGGATAAGAGTCAGACAAGGAGCGCGATAGTCAGGCCTTTATAGTCAAGGATTTATTTTGGGTCCCTCCCACGCCCAAAAAACACACTTTGGTTAATTTTGCACGGCCTGCTTGGTATGTGGCGAGATTTCCTCCTCTTCCCACCGCACACTCTAATTGTTCTCCACATAATGACTCTCTGCATACTTTCAGCTTAGCCTAATCTGTGGCTTTTGGTAGCAATGCTTCACGACAGCAGCGTGCACACCGCAAGAGAATTGAATGTGCGGCGCAGAGGTATACAGGACCAAAAAAAAAGGTTGATGTAACAGTGGTGATAAAAGTGATTTCACTGTGGACGTGGAAATTTTTCGTCGGTAGATTTTCGAGGCAAAAAATAAAAGCTTTTCTTTGGGTAGAAAACCATATTAGCCATCGGCTATAAGTTGATTAGTTTGTCCTCTTGAAACGATGAAATGATCAAGACTGCTTTGCCCTTTGCAAGTCGTGAACAAGTCTTTCAAAACTCAGGAGTCATTTGACTGACTCGGCTTACTAATGGCAGAGAAGAGACGAGGCTGAGCGACGGCTATTCTAGTTGCACTTCAGTTTTATATCTTTCACTCTTTGCACAATAAAAATTGATAATTTTCCTATTTCAAATCAGCGGTGTTGGAACAAATAAGTTCCTACGAATCATTGGGCGGACGCAGGAAGTGGGTGGAGCTTCCGGGTCCCAATGACATTTAATTCGTTCCACCTCCAGTGGGCTCTCGCCGAGGCACTTTTTCCCCTTGTCTCAACCTCGGCCCCACCCTCACTCACTATGGAGACGGCAGATCAGGAAACTTCAAATCATCGTAAAGTGCATTTCACCGTTTAGCTGGGAGAACTTCTTGGCTGCAGATGGACCATCTGGTCCCGGCTTTGAAACCGCTGTGCATCTGCCATGCTGATGTATAAGCCGTACATCCGTAAACAATTATGGCACTTAAGGGGACAATGTGTGCAGCTCAACCAGTGCAACTTTGAAGTACACTCCTCCAGCTCTACAGGCATATCTCCTATATTACCACATGAACAAACACGGTTGAGTTTTTTTTTTTTATCTATAAAGTCTATCTGCCTCTTCAAAGACCTGCTCGTAACCTTCTCCCGCCATGATTATTTCTGTCCCCTCAACCTTTAATTACTGAATGGCATATCAGTCTCTTGCTTCCAGGTCTCTCATTTGTGAGTGTTTGACCCCTGAAATTATTTTCCACTTTTAGGCAACATTAAAATCTTGACCACATTTTTTTTTTCAATTAACTTTAATGCAGGCAAAAACAGATCATTTCATTCCTTTAAAACAAAGTAAATTATAGTAACTAAAAATAAGTCAAGTATGCTTAAAATTTGATAATTCTTTTATTTTCTTATGCCTCCCCCCCCCCCCACCCCCCCCCCCCACACACACACACACACACACACAAAAAAAAAGTCTTGCTGACAATTAGCCTCTCTTGAAGTGTCAGCAACATTACAAATACTAAATGTAAATGTTGTTGCAAATGAGTCTAAGTCGGGGGTCTGTATAATGAGCAATCAACAAAGGTTCCAGTGACATTTTTAACTCCGCATAAGCATTCTAGATTTAGACTTTACAGAACAGTGAAAACGTCCACAAAGTGTCCAGAAGACTTTGCAACCCAGTTTCTCTGGATCATGAAGTCAAAATACGCGCTAACAGGGTGTTAAAGTCACTGTTTAAGTAAAGTCTGATCTGCACAGTCTTTCAGACACTCACATGACCCAACACAAGGAGCACGGAGGCATGTTTCATTGGTCTTAGCAAGTTTTGTTTACGTTTTGGTCACTGTGGGTTTCCATTGTTTTGCTATTGTGTTGGGATTCTTACCCTCTGTGAAACACCAGATGTGGATTAGAAAATGTCGCCAGGCTCTGTATAGACATGTTGGTGAGTAGAAAATGGGCAAATTTTGCAAAAGCTCCCCTTTTTAACCATGGAAGCAAACATTGAAGCGTGTCACTGGATGTTTTTTTTTTTTCTTTTTTTTAACGCAACCTTTTTTCTGTTGAGGAACTCAAACAGAGTGTGTCACTTACATGTTGCTACAAAACAAATCACCACCTTGGACAAATACTTTTAATACTCAGATATGAAGAAAAGTAATTGGAGCTCAGCTGAGCCCTTTTGCCCCTGCCAGTGTTTGTCTGATTGCGCTGTGTACACTTTCTCTTTCAAAACCTCACACCTGTGGCTTTGTCTGCCCACTAATGTGTGCACATGTATCAGCAGGTGTGTTATCAATAAGGCCACACTGTTGGGGGAGTAGTTTTGAGGACGGCAAACAGCAAGCGTAGAATAAGTCATCGTCATGCCATTAGCCAGAGATGTGAGGCTTCTTCTTTGGCAAGGCTGAAAGAAAAACTACAGCAGAGCCTCAAAAGTTTTTTCCATGCTCAAGTTAAATTCATTCTTATTTTATTTTATTCTATTATTTAAAAAGTAGATGTATTTATATGTGTATTTATCGGGTGTAGAGTGCAACCTTTTGTGATGAAGCACCTGTGGTATGCTGCAGAATTCAGTTTCAGGCCTTTATCATGTGACCATCTTTAGGGTTATGTTCCCAAAGAACTACGACCACTAAACTAGTCTTGATTGTGAAAGTTTATGGCGCGTGGATATTTTTATTTTTATATCTTTTTTTTCTTTTTGGTCACATTAATAATATGAGGTCAGGTGAAGGAGACATTTAGAGCCATTAGAGGATTTTAGGTATTTACTTAAACTCTGCATTAACCTGAGCAAAGGGGTTAAAATAGTTCAAGCACCATTAGTTCTCGAAAAACACACCAACCTCGATCAATTCCAAACTGAGCTTAAGCCTGTCTACACTAAGGTCTGATGGCAAACGGAGTAGTTCTGTCCAATCTCAGCCTCATTCCCAAAGCAAATATTTTAATGTCATATCTCTGGTACACAAAGTCCTGGATGCGGCAAATATTCCTGTTGGTTTAATGTTGCTTGTTAATCTTTCTCCTAACGAAACAAAACAGAAAAGACATTTGTAAACTTTGACACCAATGGCATTGTGCCAAAGGTTACAAATATTTGTAAGTAAGTCAAAGAAAAAACTAAATGAAAGGTTTCCGAAAAGTAGCGAATAGCCATTTTTATCAAAAAATAAATAGATTTTGTTTTAAAAGCAGTAGCATTATTGTTTCATATCAAAGATAAACAATCGTTTTTTTAAGTCACCAGCAGTGGTGAATGACTCTTTTAAAGAAGCATTTAAACTCAAAAATAAATAAAATAAATAAAAGTGGGTTTAACTGGTAGCAAATGGCAGCGTAACAGTGTAAAAACTTTGCATTTCACAGGCGAGGCTCACAAATTTAAAGTGTGATACCTTTGCCACTAGACTGATGTGGAACCTGAAATAGATTCACTTTAATTTGATGGACATATGGACCAATGCAATGGTCTTAACTGTGACCTTGTTTTTTGAGGGTGGGGCTACAAGATGTTTGCTGTACATCTGGAGGCCACCACACTACCTCAATTTTACCGCCAGTTTCTGCCTCGACCTTCTGAAAATTGTATCATATATATTATTATAAAATAAAGTGAAGCTCTTTGATGACAAATGTAGTGTTTGGTAAGAAAACCTGGACCATGGACCGAAGTCATCATGGTAGAGTGGTGTGTGTTGGTTTTCATATGTGTGTACTGGCAAACTGGCAACGCTGTGTGTATTTGGAGTCCATAAACAGATGAGGGCTTTCCTCCCTGTTTGAAGCAAATCCCCGGTCTGTTGTCCGGATTACTGTGCAGTGGGAGCAGGAGCTGACACTCGGAGAATTGCTGCAGACCCTCCAGGAGATGTCCACCGCTGCAGAACATTTCAACGTTTCAGAAGTTGATAACGTCTCAAGGAAGGTTTTTGTTATTGTTTTTTTCAATAATGCATGGCACACAGGATGCCAAATTATGTACTGGTAGACTTGTCAAGATCAGGCTAATCTCCAAACATTTTGGGAGGAAACTGATGTGACCCCACCCCGCCACCCACAGACTTTGATGTTTTCTCCACTTGACTGTTTGGGACTGAAACTTGAAAAGCCGACAAACAAGGAGATGGTGGAACTGATGCAGGGAGAATGAACGGCTGCGTCAAAAGTGTGCAGTTCACTCGGGGTGAGCTGTTTACTAAAGATGCCAGAGCGGCACGACTACCAAGATGAAAGCTTACCGCAGCCACTTTGCTAACGCTAGCGCTCCTCTCTCCTGATTCCGAATTAAACCCGCCTTGTTTGGATTGCGGCGAGCGGCATCAGGACAAAAACTTTTTGAAGCATTTACTGTGTGGCTTCCTGCATCACAGGATGCAAGATGTTGAGGAAATGACTGAACGATGCAGCTCGGTGTGGTTGGTCGAGGACTTCACCAGTGTGGCTTTCATGGCATCCTGTGCCACTGGCCTTTGGAAGGGAACAGAAGAATGTTCCAATTTCAGTTTTTCTAGTTCAAACTTTTGAACTTCCTCGACATGGATTTGCATTCATTAATCCCCAGAATGTTGGTTTATACCTGCTCCATTGATTCCATTTTGAGTATCGGATATCAACTGGCGGCCACCATGTGGTCACTGCAATCCCTGAAACACCCAAATTCCCAGATTTTGCAGCTGAACTGAGCTTCAGGCACGACTGCACAGCTGACCAGTGTGATGTTGGCCTCCGCTCAAAGATCAGCAACAACATCTGCCTGGCGAATAACAGGAAGGGAGTGCACTCAAAAATAAAGTTGTTTGTGGCAGCCTGGCCGCCCACTTTAGATGGAATGACGGTTGAGCAACGCAATTCTTTGCCGAGCTGCGCAGTAGGTGAAAGTCCTCCGCGACAACGCGAGCCGTCTTGTTGTGATTTGCCCGCGAGATGACAAGCGTTTCCGACCTACCGGGATGAATTTATTTCTGTTTCCAGCCGGATGAGGGACAGTACATTTTTGGGATGCGATGACGGATGTTGCTCATCGTCCGACCTCGCACCATAAAAATAAATAAAATAAAAATTGAGTAGCACTTCGATCACAGCGTTAAAGTCGGACTGTACAGGAATTCTCAGAGAAGAAAAACACATCCGGTCTGAGATCTAAGCTCTTGCACATGACCACTGTGTGAGTGAACTGGAAATAGTTTTTCCAGACGGCCCAGTAAAGTGATGATGGACGGCCCTCGGCCTTCCCAAGTTCATTTTTCACCGTATCAGTTTCAGTGAAAACAGCCTCGCTCTTCTGTGCCGTCGGATTTAGTTGTTGCGGGCGACGCGGCGTCGACCACCGTTTTTCATGCAGCGCCCCTTTTCACACAGACGAGTGAGGGAGGGAAAATCCTGAACACAGTTGTGGTTTACCTCGAGGGCCTCGTCTCCGCTCCCGCCCCGAGAAAACACGGTAGCTCAGACTCTGAGCGGCGGAGAAAACCTCAAGACTTTCATGTCGCACATTCACGAACAAATTCCCAGGAACCGGGATCTTAATAAGTGCTTGCTTTACAAATCACTTGAACCTTTAGCGGCTCCCACGCACCTGCACAAGCACATGTCCGTGTGTCAGCACTTCACTGTTTAGTCATGTGTTCATCTTCTGCCGTTCCAGAGGTGAGTTCTGTTCGTACGGGAGTTAAGAAAATATATTTGTTGCCCACGCCTCTACTCTTCTCCTCTACTCTCTTACATAAAAGGAGATGGTGTGATTATGCAAACATTGGATTCTTGACTTTGTATATTATATTTTACACCACTGACGGCTGCGAGATTTGAATAATGCAGAGAATCGCAGATACGGCGGTGAAAGTTAATGTCTTCACTGCTGCTGCTACAGAGGAAGCATTTAGTCGTTGAATCAGAAAGATGCCAATAGTCTTTACAAAAATAACTAATTGAAGTCAAAGTATGTCACCATGGAAGATATGAGCTCTTTAGTCTGATTCAGTTTGTCAGGCTTTAAAACTGGGGATCTCACTTGAATTAATTGGATTCAAGTACAATAAAAAGATGATTAAATGACTGAACTAAACATATCATTATAAAATTATTTGTTTTTTGTTTCAAGTAATTTATTTATTTTTTTGCTTTTTTTTAAGATCTAATCAGGAAACTTGTGGACACTGTTTTACCCGTATTTGGGGTTATTTATTTATTTATTTATTTATTTATTTATTTATTTATTTATTGACTTATTTATTTTTAACAATGGTCCATTTGTTTTTTGGGACCTTGGAATTTTGCTTGTCACTTCATATAAAGTCATCAAAGTCAAGTCAACCTGCGCTAGGTCAAGGCACAGGTTGATACATTTGGTGTAAAGTAAAAATGAACTTTGTCTATGACTGTAAGAGCCTGATTTTTACTGAAGGTTTAAATATAAGCAACTGTCATTGCAAACTAATGACACGCTTCACTGGTGGATCAAAACACGCTATTTATCGGCACAATAACGCAGCAGAGGCCGGCACATCTGTTTCACGCCCCTTCTCATCTTGAAACTAAATCCCAGGGATCTTTTCAAAGGGCTCATACATGTGGACAGCTGCGGTAAAAGAGGCAGCTCTGAGACCTGCACATTAGAATTAAAGGCTTGGTCCCTAAACAGGACCGGAAATGTTGCAGAAAGGATTAAGGTGCCCGCAGAGTTAATGACACCAAGATCCAGGTTTTCCTTTTCTTTTCTTTCCCTTTTTTCCCAAAGGTCTGACAGGAAGCCCAGCCAGCAGACAGCAGCAGCGGCAGCCCTGCTGCACTGCTCTCACATTTATTCTGGGCTAAACTCGTATATCCCTAGTCCCACTTGTAATTTAGAAAGCCAGTGGAATGTGGGAAATGATTGCAGGAGTGAGGGAGGGCGAGGGAGAGGATCTGCCTCGCTCGGCCACTCTGGTGTCTCGGACCCGGAGCTCGAGATGGCATCCGACTGACTCGTGCTGCGACCACATGTGCCAAAGGCGCTTGCTATTCTCAACTCGTAATTCCTCGCCAAATGCAGGCATGCAACTAATTTGCTGTGGGGCGGGCGGGACTTTTTTTTCCCTCCTCCTCTTCCTCCTTCTCCCTCTTCTTCTTCTTCAGCCGTCTTTTCTGTCCCCTGGCTCTGCAGCCGGCGGTGGAAGTGATGCCACCTGTCAGGCTGACAGCTTCTTCTCCATATGGGCAAAGGTCGTTATCAGTTGGCGATGTGGAGGGGAGAGGTGGGTGGGGAGGAAGAAGTGGGTGGGGGGGAGGGGGGTGTAGCTGCCACCTGCCGAGTGTTTCAGACCTTTGACACTTTGCCAGAACAGGTCGATTTCATTGGTTTACTGAGAGCGCAGCAGGAATTTCTGCTTCCACTTGTTTCTGATTTCAAAAGCAATGGGGTCGTGCAAAGTGCGTATTCTTAGAGACGTGGTCCTGCCAATTGTGACGTCACGAGTCAACTGCAAACAACCCTCTTTCTGACTTTCTCTTTTTATGAAAAACGAGATTGAAATCCGTCAAACAACAATTTGTCTGTTGTGGTGGTGCATGTATTTCTGTTTCCATCGTTGCTTTATGTTTGAGCAGGAAGTCTTTCCCAATGTGTGTGCTCTTGACCCCCTCTTACTTCCAAGAAAGAAAAAAAAAAGGCGACGCGTCGTCTTGCACAAGGCAGCTTTGACCTCTGCGTTTTCTGTCAGCGCCCGTGCTGCAGCCGTTTTGCCTCCTCGCTGCACAGCGTCGACCCGCTGCTGTCGCAAACGCACAATTTGTGAGGACAATGAAAAGAAAAACTGGCCAATGAAAAGAAAAACTGGCCAAAAAGGAAAAAAACAAAAGGAAACCCGCCAGCGGCGCTCCGGCAGATGTGAGCCCCGTTTTGGAGGCTAAACAGCGAAACTGCACCGTCGGCCAAACTAAGAAGGTTTTAATAGAATTTCTAAATCGCCGATTGCGAAAAGCAGGATAGCATTTTCTGTTTTGGAGCGCCCTGTAATTTCAAGTGTGTGGGTTCAAGCCACTTATTTTGCGGCGATGGCTTTACTGGCGAGTTCTGCGAAGAGACGGCGAGCCGCGCGGCCGAGGGCCGACTTTTCTTTCTGCTCGCTGACTGCCGCCGCCGCCGCTGCCGCTTTCCCCTTTGGTATCTGGCCGCAGTTGTTGGGCTGCACACTGAAAACCTCACTGGGCGTAGCTGCCGGCCGCCATCGGCCGTATGGCGAGCGCAGCGGCAGGACACCTGCAGACGGGGGGTTTATTCCCTCCGTCTGTTGCGCAAACAGCCTGTGCATTCTGTTTACGGAGGGACGCAGACCAACGGAGTAAACAAAACATTCCTGCAGCCTTATAGAAAAGCAGATTCTTCCTTGTTTTGTCGTCTGTCGCAAAGCCTATACATCCTACACATCTTGTGTGGGATTCAAGATTCAACATGCATCCTGGGAAGTTTTTAAAGTTTTCCGCTGGGAAACACCGGGGGGGGAGCGGCGGGGGCACTGAGAACTTCAAAAACATTTTCACACTCTCTCCCCAGCCGACATCTACAGAAAGAAGAGGGGCAACGACGCAAAAAAACAAACAAAAACAATTCAATCTGTTCTATCAGATCACTGAACTTAATGTGTTTTATGATAATATCCACGCAGGGAGAAACAGATGGGAGTTTCGGGCAAATCTCACCCAAGGAAATAATAAGCTGCACAGGGAAATAAAGCGTGCGGCCCGGCTGCATGCAGGGTTTTCAAGAGAACACAGATATAACATGAAAACCGCAGGAAAAGAAGCCCTTTTGAACACTTGTGCATTTTTGTATCTGGTGCCAAGACATCTGTCGAGCGACACACCCTGCAATTATAAACGAAGGGAAAATGTCTTTTGATTATTTCCATCCTCGCTGTGCACACGCACATACACACACGCAGAAAATGAGGCCTGTTGCGAGATTACAACCGTAACCCAAATCCGGTCCTCAGCGCAAATGTTGAGATTTGGCAGCAACAAAATTACACGACGACGGAAACGCCGTGTTTGAACTGCTGACGCTAATGTTCCTCAGATCGCGGCGAGCAGCGAGCGCTGCCGTGTGCGAGCCCGAGACGATCCGAGTCCTGCGAGAAGAGAGCAGAGTCGTGACTGCTCTTTAAATTAAACTTGGACCGGGACTTTATTTCAGTGGATGAAAAAGCCACAGGACTTTCCTGGAGCGAGTGCAGAGGAGAAGTTTTGGAAGGACGTGCGGCTGCAGCTCTATCCGCCACCCATGTGGACGTATGTAATGAGAGGGTGCGTGTTGACGTAGGTAAACACTTTATAGGGCCTCACGATGCTGCGCAAACAGCATCCAGCCAAACTCAGTGTTTCAGATAGCGCAGATCAAGCCGAGATGCTTTGTGACATGTGGACGGTCTCTGGTCCATCGCAGCTGCAGCCACACAGCTGAAAAAATGTACAAAATTAGGGGGGAAAAACTTTATTAGAAGAAAAGACTTTGGTCCTGTCAGACACAGACATCAGCCATAAGTATAGATCAAAAAACTTGTTGTATTTCATTGCTAGGCTAGCAGCTGCTTTGCGACCCACCACTTTGAGAAGAGTGATGCTCACGAGCTCAACCCAAAAACAAAGTTAGTAAAGACGTTTAACAGAGGAGACGCAGAAAAAAAATCTCCCAAGCAAAAGACAGATTGGCAGCTCCACCCTTCTTCAGCCGCTCTGGTCGGAGACAACAACCTATAACTACTGTATAGTTTATTTTTTGTACTGTTTTTAGTGCTGCAGCAGTGTAGTTTCCCAATTTGGGATCAATGAAGTACATCTATCCATCTATCCATCTATCCATCTATCTATCTATCTATCTATCTAGTTGTATCACACAATCATTGCTGATTTTTTTTAGTTGTCATGGCATGGTATAGTCAGTAGTATCCTGCAGCCTGTGTCACTGTGGTAGATCCCCCGCAGACCTCCCCACACACACACACACACACACACACACACACACACACACACACACACACACACACACACACCTTAGCCACTCACCGTTTGCACAAGCCATCAGTGTGAAGTCTGTTCCAGTCTCGTCTTACGGCTGATCCTCTTCCCATGCAGTGGAAAACACACATCAACACACTGTGGAGCCGCTGCGGCAAGGCAGGCCAGGGAGGGAAAAAGTGCAGATATAGTGTGTGTGTGTGTGTGTGTGTGTGTGTGTGTGTGTGTGTGTGTGTGTGTGTGTGTGTGTGTGTGTGTGTGTGTGTGTGTGTGTGTGTGGAGCTCTTAAACACACAGAGAGGACATTTTGGAAATCCCTATAGAAGGAAAGTCAAATAATCCAAAACTACTCAAATATTTCTGAGCGCCTTCAATAACCTGGAATAATATGACGGCAAAGTCTGAGTAGCTTTTGCTTTTATAGATTTCAGGAGCACTATGAGAGAAAAGTCGGATAATTAGCCATCAAACCCCAAAACCCCATTGGAAGTAGATAGGTGATAAGACAAATGTGTAGCGGCGATGGCTCAGAACATTGTGAAATGAATGAAGTGATGAAGACACAAAAATACAAAAAATTAAGATGATAGAAATTAAGTTTGTATCCAGCAGGATTCGCTCTTTTTTGCACATCCTCACTCTCTCTTACACACACACACACACACACACTTCTGGAGGGGCGTCCAGGGCGACGCCTGCTCTCACCTAGGAAACATTCCGGTCGTTGGGGTTGGCCGTGTTTTCCTTCCCCCAACAAATTGACACAGTTGTTGGTGATGGCCGGGGATTCCTCCTGCTGCACGGCCCACCAATAATAAACAGCGTGGCAGCTGACGCCGCAAGACACCTGCACGGCTGCCTGACACTGCAGGATTGTTCCCGGGCAGAGGGAGGGAGGGGCCGGCTAGTGGGCAGCACGGTGTGTTTGTTTGTGTGTGTGCGTGTGTCTGTGTGTTTGTCTCACTGACCTGGTGACAAACACGGAGATTCAAACTCTCTCCGCTGTGGATGCAGCATTTCATTTTATTTCTTCACATTTTTTTCACACCTTTGGACCAAATATACTTCTCGAATTTAACGTCTAAATTAACAGTTGTTAACGGAGCAGATTGGCCTCCGTAGCTGCGAATCCAGGGAATTATTATTCTGCTCGGATTTTTGCGCGTGTTAAAACCCATGTTTTATCCCTCTGGCTGGTGTTGTTGTGTTTCTCGCACCGAACCCCTGCGGATCCCGCAGGCTTTTGCACGTTGGCGCGTCACGCCACAGGATGTCAGGTGTTCCGGAACATTGTGCTCCCACCTGTAGGACGCACAAAAGCAGCGGCTGCAGTACACGTCAGCCTGCCGTCAGCTTCTCTGATTGGACTTTTTCTTCTTCTTTCTTTTTTCAGTCGCGGAGCTTTTGAAAGAGACGGAGGAGGAGATTTTTCTCTTTTTTTTTTATTTACCTCCGTGACATTTACCGATTGTCTGCAGGTGTGTTTTTTTTTTTTTGTGCATGTTTGTGTTTTAGATTTTTTTTTTCATTTGCACTCATAAGCTGCACCGATTGAAGATTTCCTTTTATTGTGTCATTTTTCTTCTTTTTTTATTGCCACCAGTAAAAAAAAAAAAAGATGTATTCATAAGACACAAAACAGAAAGTGAAGCACAAAAGTACGTAAGATAAACTGGCACAGAGCGCTGTCAATCAAATGAGAATAATAGAAGAGGGGAATGGAAAGAGGGTGGAGTGAGAACTGGAGGACAGCTTGCTGAAAAAGAAAACCATATACAGGTATGTGTGTGTGTGTGTGTGTGTGTGTGTGTGTGTGTGTGTGTGTGTGTGTGTGTGTGTGTGTGTGTGTGTGTGTGTGTGTGTGTCACAAACAGCCAGAACAAAGAGGTGGAGAGCCTGTGGCCTCTACCTGGAGCCTCCGTCACCACCACCACTGATGTTTGCCATAAAGCCGGGGCCTCTCGCTCTCTCGCTCTCTCGCTCGCTCACTCGCTCACTTGTCCGCTCACTCGCTCCCTCACTGCCCTGTGAGGTCACAGCACCTGTTCTGGGTAATTGCTGGCAGGTGACGTAAGGGCCTCCACTTGTTTTCCATGGTGTAATGCTGCCCCCCCCCCCCCATCCCCCACCCCCTTATCCTCCACCTCCGTTTTAAAGTCACACTGGTTGTCTGTGGCAAGTGAGTCAGTGGCCCTCCTGCCGGTTTCCTGACAGTTTAAAAGTTGAAGAAAAAAAAAAACCAAGATGCAATCATGCAATCAGTGCGGGCAGTTTCCATGACTCCATTGTGCAAAGGTCATTTTCTTAAGACGAGAAAGGGTCGTATTTGAAGTCTGTATTCCTTCAAATTGTGCCTTTTCTCGGTCGAAAGTTTGATGTCTCAATACGGCCGATTTGTCAGAGCAGCACAACCTGCAGCAGCTGGCGCCTGCACTCGTCCAAACCGGTCGGAGACAACGTCTTTAAATGGCGGCGGACGAACGAGCAGAACGGCTTCACGCTTTCACGCGCACCCGTCTTTTAATCACTGATTTATTTATTTTTGTTTCACATATTTTTTCTTCGTCCTCATCACCGATTGATTAAACCCTCACTCTATCCAGCCATCCCCCCTCCGTCACCTCCTGCTCTCCTGGTCATGGGGGTCACTGCAGTCCCTCCCAGCTGTCTCAGGGTGAAGTCGAGGTTACACCCTGGAGAAGTTGCCAGTTCATCACAGGGCCACACAGGGAGACGCACAACAAGTGAGCACACTCACATTCACACCCATTGACAATTTGGACTATTAGCCTGCTGTCGCTGGAGAACCTGGAGAGAAACCACACAGACTGAATGAGGAATTTGCCTGGGATGTATCTATCAGTTGAAGGAAACAAGGCTAATCTGGACGGAACAAAAAGAAAGAAAGAAAAATAAAACAAAGTGGAGGAAATACAGGGCAGAGTGATGCTAGTTCTGCATGAGTGCAAGTAATGAGTGCACTGGTGATGAGCCGATACAGTGACGGCATAAAAACTCCACACAGGAAGGCCTCCGACCCAGAGAATCAAACCCACAACCTTTTAGCTGTCAGTACTACTAACCACTGTACTACTGTGCCCCCTTTGAATTAAGTTCTTAAAGCAGCTCTAGGTAACTTTTTGACCATAAAATTATGATTCCAAACTCAGTAAAGCCGTAGATAAACAATGAATAGGATCAATGGTGCCGGCTGTAACTGCACTGCGTAACTTTCAAGAGCGACCCGACACGCCGGACGAACCACTTTACGGCAATCTCACACGTTTATTTAGAGGCAGTCTTACATACTACTATTACAAATACATAAGATTGTAAAATGACGGAATGGAACCCAATAAGTCACCTCGATGAAAGATGAAGTAATCAAAATGTTGAACGTTTGCTACGACGAACTCGTAGCAAACTCAAGTTACCTCGAGCTGCTTTAAGAGTAAATCTGCAGCCATCTGTTATTTTTGTTACTGTAAGTAAAGTGAGGTACATCATACTGAAATCATGTGCGCCACAATAATCGTCAGTGTGAAACAGGAGTGGAACCAATGTTTAGACAATGTGAAAAACACAGAGTTTTGATTCTGGAAAATCAAATATTTGTATTCATCGATTTGAGTTGCTTCCTCAATTAATAGATGAATCGTTTCCACTCCAGTTAAGAGTGTCAGCGGTGTCGCTCTTCCTCTGCACACTAACCAGCCAACACTCCTAAACGCAACACACACCACTCACCGCGCACCAACCCGGCGTTGTTTGCCTTGCGGCCTCCTGCCAGCGTTCCTCACCTTCGCCCCTCCGTCTGAGGACGACTCCTCAAGGCTGGTTGGTCGAGAGGGTATCTGAAGCCAGCTGCGAACATGATAGCATCTGTTTTATATGTTGGTGAAGAGGAAGACGAAGGCAAAGAGAGCGAACCCCTCTTTTTTTCTCTGGCTGCCCCCCCCCCCCCCTCACTCTGGAGCTCTGGAGGGCTACTTATCTCACGCCCTTTTGGTAAAGGGATCCACAGATGGGCTCCTTGTCCTGACAGTTATATGGTGCAAATGTGATTTGATGATCCAATGAGGCATCGCGGTCGGATCCATGCAACCGCTCAGCTGCAGGCAGACGACAGGGACTCACTCGTTTACACAAACAGAGGAAATGAGACGCATTAAAAAAGAACAAAGGGGGGGGGGGGGGACAAAGACTTTTTTCATCTTGGGCAGACAAAACACACCCTTCACACCTGAGCGGATCTGCCTGTTTGCTGTTGTTCTCATTCACTGACATCACATCTTTATCAAGTGGAAAAGAGAGAGAAGGAATTTTTTCATCTCCGATCACAGGAGGGGATTTTGTTTTTTTTATTTCCTCTGTGTGAGTCAGGTGGCGCTGCCTGGTTTTGTCTGTCTGGTTTCCTTCACTTCAAAGATCCCAGTCTTTGATGAAACATCTTTGGGTTCTAGGATTGTTTTTTTTTTATTATCTATTTTACATTGAAGTGCCTGTTTTTCTTCTTTGCTCATTGAGTTTTAATCAGAAATCAGTGTTTGGGTTAAAGAGCGCTGGTGTGTCGCCCCTCATCAAACAGCTCAAAGCCTGAGGATGCAGTGCCAGAGTCTGTCTGTGTGATATTTTAATCCCTCCTCTAAAAATTTGGCTGATGTGTTTGGACCACCATTTGGTCCCACCACTCACCCTGCTTAAAAATCTGATTGAATTGATTAAATTGAACACCTATAATGGTTTCATGCAAATGCAATATAATTGCTATGTATACTTATTAGAAGTGGCAGCAAATTAAAAAAAAAATAACAGTTGTGACATTTTTGGACTAAACTAGACAAGGAACGCCGCCAAAGTCTTGTCTGTGCTACCCACTACCTAGGAAAGTTCTGTATGTATGGTGGAAGTTGTATATGGAGTTCCTCAGAGTGCAGAATGTCATTGCTCACCAGCTCCCCTGGTGGTGATTAAAAAGTTGATCCAATCACCTTGAATCCTCATTTAGAATGTTAAACAGATAATAATAAACACATTTGTAAATGATTGTAAAGTATTCTGTTTCACATGTCAGCTTGCATGTTCATCGCTCTCAGGAATTTTCAGCTTTGCGATGATGGATGGATGGATAGATAGATAGATAGATATTTCCGGGGGAAATTCAGGTGTCCAGCAGCATACAGTGTGCGGCGTACACAACCAAGCACTCCCAGTCAACCTACATAATAAAAAACACCATAAATTACCGCTGGAATGAATGACTTCCTGAACCTCTCAGTTCTGCAGTGTGTTGCCCTCATACCTATTCGTCCATAATATTCGCAAGACGATGAATGTTCATTACTCGTCATTTGGGGCTAAATTCCTGCCGGGCTGTAGGTGTGTAGGAACGGAAGCCCGACTGCAGTTACTGTCGGCGGAAGAATGGCGCTGGAGTCCCTCCCACGCGCTGGATATTTTGTGTGGGCCAATCAGGACCGTCGTTGGGCAATATTAGCTGCGGTTAGCCGCTCCGCTTTTGGAAGTGGGTGGATTTGTGGCGGATTCAGTCTACCTGTCCACCTTTAACAAGTGACAGCGGCCTTCCTGGAGATTCCTCAGGAGAGGCCCGATGGCCATGATTATTTACACAGAGGCTCTCTTTCTTTTTCTGTCTCTCCTCCACAGTCGGTCATTTTCATACGGGATCATAATACCCTTGGACAGGAAGTGTCTGGCTATATAGACTACGCCCACAGACTGAAGAGCCATGATTTTGAACCATATTTCAGCGGAAAGAAGCGTCTGCTGCCAGGCCGCTCAGATTTATGGTGAGTCTCTTTCCACTCTGACATGTCCGCATTGTTTTAAGGCCTTGACTTGAGTGGGATTTGACAAGATTTGAGTGGTAAGGAAATCTTATTATCCGGGATTAAAGACTCAGCGTGGACGCGAGGGACCAATATCTGCTTGGAAGGAGCAGTGCAGTGAGCCATCACGGTGAGAACGGAGCGGCCGCGCCGACGCTGCTTGCCTCAGCGTTAGACGAGAGAAAGACACGGACGTAGTAAAGGATTAAATCACTCGGGCTTTTACAGAGTGACCATTTACAGTTTAGTATCACAGTGTTATGCATCAGGCATTGATTTGACACTTCAGCTGTCCGTTTACTGCAGTGAACCAACTCCACGTTAGAATTATCAGTTTTGTTTTCTGAGGAAATTGCATCCTTCAAATTTCAGTCTAGCTATTTTTCGTATTAATTCTGGTTGCACCATTTTATCGATTTATTTTCACCATGAGCTAGTGCTGAGACAGTGGCAGTGTCTGGAGGGCAGAAACCCTGAGCAGATCCAGAATACCCAGATCTATATACATAACAAGAATGTGTCATTTGAAAAAAGTTGTTTTTGGTAAGACATTTTTTTCTTTTAAAAAAACATGCATTTTATATCTGTAATCATGAAACTGCAGCATTTTTTCTCATTGGGTTATTATCCTGTGAGAATCTCACGCCAACCATCAGAAGCACATTTAAAAAAAGAACGAAAGGAAAAACATCCTGCTGGTTCTTTCTGCTATGTGTGCATCACTAAAAATGATTTGTCAGCTGCTTGTACTCTGAGTTCGGTGTGTTTTCAAAAATGGGAAATTTTGCCTGAAATGACGGTATACCTCCCCTGGATCTTGAGTCTTTAATTAAATACGTTGCTCAGCCAAAAACACAATGAAAAACAAATACCACGGCTCACATTTTCCACGGGGTCAAAGACGACAACTGTGAGTTGGTTGCCTGGGAAAAAAAATACACCACATTCACAGTCACAAAGCCATTGTGCCTAGGATTATAAAATGAAATACAACCAATACCAAGAAAAACACTAAAACTGTTTAGATTCTTTACAAATCCAATCAAAGTGTCCACGTTTTTCCTGGGAAACAAAAAGGAAAAAGTCACCGGCTGCTCAAATTTTTTTGTTTCAATTTCATCCCTGGTGTTCCGTACGAGGAAGGACCGGCCTCTTCAGTGCCAGTCGCACAAACGTGGGCCAAGCCACAGGTGAACTGCTGACCTTACAGGTGTCGGCTGGAGTCAGCCTGGCGGACGCAGCGCGGCCAACTAACATCTTTATAATTTACTGTCTGTCAGGAGAGTCAGCAAATTAGCCGAGCCAAAACCCATTCCCACATTCCTCATGCTCGCGCGTGCGAGCATATTACCAACATCTCAGATAGATGCGAGGACAAACACGACACAGTGGGTGGGTGGGCGGTGCCAGATCGCACTGTGTGTTACGTTACACACCAGAGTTCAGCCAAGTGACGTGTCCCGCGTGTAACCTCGCTCATGTCACGGGCAAAACCTTCTTCCAAATGTCTTCAACTCACACGTCGGGCTGATTGTGTGTTTGCAATTTATTTATTTATTTATTTTTACATCTGACTGAATGATCTCGCTGCAGGAACCGTGCGGCAGCGGCAGCGGCAGCAGTGGCAGCAGCGGCGGCGGCAGCAGCAGCAGCAACCTGAAATGAACATGACTTGTGCACTTGTGCACTGTTGTGCCAAAGATTTAAACCTAAACTGGCTAAAATGCAGATTTAAGACCTGCAGCCTGGAGAACACCCTGGTCCCAGATCTCCTCTGGATCTATGCAGTTCTTCACCTGCGTCAAAAATAATGATGCACGCAGGGACAAAAATCTGCACCAAGTGCCGTGTAAACCCACTGAGGAGCAGGAGACGCATGGTGGTTGATGGTGCTTTTTGATGTGCCTGTTCAGATACACAAAGACCATAGACCTTAGTGTGCATAAATCCATGCAGGGCACTTTAACACTGATATAATGAGCTCAGCGCACATCCTGCCTGACAAGTGCAACCAAACACATTCCAGAACTTGTTTCTTCCCGGTTTTTGTAAAGCTGATGAACACAGACAGACAAGACCAGAGTCAGGTGACGCTCTTATCGATTCCTTCATGAACTTATGTGTGTGTTTTTGAGACAGTTCTGTTCTGTTTTATACCTGCAGCGGAGTCCTTCCGCCTAGAACCACTTTCCTACTTTACTTGACGATAAAGTTCGTAAAGTTCTTGATCTCAGTCAAACACTTCAACTCATCCTCGTCTCTGCCGAGTGGAAGCCCCGTCAAGTTGTAGGTGTGAGTCAGTGTGCGAGCATGGACCGACACTTTTACTCCCCAGTGATGCATTCATGACCACCACCACCCCCCTGCCCCCCCCCACCGCCACACACACACACTCACACTCACACACTCCCCCCTCCCTCACTGCTCCCTCAGTCCATTCGCTCACAATCACACATCCCTGCGTGCGTCCTGCATTTCAACTTTCCAGGCGTCTCGCGCCAAACATTGCTTCTTCTCCTCCTGTGTCAACCCCCCCACCCCCCTCGCCCCCCATTTCACCACCCCCTCTTTTTTTCATCTCTGTCGGGAACAATAACACCCAGTGTGGTTGCCGCTAAGAGGGAGCAGATGCTGGAGCTGCTGCCCACTCAGTGCACTAAACCTCCCACCGCAGGACTCTGAATCCTCCCCACTCCCCCCCACCCCCCGCCACCCCTACCCCACCCCACCCCCCTCCACGGCCACAAAGAACACAGAGCAGCGTCACCAGCGCCAGCTCTGGCCTCCGCCTCCCACCTCCACTGTGGTGAGGAGGGGTGGAACGGTTCATGAACGCAGCAGCAGCAGCAGCAGCAGCAGCAGCAGCAGGAGGATTGGAAGCGGGTCACAACGTCACAACGTCACGCTTCAGACTCGCGCCAGGTTAATGACGGATTCAAATGAGTTTACAATTGCGCACCTTTCGGGAAAGATAATTGGGGGATGTCTTCAGAAATCTTTAAACGCCTGCTTCATTATTTTAAGGCGTATATACAAAACTATTACCAAATAATTACCCAGAGTAGGATGTAACTAACCTATTTTTCAGCTGCTTAACTCGACTTTCTTCATGTGTCAAGTGACCCCCCCTCCCCGACCGCCCTCCCAACTACCACCGCTGCACCTCACAGCAAGGCTCCGTGTGTTTGCGCTGACTCTTTAGGAGCAGCAGGGAGTAAAAGGAAGAAGCAGAAGACGAAGGGGGAAAAAAAGGAAAGATCAGCTGAACGCTGGGCTTGATTTATTTTCGCAGGCGCACTCAGTGGGTGGGTCATATAAACATAATTTGTAAAGGTATATGCCGTAACCCTCTGACCTCCTGGGAAACCTGCTTCAAGTAAATCAGGCAAAGCGTTTTCCATGTTGCATGTGCAAAACGTTTACATGTGAGCGGCCGCTAATGACACAAAACCGCACAATTGGAGCCACATTGGCGGCGGTGGCACGAACGGAGCCGCAGCGAGCCGCGACGGACGTTTCCCCCCCCGTGTGATGGAGATATATGAAAACTGAAAACCTTTAGCAACAGTCGCTAAGCGTGAGTGCAATGCAGCATGTCACAGCCAGCAGGATGCTGCTGTGTGGGAGCCTGCTGCCGTCAAAAACGTTTTGAGCGACGTACTTGAGGCCGCGTCCGTACGCACGCAGGGAAAACGCAGAGGGCAAAAAAGCATTGTTTGAGTGCAGGCGTTTAAAACGGAGACCCCTAGAAAGCCACTAACGGGAATTTGCTGTTTGTGGAGCAACAACTGAAAAAATATCTCCTGGAAACAAGCATATTTAGCCCTCTGTTTGCTGCTTCCACATATTCGGTCAACACCTGACTGAGGGTGTTGTCACTAACCTGTCTCAGCTGCTGTTCTTTGTCCTTCAAATCTAACGATGCAAACAAAATAAGCATAAAACAGTCTGACAGCGACGACATATATCTTTTCCTTCGGCCAATGAGCAGCCTGGCACAGATGGTTGGGGTCCAACTCTTCTTTTACAGCCGCCGAACCTCCACTTTTGCCGCACACTTTGCCTCCATCCTGCGTGCACTCGCTGACAGATTGAAGCGCTTGAACGTGAAGGATCTGCTGAGCTTGAACGGCAGCCAGAGCCAAGAAGCACCTGTGAATCTGGCTCCGTTTTTCTGCTGGGAAAATATTTGCCCCGCTGTCCTGTTTTATTACCATTCGACACAAAAGAGAAAAGTCGTTGCAGCCAAGGAGGCGATGCGGTGGCGCGGTTCCGACCATTGTGTGTCCCGGGGCCTCGACGTCGACGGGATACTCGATCGCTGCCGAGTTTTGCCAGCTCAATAAATATTTGCAAGAAAAGGAGGAACATTCCGAGTCGTGTGTGCTGATCTTCACACTTTGGTGCACTTTTGGCTGCGCAGGCTGGATCCCAGAGGTCAAACCCAGTCAGACTGTTTGTTCTGAGTGCTGATGGCTGTTTGGATTGTGTTTTTGATGGATGGAGTCCTCGACGTTCCATCGGCAGAAAGATCATCGTGGACCTCCAGCCAACTTTGATTGGCTGTTTTAATTAGGGTCTTGGGGGTGTTGATCAGTTACCCACCGAGATGTTTTGGTGCCACGGTGTTATCATTCCAGCCTGATAAGTTGTGATTTGTGAGGACTCTCCAAACACAGTTGAAATAGTTGGAACAAGACATATCTTTTAAAGTTTTAAATCCCAACATCTGAGTTTACAATCATGTAAAACAAGCACAAAAAATATATAGCAATGAATCCCCTGTTTTCATCAACCCAGGCTGATTAAAAACTCAACAAACCCAACTATATGACTTGCTGTTTAGATTAATTAATTAAAAAAAAATAAAAAAAATAAAAGTTTCAATTCAGTCAATTTTTCAAGCTTGGGGCGCAGCCAAAAAATTGTGCAAAGCCTAAAACAGTGTTCAGCTGTAGCTGGATGTGCAAGGCAATCAGAAGTAAGCCAAAGCAACTCAGATCAGTCAGAGTTTGTTAATATGGCCGTCACCCGGCCAACGTTGTGTTTTGCCGCTGAAGCGGGACAAGGACTGCAGACAGTAAATTTCAACGCTCTTCCTCTCGGCGCCCGAGAGGCCTTTTTGTGATCCACAAAAGACACGTTAGCTTCAAAAACAGGTTCCTGTGTTTGCAGCTTGCAGCCTGTGGCGGCCGATGGCGTAGGAAAAAAAAAAAAAGAAAGCTCGCCGAGCAAAAACGCACACACATGCGAGCCGCTTGCCGTATTGATATATATCACCCGGCTCCGCCCAGCCGCATAATGAGGCTGTTGACATTAGGCTGGAAAAATGAGCACCTGGAGAGGAGCAGCGCAGCCGTGAGCTGAGCCGTGACCGCGCAGGGTGGAAGGACACGGCGCACGTGTGGGAGAGCGGCGGCGGCGGCGGTGAACGCATGGCGGGGAGCGTCGCTGGGAGCGCCGTCATTGTTTCCACCGAGTGACGTTCTCACACTTTTACTGGTCCATGTGTCTGGGTGTGGTGCCATCCAGCTGCCGGAGCTGCTTTCTTTAAAAGAAAAAAGTATTCTTTCTTTGTGACCAAGTGTGTGTGTCGAGCGACCACGCAGTCCGTTTCCCCGGCGACACTGAACACGAGGTGGGTGAGAAGGGGGGGGAGGGGAGGGTGAGGGGCGGGCGGGGTCCAATGAATGGCGTCCCGGCGACGTGTGAGCGAAATTTCTCGCCGCCGCTCCAGAGGTTTTGGTGGCTTTTTCTGTTCTTTCACACTTTCGTCACTCGTTTTTCATGTTCACCGTTGCAAAGTGTCTCATGCGGCTGTCCCAGTCCCACCCACCTACCCCCCTTACACACACACACACACACACACACACACACACACACACACACACACACACACACACACACGGCAAAAGTGAGCGGTTCACCGTGGAATAAAAGTGGTCGACCAAAAAAATGTTAATTGTCGCCTGGTATTTCGGTATAAATAGTCAATGAAACGTAGTCTAGAAGGAGGGGAAGAATGCGTGCGCCTGAAAAGCGTGTTTCAGACAATGTCATTTTCTTTTGAGTTTTCCGGAGGGGGACAAAAACCTCAATTTGTATTTCATAATTGGGGCCACTGCAGCCGTCTATGCTGAATCCGCTCTTCTGCTGGCAACATAAAACATAAAAACAAATCCCAGACCTCTTGTCCCATCTGACTGTGTAATTTTATGCATCAGTGTATTTCCACACACAGTTTGGACTCTTCGGAGGCGTCCGGCGAGTGTGTCCGTGCAGCAGGGTGACTCTGAAAGTTGGCAGCAGCTATTTGACACAAGTAATTCTGGTGTTTGGAGCGTCACACGGTCAGAAAGGCTGCACTACAATGTACTCACTCACATGGCCCACATGGATAAATCATGTCCTATCAAATCAATTGAACTGGTATCAGTGCAACTGAACTTGAGGTCCATCGCCATCTTCAACTTTGGGGTCAAAGACAACTTGTCAGAAGGACAGGAGAGGCTAACTAAACTGGGCTAACCATGCCAGGCTAACCATGCCAGGCTAACTAAGCAGGGCTAACTAATCAGAGCTATACCAAGCTGGGCCACCTGGCCCCCGAGGGCCACTGTGTCAGTAGAATTTTAATTAAATAAACTTAGTTAATAAAAATGTACTTTTAATGCACCAAGTTTGTATCTAATTCCATTCTGTTGTATTTTGGATCTGGTTCTATTTTATTTGACTGCACCCTCCCCCCCACTCCTGTGAGTCGGGTCTGTGTCTGGGTTGGTTCCCATTAATCAGTTCCAGGATTTGTCAAATCCTGCTGCAGGGACCCCGGCAATACAAGTAGCCCCTCTGCGTCTCTCTCAATACTTTGACCTCTGACCTCCATCTACTGGGGGGGGGGGGGGGGGTGTAAAAAACAGCCCATTTTGCCCACGCATATATTTACATATCCCCAAATCGCCCAGCAGGAACAGTGACTTGGGTAAGTTCTCATATTGCTTCTTCTATAGGTTTGCTTGCATTGTGTGGCAAACATGCCTGTTATCCTCCAGGCAGTCAGAAAAAATATAAATATATATATTATGGCTACAATACAAATAGATTTTTAGAAAGATTTCTTCCCAGACAGATCACGCAGAAAACATCTTGGCAACGGCCGAACGAGCCTGCATGTGGCGGTCTTGCAATGTAAATTGCAAACATTTTGAGATTTGTACACTATTACATAATGTGGTGTCCTTATTACTTCTGGCTGCACCAGCTGTTCGTTGTGTTTTGGCTCCAGCAAAACATCCAATCAGGCGATATGAATCCCGTCGCATTCTGGCACCTCTCTACATTGTTATGGTTCTTTCAAACGTGCTGCTGCTGCAGCCCATCAGCTGCCCGGCCCCCTGGCCCCGCCCACCCCTCCTCCCCACCCCAGCACCGACTGTCCTCCCAGTGGACCAACTTTGTTATTGAATCTCAAACTGCTGCTGGAGAACGGCCGAGGCCCACGAACGCAACCTGAGTGTGTAACATGTGGAGTTGTGTTACGCCTGATCAAGACTCTGGGCCACTGCGAGGAGCAAAAGTAGAACCAGAATCCATCAATTCGAGGGAAGCCAAAAGGAGAAAGGAAAACAGACAGGAATCTGAAGTAATGGTACTTGTTTTGAATTATGTTGTATTTTTCTTATTTTGCACAATCATTGAACTCCTTTGTTGACGAGTCAGTGTGCCGTCAACATTTTCATCTATCGAATTTTTGTTTTTGTTTTTGTAAAAGCCTAAATAGTTAGTATTCTTTTCATTCAGATCACACCTCAGATCGCACAAGCAGCTTGAAAACCTTGACAGCCATTCTAGAAAACTCTGGTTCGATAAGAAACACTTGCTCGACGGCTCTCTCGGAATCAAAGAGCTTTGATCGGTGAAAAACTCTTGTGTGGTAAAAAAGGAATGCAGCATTTTTTAGATTATTTTCTACCATAAACTTCTGAAAATTATCTTTTCAGTTTTACTTTTAAAATTCATTGACTCGCCACTGGGTGAGTGACAACGCTGTCGCTGACACAGCGCCCCTGCTGGTCGGGTATACTACCACAGAACTTTGTTTGCCTGCCTGACACAGTCAAGCAAGAACTCACCCGTCCAGTCCCATGATTTGGCGGAGCTGTTTCAGCTACATGTGTTCCGTATTCATGTCAGTTATGGCACAATTACACACAATCATCATATTGCCAAACAAGTAAAATCACATTCTTCAATGGTAAAGTGTCAACCCTATTTTTCAGCACAAAGAACAATGGAAAAAAAGACAAGACTTTGTAATTGGATTCCTGGCTTCACTCTGTCGTGTTTTCCGAGGCAGATTCCAAACGGCTCCGAGTCCTTGAGTACACGAGCTACCCAAGGTGTTTTGCCGAATTGAGAGTATGCTTGGGAACAATGTGGTGCTCAACACTTCCTCAATAAGGTGCTTTAAAATCCCGTCTCACCTCATGTTTCACATCCACAAGGACCTGCCAGTTGTGTGGACCAGCTGACGTCGGCCTGCAGCAACATGTCGCCTGCAGCAAACCTCGCTGAGACTCTCTGGGGAATTCATCTCTTGCCGGGGATCAACACCAACGCTAATTGCTCATAAATCCTAAATGTATTAAATTCACCCTGGAGAGGTGGTGGGGGGCCAGGGGGCCGGGGGCGGGGGGTGTGTAAAACGTTCCGGTCTCTCTCTCGCTCCGTCACACGGTTGGAAGCTTCCGCCAGACTGTATCAAAAATAACACAAAACCTAAAAGCTGAGCAGAATCCAATCGGATGCTGTCAATTAATCGCTCATTTATTTTGGAATTCCAGCCTTTCTTTGGTTTCAGCTGCTTATTAGCCACAGCTTTTGCTTAATACCTGGCTTGGCCGACTCCGCAGCGGCACCCTCGCGATCAAATTGGAAGCAGACCTTCGCCTCCTGCCTCTCGCACACACACGCTATTTTACCCCGCACATTGCTTTCGTTCTTTCCCGTCCTTCCTGCGAAGCAAAGTTCTCTCATAACCTGCTGCTGAATATCGATGCGATAACAATGGCTCCGTAATGCCCCGTAATCCGTGCACTTTTCCTTCCTCCGCGAAACATGCGATGTCGTGACCTCGCCGAGTGTTGTTGTAGAGTCTCCCAGCGTGCGGCTCCGCTGAAGGAAAGCGGAGCGGGATGCCAAGCGGACAGGTAGCTGGAATTTCTACCCCCAGCACCACCCCGCAAACTCAAGACAGTAACTTAATTAAAAGCTAGAGCTGGGCTTACTGTTGCCAAAGGTAAGCCACTTAGAATGCATTCACACAACCGGGATCTAATCCACATTTTAACACTTTCCTCTGGGGCCGAGCTCAGCTTGCACTGAATTGACAGTCGTTTTGTTGGAACCTCCTCCAGCAGCTAATGACTTTTCTCTTCCTCCATGGAGAAGGAAAAACCTTTCTGTGCTACAGCAAAATGCAACTGAACGATGTGCAGAAGGGAAACAAGTTTTCTGCTGCGCTGTGGAAAATGAATTTCGGGATGCTGGTGATTGTCACGCTACAATTATCTGCATCTTGAGAAAGCTGCGGAAGGACTACCTATACTTAGCCATCTCCAAACCAGTGTAGAAAAAATAAACCACTCACTCTGCCAGTGGAGCAAGAATCTATTTCAATATGTCACTTTATATGTCACTTTATTCATCATGTATTCACTTGAAATATGTCTTTTGAAATGTGCTACTAGAAGCGCTAACAGCCCTTCGCTTCATCTTACCATCGCTGTTTTTTTGCTGCAGCTTCTACAACTGGACGACTCATGCGTCCACCTCCAACTCAAGTCCCAACTTTGAGGTGGTTTACGACGACCCTGGCGGCCTCCTCTTCAGGAGCAAGCGGGACAAGAAGCTGCTCAACGTGGATCCGTCGGTAAGTCTCTGGCTTTCCTTCACCAAAGGGAAAGAAACCGTAAGATCTGTGTACTGTGGAATCTGTGCATATTTGACGTGATGTCACAAAGGACTCCGGTCATCTTTGTATACAATCAGTGATTCATGAGGGTATGTCATGTTGCATCTGTAGAGAAAGTGCAGTTCTTTGAGGAAAAATGTATTTGTGAACTTTGGCATCTATGCAAATACAGTTGGATTGATTGAGTTTCACTGGAAATCCTGCTGTAAATTCAGATGGATTCTGATTGGCTGTGTGTGCCTGTGTGTGTGTGTGTGTGTGTGTGTGTATGTGTGTGTGTGTTCTCTTGGAGAGAGAGGGACGGAAAGATGAGTGGGAGGGATTTTCTTTCCACCTGCACAAAGAATGTCGGATTAAAGGAATGAGGCAGGTGCTTCCTCCAAACTGGCGCTCTGCGAGGAGCCCTGCGAGGAACAACCACTGTCAGAGGGACTTTTTTTCCCTCCTCCTCCTCCTCCTCCGTCTTCTTCTTCTCTCCCCGGTTTCCTTCTTCGCTGGAGGCTTGGGGAAATGGTCGGTGGGACGGAACTATTCTGGAATTGCAGACAGCGCTGCGGGGACTGCGTTCTTGAGGGCGAGCGCCAAAATGGCAGCAGGCTTTTCAAACTGCGGTCGAGCACCGCCCCGACCAGGCTGTCTATTAAAAACGCAAGAGGAGGCAGAGGAAGCCAGACACAGCAAACCGCCGCTGTGCCCAGAACCCAGCTCAGCTAAGCCCAGTCTGGCCCCGGCGCTGAGGCCCGTCCAACTTTCTAAGCCACCGTGAGCGACGGCAGCTGCTCGTTTGGCCGCTCGTCCGCAGCAAAACATTCCAAACGTCTCGCAACAACTTATTTGGGTTGTTTTGTCTATTTCTGCCTTTTTGTCGTCCCGCGACGCTTATTTGTATCCTCGTCAGACGTGTTATCATACCTCAGCTATGAAGACGTCTCGCTCAGACCTGAACATTTAGTTTTCACACGTTTATACAAGAGAGATTAGTTTATAATATGATTTGGCTGCCCATTTAATTGTCTTTTTCCTTCTTCTTCTTTTTTGCAAAGCCAACCAATTCATGGCTCCTTTTTATTGACGCCCCTTTTGAACTCGCGAAAGGAAGGAAGAAAGGAAGGAAGGAAGACCGCCTCACTCGCGGGGACACCCGCAAGTTGTTTGAGGCAAAAGTGTAAATTGGGTGTAATGGTTGGCCATGGATCCACTCCCACCAGAAGCTTTTGACACACTTAGAATAAACGCTTGCAGCTGGTGGCGGCTTCACATCTTGGCGGCGGGGGTCTGACGTTACGGGGGGAACATCTCGCAAAAGTCAACGAATGAAACCGTCACTGTCAGCCTCCGCTGCGCTCGGCCGCCCCTTTAATATCCCTGAAATTTATGACCAGATGATGATTGAATCCACAACATCCCGTGCATGAGCTTTAGCACTCGGGAGTTTTGCCTTCAGAGATTTTGTCGGGATTAATTTAAGTGAAAAGAAACAAACCGCTCATATACCGTTCAAAAACATGAAAGAAAATGCAAGAAAATGGAGATTGAGATTCCTTTCTGTGAGAAATGCGTCTTAAATGTGAAGCAAAACAAAAAAAAAATCAACAAAGACCATGTTTGAACGCAGCTCTTCTGTTATACTGAAAGTCCGAAAAGCAAAGAAAGATTTTTCTTTTTTCCCTCCAAGAAATGTCTGTTCGTGTTCGGAAATGACCCATTTGTAAAAAGTCATTGGCAGCAGAATAATTGGAAGATGTAAAAACTGAAACCTGCCGGCTGTAATTTTGGAAGGGGAGATTCAAAGCAGGTGCAACAGGTCGGTGTACATTCCACATGGTTGTCAAATCAAAGCTTTTTACGCTACATGTGTTGCCTGCAGCTTTACAGCTGTATTAAAATAACAATAAAGACCAAAAGATTCTTCGCGCTGGGTGCATCATGAATAACAAGAAAAATATGCAAAGCGTTCAGTGCAAAGTATTAACAGGTTTTTTGAACTGTTAAAGTTACGACTGCTTCAGGGAGTTTCACCACTTTTATTAAGAATTTCAAGATGTTGATGGGCAGCAGCAGCCAGCAGCAGCAGCAGCAGCAGCCAGGTCAACTGACCTACCACACTTTTGTTAGTTGGCTGTCGTCTTAAAGATTCTTGCGTCAATAATTTGTGTAAATGAGCGCATCCTGGTGTGTGAGGGTGCAGACAGGCTGGATGTTGCGTTTGATTGTGGATTTGGGGGCGGGGGGGCGGGGGTGAATCATAATTGGATAACATCATTTATTTTATCAAATACTAATTATTAATTAATTAAATAATATTAAATATTCTGAGAACAATCATTACAACAAACTGCATGTGCACACTCTGAAAAAAAAAATTGACCAGGCCTTCAGCTTGAAAGGCAACTTTGATGGCTGAAGGAATGACAGCAGCCTCCGACCCTCTGCTTGGTTCCAGACGGCTCCCGGCGACGGCTCCAGACGGACGTTCCTGCAGTCGGACCTCTACGTCCATGCCGTCATCTACGACCACAGCGTCAGGACGCCGTGAGCGCCGCAGGCCGCTGCCGACACATTCATACATGTGGCACGTATTTGCAGCACGCTGGAAGCCTCTAATTTGACCGGCTGCTTTTGTGGCACCGTCATTTACAAACTGTTCCCCTCATATCATGCGTCCCATCTGGGTGGAGGTGCCGCACCGGAGAAGAAGGAGAAGAAGAAGAAGCGGAAGAAAAAGAAGAAGAAGGAAAAAAGCCTTTTAAATTGAGGCGCCCCCTGAGGGAGAACTGGATGGACGAGTGTGACGACTTCAAAACCTTTTTCCTAACAAGCAACTTGCGATGTTTGTCCGTGTTTCTCCGAGACTTCTGCATGTCTTATCTCTGACCTATCAGACTTTTGGCCCCAGACTGATTTTAAATTGTGTCACCGAGCCAGAACTGAGCTCAGCCAAACTGTCCCCTGTGATCAGGCCCGGCTGCGGGGCAGGAACCTGCTCGGGGACCCCGGGCCGGCTCGTCCCCTCGCTGGGCCTGCCGTGTTTTTTCGGGACCGTTTGTCTAAACAAATTAAAGGCGTAAGAGCTCTGAAAGATGGCGGGGGTTGCTTTTATGTCCTCCCCCAGGCTGCGGTAGCTCCAATTGGACTGGGAGAACGGCTAATGGGCTTAAAGCATTCCGCATGTTCCCAGATGGAAGGCACACGTTACAGGACATCAAAGTGCTCTGTCATTTACATATTTAGTCAGTCAAACCGGCATTTTTCTTTTTTTGGTCCTATCAGGGAGGAATCCGACCTGCTGCACGACTTATTTGACAAGTCCAGTGGAGTCGAAGAAGATCTGAACATTTGCCCCTAAAGTCCCAGAACATTTGACATATTCAGCTTTGGGGAGGAAATTTCAGTGTGCTGAAATGACGCATTATTCTTTTGTCAGGTGAACCTAATCTGTCCTCTTTGAACGTTCCTTTTCGAAACTTGTTGCAAAATATGCAGACAGTTTTTCTTTTAAACAGTCTTCTTCATCATGTCATTTACGTTTAATACTATAATAAAGTTATATGCCCAAAGGTAATGCCCAGACCAGCTCACAGAGAGAAAGCCCCGTCATCTCTCACCAGATCAAAGCTGTTCTGGTGGCAGCCGGGCCTATCGTGCGCTCTGGCTGGTTCCCCCTCTCCGCGATGGTTCAGCTGAGGTTAATTTGTGAAAGTTATGAGGTTTTAACAAATTAGTTCCTTCGAACGCAAACCTCCGAGGGCGCCGAGCCTCTCCGGTACCAGAGCAGCCTTCCACCCTCTGCATGTGTTTTGGACCTCCTGGCCTGGTGCAGTGTTTGCAGCGGCCCAGGAATTCAAGTTCTGGTTCTGTGGAAGCAGGAATCTGGATTTGGTTTTAGGTTTTGCTTCGTTACCAAGTTGCAGGTTGTTGTTATTAAGATACGAGCGCCGAAGCTGTTTTTAGTTGATGATAAAAGCTTGACTTGAGGGGTCTCTCTTTTTTTTTCAAAGTGAATGTTTAAAGTGTGATGGATTTTTCCTGTCGCTGTTTTACTGGTTTTGTCTTGAAAAAAAAAAAAAATGTCAGATGTCTTTTATGACCTGTGAGGGGGTAAAACATCTGTTCCGTTCACCCAATCAGTCTCCAGATTAAAAGCCATTAAAGTTGAGGCGATGACACTGTACATGGCTGCAGTACGATTTCTGAATTTCAAAGGAAAAAAAACAAAACCCAGCCGGTCCTGGACTTCATCTGGATCATCACGGCAGCAGCACAGCACTTCTGTGCTTTGTTACTTTCTGTTTTCCTGCCAAGTTGCAGCCAAATCACCTGGACGAGCTGCCATCAGGTGGTGCACTGCATCAGCAAGGAGGCTTTTTGTCTGACCTTTACCTGCTCATCCACTCCTGTCCCGCTTCTCAGCACACACTCACGCCACTTGTGATGTCACAAACAGGATTGACCTATTTGTGTTGGGTTTTTTTTTGTTGTTGTTGTTTTATTCGCTCGCTGTCACAGAGTTTGGAGCTCTCACTGAACAAACTAAACAAACATTTCACCCCCGTGTGCAGCTGTTTATTTTACAGTCCGCGGTTCATTCAGTGGGACACAGTAAAGGTGATGTAACTGCGCCGCAGCGATCTTTGTCTCCTCATTCCTGAAAGTGACATCAGTCAGTCAGTCAGTCAACCAGTTGCTCCAAATCACTGGCAGTCCCAACAATCCAAGAGTCCGTGGAAAAGCATGCAAAATTTAAATGCCTGTGGACAAACAAACGTGCAAGGCATTGCTCATGGAATGGAGGTTTTTTTTAGGATGGCATTTTTCCATGAGAGACCCCTCCCAGACAAAAAAAAAACCCAGAAGAGGTCAATTTATAGATGCCACCCAAAACGAATCTTGTGTCTGTAAATAGTGATGATTTTTTTTATAGTTGTGACTAATTTAAACGCTTGTGAGCCACTTCATTTGTTTTATTGGCCTTTTAAGCTGTTGGGGCTTCAGCTAAAGGAGATTTTTATTAGTGTGAAGCCTGGCTCATATACACAACATGAGCTATTTAGACTAAACTGGGGTTTACAGTCCCGGGTAAATTTAGATTTATTAGCCCAACGAGCTAAGTTTCACCAAAGTCAAGTATGATTTCCTCAGCCTCGTCTTGTGTGTCGCCGAGTCTTTTACTGTTTTATGAACCTGCGGCACTACATCTGAATAGCGGTCCTTTAATTTTGACGCTGAAATGTGTTCCACGCCGTGGCCTCAGGGCCCGACCCAAACAATCTCAGATGTGAAACGGTCAGTATTGTGTCAGTGACAGTGTGGGTTGTGAGATTTAATGTTTGGGTGATGCAACAATAACCAACTGGTTAAAATTAAAACTTAAAACCTGTGCACTTGCGTGCAAAAGATTTTTTTTCTTTTTTAAGTGGAAGCAGCATCACAGCAGAGACACGATAAAAGATAAACAGGCCTAATTTTATGACAATACTTAGTGCAGGCATGTTAAATAAATGATGCAATTACTGGGCTCGTAAAAGCTGTGAAAGCCACTGAGAGGGTTTTATGTAGAATTCCACACGTTTCCCATCAGGTAGGGAGCAACTACATGATGAGTACTTGTTAGCCGTCCTACAGGGGGCGCAAGTTGTTGCAATTTCAATTGCAGCCTGACTCAAGTGTTCCATATCAAATCCATTTTCAGATTGTTTTTATTTTATTGAACACTTCCAGCGGAAGCTTATCCAGAAAACTTGATATGTCTCCAAGATGCAGCTAAATTAGCCCTCTGTTTACAGCCTCCTGCTGGATTTGAAGCTCCATTGGACCTTTGGCTCGTTTGATACGGGACAAAAACTAGGCGGTCTTAGAGAACGGGGAGCCATCAGTGAGTAGATGTGCCTTTTGTGACATCACAAAGGGCTGGTTTCCAGCTTATTCCTGCTGTATCGTACGTATTTCCAGGAACTGCATCAACAGCCAAATCAAGCAAACTCTTGATAACAAACACTGGCAGATTTCAAGCTGCGACACGACAACAATGGAAAGTAACTTCTGATCTGTTGCATCTTCAGAATGTTTAGAAGGAGACTTGAAGAAGGAGGTTGGGAAATGGCCAACACCCGCCTGGGGGAGGTATCACCATACCCTTTGTGACATCACAGAGCCCGTGTGCCCAGAGGTATGTATGAAGTAAGCATGTTGTTGTTTTTTCCATTTCTGAGCGGTTCACTGATGTTACACTGAGGAAGTGACCTTTTAACAATAGGTCACTTTCATGTAGAATTGTGAATTCCATCACAGAATCACGACCACCTTCTCACCCGTCATTATTTACCCCCTCACCATGACAGCAGCATTTTCTGCTCTTTGCCGCCACGTGATGCGCACGTCCTTCCTGCGCGTCCTCCTGCCTCACAGCTGGAATCAGGGCTAAAGCCGCTCCGCGTGTTGACTGACTCCTGCGGACATGGCACGCTCATATTATTGCCATCAGATGTCCAAGGGCGGGGAAATGCCCTAATCATTTCCTCCCCAGTGCCCCTGAAAGAGAAGCCCAGTGGCGGTGGTGGTGGTTGGGTGGAGGGGGGAGGAGGGCTTGGATGTGCTGCTCAAACCCCGCCCGGATGGCCTGTTTGGGGTGGGGGTTTACTGCAGGGGAGGGGGGGGGGACTGCACACGGGGAAGCATCCGGATCGGCCCGTGATGGCACAGGATGCGTGTGCTTAACGCCATTCAACTGGACTAAATAGCGGTGGGAGCCCTTAATGCCGCCAATAAGCCGCTCCATTCAGCGACGCGCCGCGCGGCGGCGGAGAAATTACGCACGGCCACGGCCTGAGAGGGCCTGGCAGGAGGGCAGCGGCGGCATTAAACGTTCGCACGTTCCAAATCACACTTTCCAAAACTTCACCCGAAGCGCGGCGGTGCTGCTTTAATAAAGAGAAGAGACACGAAGAGCGCGGGACGATTTGGCTGAATGCGCGTTTAACTCGAACAGGAAGCGCGCTCCCTCTCTTCCCTCCCTCTCCCTCTCCCTCTCCGCGTGCGTGTGTGTGTGTGTGTGTGTGTGTGTGTGTGTGTGTGTGTGTGTGTGTGTGTGTGTGTGTGTGTGTGTGTGTGTGTGTGCGCGCGCGAGGAGGAATACCCAGCTGGTCCCACAAGCCCTATAATACCAAGCACAACATGCTTTACCTTCAATGAAAGCTGAGACGAGGGGGGGACGGGGGCACGAACGGCTGCGCGGCGCAGGACCTGCTTGAAAATCAGCTCCGGGGCTCGGATACAAAACCCAGAGGCGTCTCTCTCCAGCTTTATCAGCTCCACTCCTCCACAACATCTGCTCCGCTGCACCTTGTGCTGTGCGCCGACACTTTTTCCTTCCCCACACACACACACACACACACACACACACACACACACACACACACACACAGTTTTTTGGTGTTGAACCCACTCAGAGCTGCAGCTCAGGCAAATTGGATACTTTTACCCCACACACACCTTCCTGTTGCTGCTGCTGCTGCTGCTGCTGCTGTTGCTGCTGCTGCTGCCCACCTTCCTCTGTTTTCAGAGGTGATGGTGTCACTCTCTAGCCGAGGACTCCTCAGGTGATAGTATGTGGTTTTGGAGATAGGAGCCACTTTTTGGAAGCGTCTCCCCGGGTTTTACCATCGACACCTTACAAGCGCTGTTTCCCCTGCTGCTGCTGCTGCTGCTGCCACCGTCGCCTCGGTTCCCAGCATGGCTCTCCGCTCTCGGCTTGCGGTGGCGCTGCTCTGCGGATGGAGTTATCTGTGCGTCGGATACTGCGCCATGCTCAAGACGACGGACGCGCTGGGCGAGAGGCGAAGGCTGGATTTTACGCACGCGGCGGATAAGAGTCAGCCGGCGAAGGACGAGCGGGAGCTGCTGTCACAGGATACGATGACGGAGCACATGCAGATGCTTTACGCCAAGTACAACCAGGATGGATTTCCCTTCAAGGACGGCAACACCGTCCGCAGTTTCAAAGCGCACTGGGGTAGGTGGGCGCGAGCTTTTTGCGCATCTTTACTGTGAAATTTCGCGAGTCTGCTTTTTAAAGTCACTCAGTCCGCGAATGCTACAGGACAAAATGCACTTTCTCATTTGATGATTGAGCGCTCACGTCACGTCTCGTGTAGCAAGAATATGTGCGTAATTTAGACAATGTACGCTTAACGCTTGTGCACCGCGTGATTCTATCTATATTATTCGTTTTTTGTTTTGTTTTTTGTTTTTTTAAAATAGATTTTAGGGTTCCTAAAAGTGCAAAATAGGGGCAATTAGCAGCCGGTGCGACGAGGTGAGACCGGAATACACCTGTTGGTCCAGTCGTGCCGAATGCGATCAACCTGTTACTCTTCCTTCCCCTCGACAAATGAATGCAGATTCCAGCCCGCTGGTCTTCATTTTCTCACAACGTTGGTTTAGGATTTTATTCGAATGCGTCAGATGATGGAGATCAGCAGCTGCCAGGGTCGGTGGCAGGAGTTTCACTGTTGACGCTGCACCGTTTTGTATTTTTTTTTTTTTTTTTTTGCCGCTTTTGTTTCACCTCAAGAAGCTGACGGGAGTAAAAGTTGAACAAATAAATAGATAAATAGACAAATAAATAAACACACCAGCGGAATGTTTTGGGGTTTTTGTTTGTTTGACTGAATTGAATTGAATTGCAACAACGTTTCTAGGCGGTTTGGTTGCTGTCACCTCGCCGCGGGGAGCTGTGACAGAGCAGGTTCCACTCGGGAGCCGGAATTACTGAGATTGCACTGCCCCCTGTTGGCTTGTGTCTGTCACTCGGCGCCGTTAAAGGGTGACCACCAAAATCACTGACACATTTTTTTCATGGGGACTTATCACGCGCATCGTTTTGGGTTCACGGGTGGGAAGCCCACGTGTTGACCAGTTTAACGAATCCGGCTGGTGAGAACCTCACTGGGTTTGTGTGTCTGCTGTAACTGTGACTTGTTCGTTTTCTTTTCTTTTTTTTTTTTTTTTGGGGGGGGGGGGGGGGGGGGGATATAAATTACATTAAAAAAATGTATTTATTTTTTCAGTATTGTATTCTCCAGTATCCAGCTTCACTTGTGGAGTTTCTTGCCTCAGACCAGACTTATCATGTTAAATCATATGATTACAGTCTAAGTAGGAAAGCCTGCAATAACACACTGCTCTCTGCAACCTTGGAATTTTCTTTTTTTTTTCATTTCACTGCAAATAAGACTTTCCAGTGCTGCTTTCGCTCCTCTTACTATCAACTTTCTTCCTTTTCAGCAAGTGCCGCTGTCTTATGTGTACAAGCGCTTACGACGCTATTGGCTGGAGTCAAATCATAATTACATCATCTTCCTACACGTGCAAGCAGCTATTGAGGCCTTAAAACCAGACCTGATTCGCCAACCTCGGGCCATTTTTACATTGCATTGCAGTAGATTTATATAATCAAAGTTCAGAGGGCTATGGCTGTCGTGTGTAAAAGTACATGTGGACACCTTGACATCAACATGTCTACCTGCCAAATTGCACAAATGACCTTTTTTCCATTGTGCGTCCCAGGTACGATCAACAGCAAGCGGCTCCAGATTTTCAACCTCACCTCCCTCACCAAGTCGGAGGATGTGCTGTCAGCCACCCTTCACTACTACATCGGAGACCTTCAGAACGGCACCCAGGGCTGCTCGCGGACCAAGAGCTGCAGGCGCCACGGCCCCCGCAGGCACAGCCACATCCACATGATCATCTGGAGCTTCGCCTCGGTGGACAACCAGACGAGGACGCTGGGACACTTCCGGATCAACGTGTCCACCCTCTACAGGGACTTCATCTCTTGGCAGTGGAAGGACATCACCCGTGTGGTCAGTCAGACCAAGAACCATGACCAGCTGCTCATCGGGATCCAGGTGACTTCCATGGGGCCCCACCCGTGGAAGACGCTGCTCTCGGACCGCTCACCGTACATCCTGGTTTACGCCAACGACTCGGCCATTTCCGAGCCGGAGAGCGTGGTGGCCACCCTCCAGAGACACCAGTTGGTAGGAGGCGAAGGCGCCGCCTCGCACGGCTTCCACAGGGCGCTGCTGAGCGAGCGGAACGACACTGAGCAGGAGCGGCCGCAGCCCAGACACAAGCGCTCGGTCAACGTCCTGCTCCCGCTGCAAAACAATGAGCTTCCCGGACCCGAGTATCCCTACGAGACGACCGGGTGGGATGAAGCGAGTCCGTACGAACCCTTTGAGAACAAACAGGCCCGTCGGCCGCGCAAAAAGACACGCAAGAACCAGCGGCACAAGATGCCTCTGCTGCAGTTTGACGAGCAGACGATTAAAAAGGCACGCAAGAAGCAGTGGAACGAGCCCAGGAATTGCGCTCGGAGGTACCTGAAAGTGGATTTTGCTGACATTGGATGGAGCGAATGGATTATATCACCCAAGTCGTTTGACGCTTACTACTGCTCAGGGTCCTGCCAATTCCCCATGCCAAAGGTAAGCCCTGCGCGGCCTGTGGCTCTCGCCCTGGTTCCCAAAACCGGAGACATGTGCAGGAGTGCTGAGCAGAATGATTTGGGATCCTTTGCACAGCCACCTGCTTTTCGTTTAACCAGATTGTTTTGTTTCCCCCCCCACCCCCTCCTCTACCGTCAGGAAACACATTTCAGTCAGGAGATGGTGTTGCGCCAATTCCTGTGACCCATTAAATGCTGGGTCAAATACTTTTTCTTCTGCTAACCTTAACTCAAATTCCAAAAACACCAGCGAGGTTGTTTTGTTAATTTTTTTTTTCAAATTTTCTTTACAACTTGCAACCCGACTTCATCTGTTGCATCAGCAGCACAGTTCTTGGATTAACAAAGTACGTGTTTATTACCGTGTAACCTTTAGTGCCCCTCAGATACACAGCAGCAGCTGCAGTACAGAGGCCACGTCAGTGTGCGACACGCAAACCCAACAAACAAGCTCTGTCTATATCCTGACCACTCTTGTTCTTTACACTATATCGTACATTCAGTCCCTTAAAGTGAGATCACTTTGAGCTCGCTTACAGCGGCTGTTGCTTCTCTGCACTCGTGTTCATTTGGGTGCCATTAACGTCAGAGGTCCCTGGGGCCACTCTGTCTTACATTATGGATGATAATGCGGCGGCGACTTGACGTGCAGCGATCCCATCTGCTTTCATCTTGGGCTGCCACGATAAGCGAGGTCCGGTGCCGGTAGCGCTGCCGGGCGTTCTCCCCGAGGCTCTCACGTCTCCTGCTCTATCTTGGGAATCCAGGTCTTCAAAGAAGTGTATGCCTGCACTCAAATATTTGTACAAATCTTACGTGCGTGTGTGTATACATGCGTGGAACAGAAAAAGCCCTTTGAACCTGCAGCCAGTCCGGCCATGCAACTTTTCTCAGCATGATAGTTGTGGCTACAATGTGAAGAATTTGATAAATCGACATGAAGTTTAATAAACTAAGAAATCAAAAAAAGTGGGAGTGACACAGATCTGACGTCACCCTCGTCTCTCCTCCCGACTCGCAGCCGCAGTGACAAGATAACATCGCAGGCATTTTAAACATGGACGGAATGCACGGCTTCCATCCACTTAATTCATTACCTCGGAGTGGTCGGCCTTTGTAGTCGCGTGTAATTAGTCCCAGAAGTAGGAGCCCGGGGCCTTGGGCAAGCTCCTCCCCCTCCTCCAGCTGCAGGTTCTGCTGCTCAGCCGGAGTCAGACAGGCCTGTGACGCTGCCCCAACTTTTGTCATTCCAAAGCTTCAGAAGCTGCTAAATGGCCTCTATTAGCAGCTGCTCTGCCTGCTTGATTACGAAGGGCGGGAGCGGAGCAGCTAAGTGGTGTGGGAACAGCCAGTCGGGGTTCGATGGACATGCGGCTACTCGTCGGATGATTGCTCAGGATCCTTGAGTTACAAAAAAAATAGCGAGATATTCTGACGCTCATAGTTTGACCCCTGAAGTGCAAGTAAAGTCATTTGAAGTGATCCAGCTGGGGCTTTTGCAGATTAATTGTGTAGAAAACAAAATACCAGGATTCCAAGTCGAGGGAGACGTTCCCGACAATGACCAAAATACCGTTTCATTTCAAAAAGTTGTCGGTGGCAATCTACCAAGCAATCATCCATTCACCTGTCCTTTTTTTTTTTACTCCCTCTCTACTGCAGGCCTTGAAGCCCTCCAACCACGCCACCATCCAGAGCATAGTGCGCGCAGTGGGCGTGGTCCCAGGCATTCCGGAGCCGTGCTGCGTCCCGGAGAAGATGTCCTCGCTCAGCATCCTCTTCTTCGACGAGGACAAAAACGTGGTGCTCAAAGTCTACCCCAATATGACAGTAGACTCCTGCGCCTGTAGATAGTTGCCTTCTCTCCTTCGTCGCCGCCCGCTCACCTGAACCTCACCCCTCCTCGAGCCCCCTCCAAAAAATACTCAAGAACAGGAATTGAAAGAAGTCAACTTTTATCAGCCAAAATGTCATTCTCTTCTCCCGTCATTTAAACGCCCATTGGACTCATCTTGGCGTTCCCTTCGCACTGGAGGAGAGCCCCTCCTCCTGTTATCCCCTGGCCAGAGGAGGACCGCTCTTTAGCGTTCCTGTGTTGGAAAGGCTGGTGTGACACATCCTGGTCCCAGGTAGCCGGAATGGAAGACACAGATTGCCAAGTTCCAGCTCAGCTCCCGGCGCCAGTGTTCACCTTCACAGCTTAATTATCCCATACGGTGAAGACACGATGACTAGAATCTAAATCCGCTGTTAAGAGTTTATTAACGATACCAATGGGAAGAGGAGAAACCAAACTAACAAAAAAAACTGAAAGACAACCTATTTTCACGAAAGTAAATGACCTCAGTCGGACTCAGTGCCTTCGGAGAGACTTCGGGTCCAAACTGCTTGAAGTCGTCACGGTCGTCACCACAAAGCCAAACTCGCACTTGCATGGTTTATGTTACTATGTGTATGTATTTATGTTCTGTACTATCACTGTGTTATTCACTATAAGGAACATAAAAAGTTATTGTATAGTTATTGGCTTGGCTGCTATAGAGAAGTAGAGTAGGTAGACATACGTATTTGTGTTAGTGATGCTCCCGTCATTGTACAGTTCTCACAGGCGAAGAGTTTATTATATTTGGAGAGTATAAGCTACGTCTCATTTGTGGTTCCGTGAACATCCTTAAGAGCTGTATAGGGAAACCGCCCATACAATGGCTTTCCTATTGACATGTTTCATTTTTAAAGACTTAATATTTAGTTTTGCGACACTCATGAAAAGGTGGTCTGGAATCAGTTTTACCATATATATATCTATATATATCTATATATATATAGATATATATAAGGCGACTGAACAACAAATCAGTAAACTTCTACATTTCTCAATATGCAGACGACACTCTGGTGTCTGTTTGAGAATGAAGTGTATTATGAACGGCTGAATTGTTGCTTTTAAAACACTGACTGAGTTCACCTCCTGTTCGGACAATCTCACACATACTGGGAACGGGAGCTTCAGTCAGAATTCAGAATTTATTTTTCAAAATAGTTAGCAGTTGGACCAGTTAATATAAAAAGTGAATATAGTACATATTCTTTTGATAAGTTTGAGCGCCGGTGAAATTTACTTTTTAGTGTATTTGAAATTATTCAATATTGTTTCATGAGCTATTTTATGAGCAGATTTATTTTTGTTTAAAACTTTCTATATTTTTGCTGACATGTCACAGCTTGATCCTCCTTAGTGGAGGATTTTCTTAGAAAGGTGTAGCTTCCTCCGTTTGTGCCTTAGCAACACTGCCTGGGAGCATTTTGCATTTAAGAGTAAACCCTTTATCTGGAAATGTAAAAAAAAAAAAAAAAAAAAAAAAAACTTGACAGGTTTTTTTTTTTTTTTGAAGTGCAAGTATAAATCATGCAGTATAACAGCAGTGTGTGTAAGGGCTTACTCTATTTAAATGTTCAGTACCATTTTGTAAATGTTATGCTGTAGGTAAACAAAGAAACGCTTGTACAATAAGCTTCATAAAATATATTTGTATATGGAAATGACCTTTAACATGCATCTATTTATTATGTGATTGTTGCTTATCTTGTAAAAGGCGTGGGCCAGACAAGGGGGAGCCGGAGCTCGGACAGGTTGGAGGTTTTTGTATCTGTGATGGACACTGCTGATATAAAAGTGTGGTGAACTGAACCCTGATTTCTGACCAGCCCTACAGAGCATTCAAAGAAATAAATAAAAAAGTATGCAAGACTCAGATCTGTCAAGGTTGTCTGGTCTCTGAAGCTGATGGTTTTGTGGAGTTGTGAATTACCCTATGAATTTGTAAACCAAAACAGTGTGTAACGGAAAAGTACCAGTAGTGTGCATAAACAATGGTAAAGATCATTTTGCAAAGTGTGCAAACCATTATCCATGACTGACGGTTTGCATATTGCTGATGCAATACTGCAGTTAAGCTGCAAAAAGCCACTTAAAAAAAAAAAGGAAACGTGTCGCAAACAGTTTGTGGAAACAACTTTGACATTATTACACATAAGGCCACACACATTCAACTGTACATTCTGTACATACACACATTTACCAGTGTACACATGTATAGGCGATATTTACAAAACCCAGTGTGTTTGCTCGTTGAGGTGTCCACAAAATAGCTCATTATGTTTGGATTTTATACGGTGACTTTGTACACAAGGTGCACAGCCAGTCTAAAGGAAGCCTAAATAATCTTAAACATTTTCTCAAGCTCTGACAAATCCCTCTCGGTTCCCTCCCTCTCTCCCTCTTCACATGCGCAATGTGTTCAGGAGCTTGAAGCTGCAGGCTCAAAACCAGAAAGGTGGATGTTTTGCCAGGCCCGACGACCTGCTGCTTCTGGATGCTCACACTCAGTAGCAATGGTAAGAGATGTTCGCTTTTACCACTGCTGGCAGTTCCCTTCAGGTGACACAGGTTTCTGTTGGCATTCTTGGGATTGGAATGGAAAGTGTTTGGCTGCTGTGTAGGAATTCCTTTACCCCAAAAAAGTCTCTTGTTTGCCATTTTGCAGCGTCACCTCTCTGCTTCCGCTCGCCTCCGTGCCTCCACGACCAGCAGACAAACAGCACATGTCCTTGAAAATCCCCCTGCTGAAAGAAACACGAGCAGCTCTGCCACTTCTGCCGAGGTCTCCATAACGACCACATCTGGAGCCATCATGAGGGCCCCGGGAAAAGCTGCTGAAAACAAGTTTTTTTTTTAGAGGTAATTATAAAAAATATTAGTTACTCACTACTATTGTCTGTGACTCATGGCTCAGCCCTTCCAAAGCAATAAAACACGGGGTTTATTTGTCAGGAGACGCAGCGGATTACCAGATACTTCTGAGAGACCCATCTGCAGGCTACCTCAGCACAATTACAGTGTAACAACTAACTTTTCAAACATTATTCAAACTCAGCCGAGTGTTTAGTTGACACAAACTTTGCTGATGTCCGTTGGCAGGCAAGTGCGGTGGTAAAAATGGAAAAATCATTGGTTTGAATTGAACTTCCCCGTAGGCAGTGTGTTCTTGGAGCACTGCCTCACAGACGTTTGATGGAAACACCAAAATTCCACGTAAAATATTGTCGAAAACACACTAGCTTGAGTTAAAGCTAAAGTTGTGTCTATTACCGTTGCTATTACCGTTACTTCTTATTTAATAAGCCACAGTGCCCTCTCAGGTATAAACAGTGTGACTGCCCATTATAAAACAAGATGTTGTTGTTGTTGTTGTCACCAGGTAACAGCAGGTTGTTACCCTGGGGACCTCGGTCATGGTAGCCAGAGGAGAGCCTCATTGCCGCCCACTTTGGCCATTAGCTTTAGCTGTAGCTGGAGAAGAGAAGCAGCAGGTCTCAAAAGTCCATGTCCCAACCAGAGAGCTCGTCAGGCGGACTGTCCTCATCCGGAGGGTATTTGTCAAAGTAGCTGTGATCCGTCGGTCCTGTAAGCTGTTGTGGTCATTTGAAAAAAGAAAAAAAAAGAGAAAAGAAGCAGAGAGAAAACAGTGAATCCTGCATCTCGCAATTTGATAGTTAGAACCCCACAGGTCAAATCTCGTGGCCCTGGTGTTCCATTGCCATCCAATTTGAAAGGCTTTGAAAAATCTCCAGACACAATGTGCCGGCAGCGGTAAACATGTGCGAAGCAGAGGTTAGTGGCTAAATGACACGCAACATGTTTTTTTCTAAACCATGCCTTATTATCCACACATGGTTTGTGTTTGCCAAAAAAAATCAATTAAATTAAATAAATAAGACTGTGTTGTACAAACAAATGAAAGATACATTTTATAATCTTCAAAACACCTGCAGATAAAGTTCTGGGTTGTCTCATCTTGGCTTGACGGGTTAAAAAAAACAAAAAAACACCGACGACCAAAAAAAAGCGACAACAATCAGAATGCTGCGCACTGAACCAATCAAGACTGTGGCTTAGTTTAAGTTGGGCAGCATTTAATTTTAGCTCATCCGTTCTGACGCAGGAAACACATGGCAGCCGGCTGGAAACAAGCAGCCTCGTAATACATCCAAACAGTAGGCTTGAATATGTTGGATGTTTCTACCATCTCTAGAGGGGTGACGCTACACGATGACATGTTTCATGAGCCATACGCAAAACAACAAAATAATATGTGCGTGAAAACATTTCAGGAATGAAGTTACAGAATATCTGCGTCCCCCTGTATTAAAGAGACAAAGTCCTAAGCTGTGCTCAAAGCTACCAATTATAATGGCAATTTCCACAACGGTCGGACGACATATTACATATACAGAATGCAAACAGAAAAAATATAAAAATACAAAAATAAAAAAATGCCTTATGCCAAAAACATGTGAATGACCTCAGTTTTCCCAGAGCTGAAGACTTGCTCAGCTTGGCCAACGGCCCCTCCAACTGGTACCCATGTCATGCAGTGCCACTGAACACTGGTTCTACGTTAACATGAATGTAGATGATCAGAACATCACGACAGGACAGAACCCTGAGCAAAGCCAGAAGCAAAACAAAACTGGCCTGCAGCCAAGACAACTTTTCTGCTGCAGACTGGAAGGGAACCAACTCAGGGTTGTTCAACATCACAACTACTACACAGTGTTTGTCTTCTTCCAATATCGCCAGAAAAATAGGGTGCTTTTCACATGTTTTTAATGGTTTACTCCATTGAAAATCTTGATGCATGGATGTACAGGTTATAATTAGAATGGTTTTAGCTGGTGCTATGTGGATTCTGATAACTTGATTGGATTCTGATCTGAAGATAATGGTACACGTCTAAGCGTCAATAAGTCAACACATCCAGGTTTGACTTACTGCTCTCTTCAGTGGGGAGGGTAAACTCCTGGCCTTCAGTCCTTCCCAGTTGAAGCCATTGAACCACCTTCAGATACAAGACGCAAAGCACAGAAAGAACATCAGAAAGATTTGTTTTCTTTTTTTTTCAAATTCTATTTTTATCACCACAAGGTCTGGGACTAATTCTAGAGCGAATGACGCTTGCAGACGTTCACCCTGAACTCGACCCCTTGTTCCTGTGGTTTTGTCTGGCTGACAGACAGTCCTGGATGAAGACACAGCTATGGGCAATGTGTCGACTGCATTAAGCCTTTTGATTATGTTGTGCGTCCCCCTCTTCTCGCACACCATGTTCACTATTGATCTAATTGCAGAGGTCAGAAACCATTACACGCACTCATATAGGCCAATCAGTGTTAATACCCCACAGTCGATCATCCCTATGACATCAGCAAGAGAAATGGGTCCGTTCCCTTTTTATTTACCTGTGCTTCTTGATATCAGTAATTCCATTTTTGAGGTTGCCCACTCGCTCGGAGGGATTTCGCCTGTCAGAAAGATCAGAATTGAAAATGACTCGTGGAACCCCAAAAAAAGTTTGGACTTTCTGTTTTTCTCCGTCCTTTTGTCTTTGATGTTCCAGTGCATTAATATTTATGATCCCCATTTGTTCTTTGGGTTATTTCCACGGCTCAGATATGTGACCCTGCCTCCCAACTGATTCAAATGCAGTACCCTGTTTCACTTGAACGGTTTGACCAGATGTCATTAAGTCCAACGTGTTGCGAGCACATATGCAATTGTCTGGAAGATACTTTTTTCGGATATTTTCCCATTCTTCTGATTTTGTGTGTTTATTTCTATACTGTAGTCTTGTACCTGCATAGTTTGCGTATGAGGTCCTCGGGTCTCTTGCTGATCTTCTTGGGGAAGTCCATCTTCTCAATGCCTTTCAAGATGAACGTGTACGTCATCATCTGGTCACTGCCCGAGAAGGGAGGACTGTAGAGTAACAACAGTGGAAAGTCAACCCTTTACGGATGCTGCTCTCTGCCATATTGATCTGTTCAGGATCGTATCAGACAGGATACCATCGAATCATAAGAAGATGCAGAGTTCAAACACGTCACTGCTGGATCAGACTACCAGACACACTGACCTTCCAGTGAGCAGCTCGAACACCAGGATACCCAAAGACCAGAAGTCCACACTGAAGTTGTGGCCCTTGTTAAGGATGATCTCAGGGGCCACATATTCTGGAGTCCCACAGAAGGTCCAGGTCTTCTGGCCACATCGCATCTTTTTGGCAAAACCAAAGTCAACCTGGAAAGCCAAAGTTGATCCATTCATTTGGGAAATAGTTTTGAAAATGTCCCCCAAGAAAAGCAAAATGAGTTCTAGCGTACTAGTTTGATGTATCCTTCCCCATCCAGCATTAGATTCTCAGGCTTTAGGTCTCGGTACAGGACCCCCTTCCGATGGAGGTACTCAAACGCTTCAGTGACACAGCCAACACAGAACTTAGCCGTAGGCTCGTCAAAGCTCCCCCTAGTGTGGAAAAAGCAAAATCTTGGCAAACAAGAACTTTTTCAAACTCCTGATTACGCAGTGACTAAAGCAGTGGCAGCTGTACCTGTCTCTGAGCAGACTCCAAACTTCTCCTCCCAGGCAGGCCTCCAGCAGCATGTACACATATTTGTTGTCTTTAAATGTGCGATACAATCTGAAGTGAAAGAAGCAAAGGGGTTGCAACTCCTGAACCCAACCAAACATCAGCATGAAAAGGAATTCTAAGTACATGAAGTGATCTCATAGTGCGCAGCACATGAGGGCAGGTCAGCGGGAGGAGCGTTTTATGGTGAAATATGACTTTAATATCTCTGATTGTTCTGCAAACTGGATCATGGTAATTCAAGAGAGGGTGACAAGAACACTGCACTGCCTCAGTATTTCATCAGTGACAAAGAAAAAAACACATTTTCATCGCTGAAGTCTTCATATCCCCCTGACGTTCTGTCCTACTGACTAGATATAATCTGCTTGGGGGCCTCAGCTGTGATCAAATAAAAACTTAATAAGCAGCCTTGGCTTCCCCCGACTACTAGAGCACAGGCCGGAGAAAATGGAAGTCTGCTTGAAAGGCTGAAACGTGACTGACTTGACAACGAAAGGCGAGCGAGCCTCCGCCAGGATCTTCCTCTCCGAGTGGATGTGCTCCTCCTGCCGGTTGTCCACCACATGCTTCTTCTTGATGACCTTCAGTGCAAAAGTGACGTCCTGTTCTTTCACTTTCACCTGCAAGTTGAGAGATAACAGGCGGACAGACACATGAGACCCAGATACATTTAGGAGATGCGGGTGGTTTAGTACATTCCCCCTTTTCACTTTTGGGTTTATGTTTTGAAGTTTTACCACAAAAAGAACACCTGCTTGTCCCAAATCCTCATCTAAGGCCCACAGTGTAAGCTCGGGATTGCAGTGTACTGGTGGGTAAACGCGTCTAAGGTCTTTCGAAGCGTCGGTGCTGTGAAAAGATTCTGATGAGATCTGGCATTCACAGGACAGGGTGAAGAACTTTCTCCATGGGCTCCGAATGGATCTGCCAATTTTCCACTGTCACAGGTAAGAGAGGTGAGAGCGGTGCCTCTGTTCACCGGAATGCCACTACAGCTGCTGTTGTAGATTTTAAAGCAGCCAAGCTGTGGAGACGGTGAGGTCAGACAGCTCCCCCTGCCAGCTGAGGACCAAGTTACACAACACAACACCTCCAGAAAGTCTCCCAGGGTGGTGGAGGGGGGGCTTGGATATGGATCTTATGTGGGATCTCTGTGTGTATGGAGTGTAGTCGAGGTCTCACCAGTTCGACGCGTCCAAAGCCGCCGACCCCGAGCGTTGCAATGACCTCCAGCTGGTCGAAGGGCCTGGATGAGGGGAACGCCGCCACCAACTCCTTCAAGCGGATGACGTCTGGCGACAGCGGTTGACTCTGGTGGCGCGACACTGACCTCTTCCTGCACAATGACGACAACACCAACCAAGCTGAATGTTAGTTATGGATATTTTTTTTCCATCTCTTTTTTTCAGCTGAGCAAATAAAGTATAAAACCTGGACTTTGGCTTTCATTGGCAGTGTTGCGGCTACCTGGCGTGTCTCTTTTTGTCGTCCCGATCGAGTGTCGCCACGTAACCTTGAAGGTACTTCTGCAGCTCGTTAAAGGTGCCCACAGTCTGATCAAAGGTTCTAAAGAACAGAGAAATAAAAGGGGATGAAAGCTTTCCCGTCATTGAGATATTTCGGTATGAGTTACAAGTGCTGAAACACTCACTCCCTGTCGATGACCAAGCACTCCACACCGTTTTCCTCAGCGATGATATTGGCTGACCTCACGTCATCACTGGAGATATTTTAACACCGTGCATGAAAACACAAGCAATTAGGGATCATGACGTCAAACCGGTAAAAACACACACTTGGAAGAATTTTTACGGAGTTCTGTGACTGGTGGATCTTTTTACCTTATAAGTGCTTTCTCTCCAAAGTAGTCGCCCTTCTGTAGGGTGTTTATAATCTGCGGAAAGTGGTGGGCCTCCGTGCTCTGCGTCACCTTCACCTGTACAACACAGTTGGCTGCATTCATAGGGTGTATCGCCAGCTCGAGGTCCACATTCTACACATGTTGCTGGTGATTTTGTTTTCTTTCCCAAAACATGTTTTGGTTTTGCACAAAAAAATAAAATTAAAACTGTTCTGTTTTAATGATGGTAACTGGATATTGGTGGGCTTTCATAGACAGAGAGTTGTTAATCAAATATCACATGGTGTCGAGAGCTCTACATCAGCTGCCTGTCCGAGCAAAAAAACACTTCGGCAGCTCGGATGTTGTGAAACTTCCCTTTTAATTTGTGAGGCTTTAAAAACCAGTGGCCCACCCCAGTCGAGGTCAAACATCCCACTTGTGGCACAATCCAGCTGGGGGGAGGAGAGGCGAAAAAAGATGCCGCAATGACATCAGGGCCCCAACGGGCAGGTTTGTTTTAGCTAAGTGTCCCGTTTGACCTCAGTAACCCTCACTTCCCTCTGTTTTTCCTGCTGGCGAGCCTGCACGGTTCTGTGGGGCACAAGTTTCGCAGAGGCGGTGGAACCACTCCCTGCCTTAGCAAACAACATCTCCGTCTTTCTCTGTCTGCTTTGGCGAGCCGAGGAGCTGCTGTCTCACGCTGGCTCTTAATGGCATTTTGAAAGTCCCCATGGGCAAAACTCTGGCCTCGCTCCATCTCTTCTTACTCCCTGGTGTCAGGTTGCATACTTATCAGACAGACAGCTGGCTGAGGCCAGCGTGTCCAAAACTCACATACTGATTGGCCAACATCTCATTTTGTCCGACTGTTTGCCAAAACCGAGCCGTGAGCTTGAACAGAAAGGTCCGTTGGATTATATCATGTGCGTGAGTTTTTGATGAATTTTTAAGACGTGTTTAATATATTTCCCAATTCTCTCTTGTCGAACCACAAATGAGGATTAAAAGATTAAGGATGAAAAGCAGAGGAGCTTCCAGTCTTGTTGGACCTGATAAGGTCCTAATGAGTGCCATTGTTACAGAGTTTGGAAATGTCCCTGCAGTGCAGCTCAAGTGTAGTATCTTATAAGTATGAAGTGCAAAGCACGTAATGACAAAAGCGCTAATGAATGAGGCGCTCTTTAAGCTCTTCAAGCCGTTGGGGTCATTCAGAAATGCTGAATACATTGCAGTGGATTCAGTCGTCCTTTCCATCTCATGAAAACTGCTGATTTTTTAGGTCTGTATTTTTGTTTTTTGCTTTTTCAAAAAAAAAAAGAAAGAAAAAAAAGGACCAGAATGAGTTCACTCTTAAAGATACTGAAGCAGCCCTTGGCACGGCTCCGTATATAAACTCCACTTTGTTCTAAGGGCCGCGCAGGGTGACTCCGCTAGCACTGTGCCACCTTCACTGGTGCTTATCCATTTCACACAGGCAGGGTGTTTTTGTTGCCACCATGTTGCCGTGCCTGACGGTTCAAGTGCCCTTGGTTAGACATCCCCATCATGTTCCCTGCGTGCCACCTGTTTGTCTTTGCGAGGCGCCTCACCTTTCCCTGCGCAATGATGTAGAAGGTGCTGCCTTCCTCGCCCTCCCGGATGACGTGTTCTCCTTTATCATAGTACTCCTAGTGGGACAGGGTGGAGAAAGAGGGAGACGGAGGGCAGTCAGTCAGAAATGAAGCATTACATTGATTCGGCCATCGACCCGCATGGTCTGGTTCCTGGTAGCGAGTCCCCTACGGGATGAGGGTGAGAGTTTAGTCGTCAATAATGCTCCGTAAATCAGACATTTTCAACCTGGTGTAGAAGAGGGGTGGATATGTTTTATTTTTCATTATTATTCTTATTATTTCGTTATTTATTTTGGGGGAAGAAGGCTCTGGGGATGTATAAAACATGAAGGACGGTTCGATAGAAAGCAACGGGTGATTTATGATGCTTTTAATATGTGTCATGAGGCTCTTTAATGTGCACGGTAATAGGCCAATTTAGCCGAGGGTGAATGTTTGGGTTGGCATAACAGGAAGCTAAAAGCCAGTGTTTCTGCAGAAGGCTCTAAACAGGGGGCTAAATATCAATGCACTGTATCTTTAACGCAAGAGCTGAGGACTTTGGTGAAAACAAATAAATTGGTGTGAAGAGCAATTTCTGCATTTCTTGGCTGTTCACAGTCAAAAACCTGGGGTTAGGGTTGGGGTTAGGCTTCGTTCTGGGGTTGGAGTTAGGGTTGGGGCTGGGGTTGGGGTTAGATATGGGGTTGGGGCAGGGTTGGGGTTAGCGTTGCTGTTGGGGTTAGGCATGGGGTTAGTTAGGGTTGGGGCTGGGATTAGGGTTAGGGTTGGGGTTGGGTGTGGGGTTGGTGTTAGTGTTGGGGTTGATATTGGAGTTAGGGTTGGGGCTGGGATTAGGGTTGGCGTTGGGGTTGGGGTTGGGGTTGGGGTTACGGTTAGGGTTGGGATTGGGGTTAGGGTTGGGATTGGGGTTAGGGTTGTGGTTGGGTTTATAAAGGCTACCTCAATGATGCAGCGTCTGTGAGCGATGGCTTTTAACTGCTACTCTGGATCCTTATGGTGAGCCTGCGAGCTTCAGCCCTGAACTTTAGCCAAATATTTACCTTTAACAGGAAGGGAAGAGAACATTTTCACTCACCCCCTCCACGCCCCCCACTCGCAATAAAAAGCTTTGAAGCACATCCCTATGTGGGATCTTTCAAGTACCCTGACATGCTGACGATCCCTTTACATCGCCTCCCTCTTATCTTAACCATCATGCTGCACTAAATGGGTTCGCAAATGTTGCTGACGTTTCCCATTCGAGCCCTTAATGCTCCGTCGGGAGGCATGCAGCGTTTGAATCCACTCGTCCTATTTTTGGAGACAGCCGATCGACCAGTCGCAGCACAGATTCAGCTGATGTCCCATCTCTGCTTCCAGTGACAGGGGCGGGGGGGGGAAAGTAGGCAGGGGGACCAAATTCCAGTCCCTTACCCCTGGTTAAGAACTTTCAATACTGTCTGGCAGATTCTCGATGAACATCTGTGGTACTATTAGGTTACACCTACCCCTCCACCCACCAACTGCCTACGCCTTCGCCCCCGCACCCCTGAGAGAGGCAAGGAATCAGCTTCATCAGAAATGACTGAATAAGGAAATTCTCCCATGGAGTAAAGTGGCGAGACGAGCGCTGTGCACGAGCAACGTCCTTGAAGGGGGTTGACAGGGAAAAGATGCTGAGGACGGCTGTAATCTCCTCTCCTCTCCTCTCTTTTTTCCCCTTAGATTTGAAACATTTTCACAATACTTATAGGATTATCATCTCCTGCGCACTTTTTAACACACGCAGACACTCTTTGGCACATGGAAGTTGTAAGAGTCTGCGCCTGAAAAAAAAAATATTTCAAATCTTTACGACGTCCCTCGTCCAACCGTTTGAATAAACACTGTCTGGGGCCCTGGTCAAATAATCCTGGTAACAATATACGGCACTCAGTGATGACGGGAATAATATCAGCTCTGTTCATCAACAAGGTAATTTGTGAGGTCTTGCTGACTGAAGGTAGAGAGTGAATATGCTGACAGGCAGTAATGGTATATGGCCGAATGGTAATGATATTTTGACAGCAGCTATCTGCAAAGTTCAGGCTCCCAGGAGCTGCCAGGAGAGGCTTTTCAGAAAGGCTCTAATTTGTCCCTCCAGTGGAAATGGAGACAATCTGGCAGAATGACTTACCACCTCCAGGCAGTCCACTATTTTGCTGAGCTTGTCCTCTGGTAGATTAGCCAAGAGAGAGACACTGGCACAGAGAGAAAAAAAAAATACAGATGATGCGCTTTAGTTGGTTCAGGTGTTTTAGAATGCAAACGGCGAACACATCTGCTGCGGGATTATCTCCTGTTTTTAGCCTCTGCAATTCTTTATTTTTCTTAAATCCTTTTTTACTCCACTATCAAGGTTATGTGTGGCTGCTAGATGCTTGCACAACAATCAATAGTCAGTTGATATATTTCTAATTTAAATAAAAATGCGCGCTAATTAGACACAAAATGTATTTGATATTCTACAATGCTACTTCCACCCAGTGGTACCTAAAAAGCTCGTATAGCTCTGCGCGCCAATGCCAAACTCTCTATCTTCAATGTTGGTGCACTATCACAATAGAAGAGTTAATTTGTCCAAAATTAAACAACCCAGGTGAAGATGAGTTCAATGACTGACTTATTTTTACGATAACTGCCAACTGCCCTAATCCTAGCGTGCGTGGTGCTAACCTTCGGAGGAAGTTGCGGTACTGTTCATGCCGGGTCTCAGCCGTCCTCCTCATGATGTTCTGAAAGACCTCGCGGTCCAGAGCCCACGTCCTCACGTTGTTCACCGCTGTGAAGGCAACGGCGAGAGGAATGAGAGGCGGCGCCGCGCTAGCGTTGCTGGCATTTCGCTCACCTGGCTTGTGGAGCCGCAGCTGTTTTGACTAGCTCCTGGCCAATAACAGGAATATCACTTTTCACTTTCCAACTTAATTGGACCCCTCTGTTCTTGCAAAGAATTCACGCACGGCTGCACCTTGGAAGCCGTGGAAGGTAGGTGCGGAAAATGACGGCGATCAGGCCTCCACTTCAGTGGTGAGAGCCGTCAAACCCTCAGGAAACTCGCTGACAAGCGGCTGTTTTCACAAAGACGGAAGTAGCTGCGAAAGTTCCGCGAGGTCAGAGCTCGCCTTTGTCCAGCGCCGCTTCACATCCACACCCACTCATCTTCCACTTCATCGCACTGTCCCTCCCTGAAGGCCCGCCAGCCAGTCACATGGTTAAATGGAACAACTCAAGTATGTATTGTCAGGTGTTTGCTCTCAAAATGCCACCGTGGTGATGGAACCAATCAGAATGCAGATCCGGGCAAATCGCACAAAGCCTGTGTCAACACACACACACACACACACACACACACACACACACACACACACACACACACACACACACACACACACACACACACACACACACACACACACACACACGTGTCAACGCTGGCAGAATGGTTCTCACTAGCAGGCGTCGCTCCAAGACGTCATTGCAGCCCAGACGAAGGTCAAGCAAGAGTCGGACCACATTCAGTGGCGGATGAGAGAAGATTGGTGGGTTTTCCTGCTCTCTAGTTCAGGCTCTAACAGTATGCAGGCCATGTGAACAGCATATTGAGATTCATTTTTTTTTATTCTTTTGGATTTGGATCTCTGCTCTCACTCTGTCTTGTGCAAAAAGCCTTAAGAAAACATGCATCAAGTTGTGATTTTACACAACATGAACACAATATGAAATATTTAACTCCCGTGCTCGGTCAAGGTAGGTGCATTAAAGGAGAGGCGTCAGACTGTAGCTCCCATTTGATTCAGTTCACTGCAGATTCCTGAATTCCTCAGGCGTCCCAGAAGCCTTTGCAGCAGCAGCCAGCCTGCCGTGGCTCCAGCTTGTTCTGCTCATTACGTGTGAGAAGATCCTCCCCTCCTGACACGCAGGGACCAGGGACGGATCTGCACCTCCTGTGAGCGCACCGTACCAGATGGAGCAGCAGCCTCGCACACACACACACACACACACACTCACGCAGCACTGGGATTTGTTAGTTTGATTACGTCTGGCGACCCTGCGAGCGGTCGGTGTGTCCGTCCTGATCCGTCACAGAGCTTCTGCTCAGAGCTGAGGGGGAAGATGGGAATGTGCATAACACACGAACCCAGGAATTTTCTAAGATGAGGAAAAACAGCTACCTTTGACTGACGCCGTCCGCGTGCAGTTGTACAGAATGGCCAGTTCTCCAAACGTAGTCCACACTGAGATCGACGTGAGCAGCTTGTTGTGCTGAAACACGTCCAGCTTCCCGTCTGAAACAAGAAAAACAGTCAGTCGGCATCGGATACGTTGTTGTGTGTGTTGCTGTGGATGCACCTCCAATGCAGGGACATAAGACAGGATGGCCCTTGAGAAAGGGTGATTTACTACATTATCTGACACTAAATACTGTCCAACTGAGCCACGCCAGACTTTCACGCCTGAGCAACAACAACAAAAAAAAAAAGTCCAAATGTCAGCACTGATTTTTTTTTTTTCTTTTTTATCAGACAGAGGAGTCAAACTCATCTTTTTGACAGCGAGTGAAATCAAAAGATGAGTCAAGTCAAACGCTTCATTAATGAGATTACGATCGCCGTCTCCTGCCATCTGTGGGATTATATCGAGCGGCCTTCATCGCTGACGAATCATTTAATCACCAGCAGCGACTCACAGCGCAGCAGCGGAAACGCTAATGAATTCACTTTCGGTGGCAAAACATGACACATTTGTCGGCTTCATTTGGTTTGAGACTCGTGTGTCCTGAAAGTCAGGAAGGATCCTCTGCCTGTGTAAACTGATGGAGGGTACGCCCGTTTTTTGTCACGGTCACGTCAGCGAACGGGGTTGTTTCACCAGCAGCTGATCAGCTGCCGTTCGGTTGTTCCCAAGAGCCCCGGGAGCGCCGAGAGTCGCGTGTGAGAGGAGCAGCAGTGGAGGCATCGGAGCAGCAGTGGAGGCATCGGAGCAGCAGTGGAGGCATCGGAGCAGCAGTGGAGGCATCAGAGCAGCGAGCCAACTCCTGCCGTGACCTGCTTTTCCCAGGCTGTTTGTTAACGTACAGCACATTCAAATCTTTCAAAAACGCCTTCAACAGTAACTAAGACTACTATCTATTTGGCATCTTAAGAAATATTAATGTGCTTTACTTATTTGTTTCACAGTAAATTTAAAAATTTGTTCAGCACATTATATTTTAACATTAAAAAAAATCCTTTCAGTTAAAGTTTTTTGGGGGGTTGTTTTCTTGATTTTTCAATTAAACTTTCAACGCATTCCAAATGATTGAGGTGGTTTCTTGACCTTGTAAGGGCAGCTGCAGTGTTTGGAATTCTTGGAAATTCCAAAAAGCTTCCATCTGAGCCTGAGCCAGTCAGTCAGTTTTCTCCTTTGAAGACCAAGAGACATAACAGGGTGTCTGGCGTGAAGCTGCTTTTAAATGTGCGCTTGCTGTCACGGTGAAGAGCCGACAGGACAGACAGAGGACACTCCCTCGTGATTGGCTGTTACAAGGCGGAGCCCGCGGTGGGAGCAGGTACGGGTGGGGGGGGGGGGGCGAAACAGCCTCTTCAGGCTGAGACACAGAGAGGCTCATTTTGTGAGGCCTGTGCAGCTCAGACCAAACAAACCCTGTTTGATTGTTGGAGCGAGACCACCGAAATTAAATGTCTTGAATCTGGAAATGGCCACAGTGGCGCCGCTTTAAACCGGCAGAAAGAGTGGTGTGGAATCAGGCCGGAAGACTGAATCTGCTTGTCGCGTTTTTCAGAGGTTTTCCAGTGATGTTTGGTTTAAAAGGAAATTGGAACACATGTGTATTTAAATATCATCCATTATCGAGATGGGCAGGAAGTCGTGCTAGAGATCCAGTCAAGCGTCCAACCATGCACACGGTCAGAAACTACAGCTTTACATGGTAGGAACGGCCAAAAGATGAACTAAAAATAAATAAATAAATAAATAAAAAAGACTCCACAGACATTTAGGAGTAAGTCTTTTTTTTTTTTTTTTTTTTTTTTTTAATTAGTTGGCCGCTTCCTGTTTCCTCCACATCGAGGTCTTCTGGCTGTTCTCGCCGCACGTCTTTTTGTCGACACGGCAGTGTTTCGCCTCCCCCATGTGTGAAAACACTTTCGTAATATAACAACTGAACTTTTTCTAACTTTCTCATTTGTCGGACTACTTTCAGCCGCGGTGGATGGAAACACCGGTGGGTTCACCAAGCGGAGAACAAAAAGTCTTTGTGCGATCGTTGCGTGAAAAGAACCAGCGAGACGTTGAGTGGAAGCGCTCGGCTGATCAATGGGAGTCGTTGATGGTTTCAATTGGAATTGGAGCCGATGGTCTGTTTTAGTACTGTCTGCAGTTGGCCTAATTTTTCTGTTTGCATGGGTGTGGAACAGCATAAATAATTGCCTCTGAGGCAAAAAGGGCCGAAGCTGATGAATATAATGGGAAAAAGAAAGACAGAGAGAATGAAGAGGTCACATGTGACCAGGAAGTAGTGAAGTCGCAGCTAAAAACTGGTGCGTATAGGATGCAATGGGAGAAAACAGAACGTCTTGACTTGAAATAATTCACTTCTTCCTACTTCTTCACCGCTTCAGGAGAAGATGAGAAGATCCGACCACGAGTGGACCTACCTGCCAGGACAAACAGGTGGTTCCCAGGCTCCCCTTGCTTGACCACGTACTCTCCCTGCAGGTAGGTGCGCTCGTACATGCACTCCACCATGTCCTTGATCTGCTGCAGCTCCAGCCTCTTCAGGTACTGGTTCTTGTTCAGGCCGTCCGTCAGTAGCTTCTTCACACTGTTCAGACACAGACGACAGCAGAGGGTGAAGGTGACGAGCGTCAGACCCCAGAACGCCCCCTGAATGCACCGGCTGTTGTCTGAAGGATTCATTTATTCAAACTCAATCTGACGTTTCCCAAATGTTGAAGCAGCCTGTAGGATGTATTTGGAAAGGTACGCCTGCCTAGCACTTGGGGAGGCTTAAAAGTTACATTTTGATTGGACTAAGTCTGTCTATTACATCCAGAGCAGACAAATCCTAATCTTTAATGCCATATTTTTTTTTAACAATTTGCCAACAGCACAGTGCTCTCTATTGGTGCCCCACAGCAAGCCGAGATGTAGGGAGATGATGAAGATGTTTAACCAAATCCTGTCCAAAGCCGGTCAAGAGCAGTGAAAAGCATTCACTGTTCTTCCTGGAATGGAAAAGATCTTGTCCCTAAGCTACAGCTTCAGTCTCCTTAAAGGACTCTGGCCAAGTGATCAGTTCCAGTCTGAGCTTTTCAAGACGGATCAGCGTGAATTCACACTTGAAGATGAGATGGTTCCTAGCGAGGAGCCATCTTTGAAGGTCCAGCCTGCGGCAGCAGAGGGGGCCGCCGAGCGCCACTCCTGAATTCAATGCTACAGTTGGACTTTAGTTTCACTGCATTTTTCATTGCATTTCTTCCAAACGTAACAGTGCTTTAATTGCACTTTTATTCCCAGTCCGCCTACAAGAACACAGGCGCTGATGCGGCTCCGCGGCCAACGCCCACCTCCACATTACTCACACCGTTTTGGGTTTTTTTTCTTTTTCTTTTTTCGGCCTCTTGATAAATACTTTGTCTCCTGTGAAGAGATGACCATTTGCAGCCAGGGCTCTTTCTAGCTGTGAATCAAGTGCGACGGCCAACAACACAAAAAAATCCCAGCGAGCTGTCAGAGTTCGCCACCGGTGCGTTTTAACAGCTGTGGCACTCAGGGGCCCCCAGGTCAGCAGAAGAAGAAGAAGAAGAAGAAGAAGACGTGGCTTCCTCCTTCGGGGGAGTTGTAAAGTGGAAAGGTGAAGAGTCACGGCCGAGTGAGAAACTGTAGATCACGAGAGGCGGCAGGGCGGTGGTCTGGGGGGGAGATGGGGAGCGGAGGGCAGGGGTGGGGGGGCTGGTGGGTGGTCTGTCAACCCGCCTCATCGTGCGCGATAAATTATCACTCTGGGGCTTCGTAAAATCAGAGGAGATGACAGGAATCCGGGATGGAGTTTGTTTCTCCCGCCTCCATTGGGTCACTCACTCTTCTAAAAGGGGGGCGGAGCCAGAGGGCGAGGACTAGCGTTGTAGTCAAGACCCCCGCATCAACCAAGACCTTATCAAGATTAGAGAACATTGAGACCAAGACAAGACCAAGACTGAATACATCAAAGAAAAATAACAACAAAACAGAACAAATGACCAGTATCTTTTTTTCAATTCAAGTTTGCTTCTACATTAATGGAACTGCAATATTTCCTTTCAGCAAGGTATCTTGCTACCCCCCCCCGCCCCCCCCCCCCCCCCTCTCTCACCTGGCGTCCTTGGGCACCCGGGCCTTATCGAAGGAGAACTTGGGCAGGCTGCTGGAGTCGTAGGTCCTGGACGTGGGCTCGGCCGACACTCCCTCCTTGGCTCCTCTCCTCCTGTTGAGGGTCTCCTTGATGCGAACGCCCAGGTTGGGGCTTCCCCGGCTCCCGGTCCTGACGGAGGGCGGCCTGGAGGGCAGACCTACCTGGGCTCCGCCCTGGTTCCTCATCACGTCCTGCAGCTTATTGAGCTGGACGCACTTGTCCTGCAGCTGCTGGCTGAGCTGGGCCAGCGCTCGGCTCTGCTTGGCCAGCTGCTCCTGCAGACTCCTGACCTGCTGCTCTCTGGCACACAGCTCCTCGTCCTTCCTCCGGCCTTCCCTCTCCAGATCCACCACGCGGGCCCTCAGGGAGTCCAGGGACGACTTCTTGAAGCTGCCGTCGGTGCATTTGTAGCGCTTCGATTTCATGGAGCCGTTCCCCATCTTGTCACCTGAGGGAGGGGGTGGGGAGCGAGGAGAGGAGCTCAGTCAATATTTGCTGCGATAATGAAATTTAACACAAAGGCGGTGAGATTTTTTGTTGGGGGGGGTTGGGGAGGGTGGCTGAGGAAGTGTGGCGTTGGGTTTCGGACAGGCGAGGCGACGCTGTGGCGCGATGACTGAGAGGTGAGAGGGTGGAGCAGTGTGTAATGATGAATGACTGTCCACCGCATTTATAATTCAGAAGGCAGGAAGTATTACATTTCCCCAGCCCCCTCCCCCCTTCCTCTCCCAACCCCCCCATCCCGACAGGAAGCTTGTGGAAATGTGTCAAAATAAAGCTCAGGCATCACTTTCTGCTGTGTGATTCCAGTCTAGGAGGACGTTGGGCGTCACTGGAAGCAGCAGAGAATGAGCATGAACAATCCTGCGCTTTGCCGGTTGGGGAACTGTCTCACCGTCTCACTCACTCACACTGTCGACTTCATTCATCACATACCTGCTCTGATTGGCCCCCTGCGGTGAGTAAATGCCAGGTCAAACTGTGCTCCCACTTTACTCTCAAAACACGGAATTAGAAAATAAATCAAAAATAAATCTGTCAACACTTGCAGGTGAGCATTTTTTTTTTTTTCAATCTTCCTCCTTAAATCTTTAGGAAGACCTTTATAAACTGTGAAATAATGAATCAATCAAATTGATTCTATGACGTCACCATCAGCGACGTCATAGAAATGTTACCAAAACTTTAAAAATACCCATTACTGACGCATTCTTTCATATCTCAGCACTAAAACATCACCGGGGCACCTGCAACTTCCGACGCCTCGCTCCCTCTTTTCTTTTCCTCCTCCTCCTCCTTTTTTCTTGCTCGGCTTCTTGGGACGCAGCTGGTTTGAAAAGAAAACGTGTGTTTGCTAGTGAGTCATCCTCGGCTCTTACCTGCTCAGCCTCCAGACGAGCCTGCCTCGTTTGAGCATCCGTGGAGCAGCGGGTCCATCCACAGCTCTGCTGGCTCCGCATCCTCTCCTCCCTCCTCCCTCTCCTCCCGCCACACCTCCTCCTCCTCTGTTCTCGCGTTCCGCGAGCGTGACATCGTCACTCCTTTGAATCGCATCGGTGACGACATGACGTCAACACAAAAGTTGCGCTTTATTTCCAAGTGTGCATTAAAAATTAAAACTCAAACGCCCCCGCCCCTCTTCTTTATAATTCATCTTTTCTCAACACGTCGGCTGTTGCAGTCACGTGGTAGATCACGCACGTATCAGTGGATGTTTTTTTTTAGTGTGTATGAATTGGAGCGAAGTGATATTTGATGAAATTATGCTTTATACGTTGTGAACTGTCTACATTTGACTCAATAAAAATTAACAGAAAATGTCTTAGTAAAAAAACAAAAAAAACAAACACGACGTTCAACATCTGAGGCACAAATTTGGAAATAGGAAAAAGTACAAGCTGGTGCGCCACCTGGTGGCTTCACTGACCTTTGCATGTTGTCAGCCTACTATTTTATGAAGATTCACATGGAACTATTAGGACCTTATGGGCGACCGGCATAATGGAAAAATAACATTTCACTTAATCTGTCAGCCCACTTTCATAATTTAATGTATGATCATTTAATAATTGTTTAAATGTATGTTGTTGAAGTGTGATTATGGATTATTGGAGGTTGACTAGTAAAAAAAAAAAAACGGTCTTGGTATATGCATATATATATATATTGCATATGAATAAACATAAATAACCGTTTGTGAAATTAATAGTTTGAGGCATTGCAATTAAACATCTCATTTAAACACGTGGCTGGAAGCAGACGCAGCAGATCCCTCCTCTGTTTTGTCTCCAGTCCAGAGTGAGAGCTGGAGGCACCAACATTTTTGGAAACAATCAATTGGCTTCGACATGTTTGTCTGTGACGCCAGTCTGAGCAGCCGGGGCAGCAACGCATTTTATCGACAGGCTCAGCAACAATAGCGGCATGTGGCCAAGCTGATTCGTCTGCAGCCAAAATATCCAGGCCACCAACTGCTGACCTCACTCTCAGAGGGATCCCGAGTGGTGCACACAGTGATCGCTTCCGATTAGCATTTATTGGAGTTTTTAGGTGGAATATTTTTGAAGAAAAATTTTTTGATAATAATAATAATAATAATAGAGTTCTTAATATGGCTTGCATTAAGAATGAAAGCGTTAAGATTGAAGAGTATTGTTATGAGCGCATATTTTGACTGATAGATCTTTATAAGACCAACTCACATGAGAATTGAACACGCGACCTCTTGGTCTCCAGTCCATCCACCAACACCCTGAGCTCTTTGTCCTGACGGACTAGAAACTTTGTGACTCAGTCATGAAAAAAAAAATACATTTATGGCTCACATTCAAACACCACTTAAAGGCAAAACTTGTCATTCACTATCAATTCTGGAACTGCTTCAAAAAATTCCGTTGGATCACAAGAAAGGAAAGCAGGAATCATTTATCATTAAAGACGACGTCCTGTTTCTTTCAAAAATGACAGATTATTAGAAAACACAGTTTTGTAGGCAGGCGATGGGAATTCCCGGACGTATATGGAAAAGTCATAATCCTGGCCTGGCAGTTTGTCCTTGATGGATGGATGGATGGATTGAGTTAAGAGACCAGCACTGTGATGACCTCTTCCTTCGGCAGTATTTCGACCTGGGAACAGGGGTTTTCTGGGACGGGGCTGTCCGCAGCAGGGTCTGCTCTGGTTGGCTGACTCTGCCATGTCCTGCAGTACAGGCAGCTGGGACAGCGCTGGCTGAAGGACACGCACGTCCCCTGTAGCCGCTGCGTCACCTCGCACTCCTTCTGGCACACGGGACACGTCTGGAAGAGGTCTTTCAGGCAGCTTTCCGACACCATGTAACTGGAGTCCTTACTGTGAGAAAAATGGAAAAGAGAGAGGAATGAATAACTCGTTAAGATCATCAAGTTTAAGATTAAAGTTCATGTGAAATGCTTGCAGATGTGATTCAGCGCAACATCAATAAAGTTCGATTGATTGAGTCAATCAATGAATTAATAAGTGAATAAATAATTTCAATTAGTTTAGCATTTCCATACGTTCGTAATTGACATCCGATCTACAACTAGACACGTAGAAACCCAACCTCTGATACCCACTGTAGTATCTTTGCTTTAGTTTCATGTTTTACTGGTAGTTCCGGTTTATTACCATTAGGTGGTGCTCTAGGTTCCCCCATTGTGTTCACCTGTGCAGGTAGCCTATAAAAGGAAGTTCCTTTGTTTGGTGTATGTCTCATACTGCCATGTGCAAGTAAAGCCGTTGAATGCTACGTCCTGAATCCTGTGTCCTTATTGAGGTTACACCATATAGGATGTAATACCTACGTATATACAGACATGAATAAATGTATAAAAATAATAATAAGAAATGTATTTCAGTGGTGACATCTTACCAGGATGCACGGGGCTCATGTGCAGGGCTGTGTGGTGGTGGAAGGGTTCTTGTAACTTCCTGTTGATCCTCCTTCCTCCCATTGGTCCATTCGAGACGGGCTCTCTTTGACCGCCGGACCTCCTTTGAGAGGTCACCGCCTGGACCGTCAACGTGCGTGAAGAGATACTCAAGCAACGTGCCTTTGTGGGTGGTCACCGTGCCGACAGACTTGTGCGATGTCGTGGCCTGAGTCGCTGAGCAGGAACAAGGAGAGTAGCTTTAGATATTGTGTGCGCGCACACACTCACTTGCATTTTCTACTGTATATTGCAAACAAGTCTCTCTCCTCCTTGTCTCTTCTGAACCAATCACTCATAAACCAGTCTACAGTCCACATTGCCTACTAACCTTTGCTTCTTACGGCCTGAGCTAATGTTTTAGCAGACAGCTGTGTGGCTACTGATCTGGTGGAGGGACCTCTTTCCGCCTGCGATCCAACAGATATCCGATGAGGGCCAAACTGCACCTGATGGTCGGTCTGGCGTTCTGCTTTGATGTGCGGCACGTTTGTCAGGATATGATGTGTTGCACTCTAAAAGGGAAAAATACATAGATAACAAACAATGTCAGTACTTGAAGGGGCCCCATTATGGCCATTTATGGGTTTGATAAATGACATTTGGTGGTCGACTTCCCACAATAAACTATGAAGCCAAGAACGTGATGTATTTTTGTTTTGGTGTGTGTGTGTGTGTGTGTGTGTGTGTGTGTGTGTGTGTGTGTGTGTGTGTGTGTTTGTTGTTGTTGTTGTTGTTGTTGTAATTCGCCTGTTATCTTGTGATAAATACTTATCAATATGTTATCTGGACATCACAAATATATAGTTACTTGTAGTTATAGTTTTGTGACAACAAAATTTAACATATCTTGTTAACTTAATATAGGAGGAGACTTTTGTAATTGATTGATCAACACACCAGGTTGTACCTAGAGTGTCCTACGGGTGGTTAGGGAAGATAGATCATGTATTTCTATTGGAGACGACATTCTGAATAATTTATTCATTAGCAACCAAAAGTTATTGAATTAACAAGGTCTTATCGCGGGAAGACTGTGTATAAACAAAAATGCATGGTCGTTCACGGCTTCCGTAACACACTAGCTTTGCTTAGTGTGTGTGTGTGTGTGTGTGTGTGGGGGGGGGGGGGGGGGGGTTGTTTTTAGCCCACCTATCAATTAGCTTCCACTGCTGCGGCTAAGCTACCATGAAGTTACTGAAATAGAACTGAGTTTGACCATCGCCAGGCCGAAAAAAGGAGGTTATTTCTTAGAACACATTTTCACACAGCTTTCTACTAACGTCCCCGTTTAGTTTACATTACATTTGGGTTTAAACGTAACGTTAACGTTACAACAGAGACTATGTTGTTGCGTTGCCTTACGTTAGCTGCAATGCTAAAAACACATTACAAGGATAGGAAGGAAGGAAGGAAGGCTAAACAGCAAGTCAAAATGAAATGTTAAAAACTTACATCTTCCACGTTTTTAGTCGCGTCACGAACCGTTGGGACCGAGCCATTCTTTATATTTAAACGAAGTGCAAATCCAGCGTTGAACTGGCTTTCATTGACAAAACAGTCCTTCGCGAAATGGTGAGCACACACATATAACAGTTTTGGAACTGCTGTCCGTACACGCCCTTCAAAAATAAAATCAATCCACTGTGTTCTCAAAGACTCGGACGACGGACCTAGAAAAAGACTGGGATGCTCATTTGTGCAGCCAAAAACAGAGCAACCCCTTCTTCCTGACCGTTGTTTCGCCATTGTTCTCACCGGAGCGTTTGTGAGCAGAAAAACGTGGTGCCGCTTCTAGAGTTTCTGTGGGTTTGACAAACCTTTACCAGAGGCGGTGTAGGTACAGAAACTGTCCGGGGCTGTGGAATGTGGCCTACGGCAACTCTACACACTACAGCGACGCCACTAACTGGAGGGGACGGGTCGAGTGCACTTCCGTGTCTTAGTGATGTCACTATGTCACGGAAGTACAATCTGCCTCTGAAGCACACATTTTCGAAAGAAGGAGTGGGGGGTGTCCCTTAAATAACACAGGACAAAGTGAAGTGCGTCCCGTATCAGTTCATTATGGGACAGGTTTTTTAGTTGCCTAATATGGGACAATCGCGTATTTTACGGGGAGGTTGGCAACCCTATCTAGACCACAGACGGAAATCCAATTAGGTTTTGTCATTTTCCCCTAAAAAACGGGACAAACTGTGTCCCGGGAGAGATTTTATTTTTCCTGGGTCAGGTGGTTCTGTGAAAAACGGGACGGGTGGCAACCCTAAGCTAACGGACAGAGTATTTTCTTAGCAGGTGGGATCGTAGACAGGCCGGGGATGCATATTATTGATAGAAAACCGCACTAAAGTGCATTTTGCATCATATGCAAAACAAGCATCCCTCACTCGGCCCGTCTCTGTCTCTCTCCCGCCTCCCCTACCTGCTCCATCCGTGGCTCCGCCTCGGAACAGCCCTTGGCCGGTCGTTCACTGCGGGCATGATGCGAGCGGTCCCTCGGAGCTCTCTCTTCGGCGGTCTGATCTCGAACCGTCGGTGTGGCTCCAGCTTTGAGACACAATTTCCCCGCCAGTCCCGCCTCGTACTGGCCGAGGTTAGTGAAGCAGTCCGGTAGAAAGTGGTTGGCACACACCATGGGGTTCTTGCCCACCTGCGCCGGGACGTTGCCGTCAAACACGAAATCCAGCCACTGGGTTCTCCTGTCCTCCGACACGGGGAGCCTGTGTAGTGACTGGTGCTGGTGTTTGCAGCCTTGGACCGAACAGTTGGCGTGTTTGGGTCTCGCTGACATCGCTGCTGCTACGTGCTAGCTTAGCGGGGAAGATGTCTCCAAGCTGCCGGGGGGTAGGCACCGGTGTTTGGGATGCAGCCTGGAGCCTCCCGTGGTCCGTCATCCGTCCCTCAGTCTCACCGTGGCTCTCGTCCCATGGCGGGGGCGTGCACGACAGCAAGTCGGCGTGGTCAAAAATCCAAATTAGTGATTTTAATGGATCTCGCCGCGGTACCTTTATTTTTTATTATTTTTTAGATATTACTTTGTAAATTAATTCCTGAGCATAAGATGGCAGTGGTGTGTTTGGCCTGAAAAGGTTTGAGGAACAGCTGTTTCAGAGCAATACTGCTCGAGTAAGTAAGAGACGCGAAGCTCCAGGCTACTGCCAACCCAACTGCACCCCCTAGTGGTAGTCTGCGCACCACGGTGTTATATACTTCTACTGTAAAACTGTTACTGTCTCTGCAATGCACAATGTAAAGGTTTTGACAGTCTTCGCAGGCAGAAACCGAAATAGTTTCTGCCTGCGCCACTAACAAACTTTAACTTATTGTTTACTTCTCTATCTTACAAATAAGATACACATGGATTTTATTAAAGTTCATTTCATTTCATTTTTAGGGCATTAAGCCAATTTTACACGGTGGAACTTTAACAGACTATGTCAGATTTCTATTCATAAAAAAAGGAAGTCACAAAATTATTTTTAGACATTCTTTTATTGACTCTTTTTAAACACTACTGTTCATAATAATAATAATAATAATAATAATAATAATAATAGTAAACGGTGTCTATTCCATCTTGACAATCAACATAAAATAAAGAACTTGAGGAGGAGGGAAAGACAATATGTACACAGTGAACACAGCGACAGCACTCAGTGTCAAGGGAGGAACAGTCCAGGCAAAACCAACGTCAGTCAAAAAAATATATTCAACTTCATAGTCTGAATGCCTTTAGAAAATAGGTGACATACAAACTATTGTTAAAAAACACAACATTAAAAGTTTAGCCAATATCTGATGACGACTCAAGCGTGTGCCTCGTACAATTTTAAATAAACAAAATAAAATAACAGCGAGTGTTGGTAAAAGGATAGAAAATGACAACACAAACCTTTTATAAATAAAACAAAAATACTGAGAAACGTCCAATACTTAATAATACGAGAATACAAAATATAAACGAACCACGTGATCATTTGTGGGAATTTAAACAGAACGTCTCACTTTACTCAGCCATCCAATTCATTCACTTATCTAGCCTGACCACAGGGGGGCGGCACAACCACACTCTACTCGGGGACAGTGGACAGACAGTAGCCTGGGTTGTCTCAGCAGCAGATGGCTATTTTAACACTGATTATCAGAGAACAACAGGAAGGAAACAGTCAAGACGCCTCACATTTAAGCTCACTGGGGGTTTGTGTCGACGCCGAGTGCTTGTCGGAGCCTCCAGCAGACTCTCCAGCTCTAGGTCCAATGTCTAAAGGATGCTGCACGCCTTAATTTAAAGCCATTGTAAGGGACTCAGTGGTGTGTCAGAGATAAACAACAGGTGGAAAGAGGTGAAGGGGCTTTGGGGGGGATCACAATATCTTATACAAGACAAAAACAAAAAAAACAAAGCTTATTTAAATTGCAGCCAGTGCATTAGGTTTCCTTACAGGTAACAATTAACATAACCTTCAAAAACATGAAGTGACGGATACGCAGGCAATATACAAAAGGAAACAAAACCCACAAATAGTGTTTAGCTTGCCGGTAACAGTGTGTAAAAGGTTCGAGTTCATGATACAAAGAGTGCTGGCTTATGGAACCAACGGTAATAGGGTCTCTTTCACGTCAGCCAACCAGCGGCTAACTTTGAAGCAGTGTTGATACAAAAAGAGAACGTCAACTTGTTGAAAACTAGTGGGGACCCCAAGGACCCAATGCTCGGAGGCAGAAAAAAAGCAAGCTGGGCTTTTACTCTGAGGGTTTGCTGTGTTTCTTTCAGTTTGTTTGTTTTTTTGGTTTTTTTTTATAAAAGACTATAAAGTCATACAAAGATGAAGAAAAACTGCTGTTGTGAATCATACAGCACACAGGGCACGAGGGTAAGAAGAGAAAGCAGAGCTTCATAAGACTCCAAAGGCGGGCAGGAAAACAGAAGATCCGACACCGGCCGACGTAGAGATTGTCGCTCCCCCTTCACAAGACCGGGGATACTTTGCTTGGACGACGGCGCCGCCCATAGGGCACAGCTGGCTTTGACACGGCCGTCATCCGTCCGCTTCCACGTTGAGGAGTTTAGACCCTGCCTAGCAGAGTGGATCTGTGGAGAGGAGGCAGAGGCCACTGTTAGGATCCATCCTGAGATGTAGATACAACCATTCTGCCTCAGTGTCAAAGCATTTGAATTCATTGCATATTTGTTTTTAAAACTGTTCAAACTAGGCTTTAAACCCACAATCTATGGTTTTCCCGATTTCAACCTCGGCTAACTTTGGTTTTGTTTTTTTTGGAGCAGCCTACATCCGGGCCCGCCCGCTGCACAATCTGCTGATGCGGTTTAGCGAGAGTAAAGTGACAGATCGTGTCGCAGCGGAGACAAAGCTCAGGGGGCTGCAGAGAGGAGAGGCTGCATGGCAAACACTCTGTGAAAATACCAGCACAAAACACATGGCAGAGGGGAAAGAAATAATCCACCCCTACTGGGCTCCAGCCCAACCTTCACAGGCCTTCATTCATTTATAGAAATATTAATACGCAGCAATGTAATTAGAAAAATCCTGCGTTTCACGAGTGATTTTTATGCCAGATATATATATAAAAGGTAAACACCGTACTCGATTATTTCATCGTGCTATTTTGCTTATAATTGAGTATTTCATCTCAGTAATCATGAAGTCATGTGACCTGAAGACTGAAGAATATTGTCTAATGTTAAGTGATGGAAGAGAGACTTCTCCCCCCCCCCCCCCGTTCAATAATTTTACACATTGAAGGATTACATTATATCTGTTTACATTGGATTCTTGGTCCATATTGATGTTTCAAAGGGTGTTTTAATCTCCTGTATTCATTGACAAGAGGCCAGGCAGAGAATGTGTCTGGTTGTATTTAACACGACTCAGAGGAAAACATGAAATATTGAAATATTTGAAACATCATGAATAACACATGTGCCTCTTTAAAGGGCCACTGTCACTTGGTGTGAAGGTTCTTTTTCTTTTTTGGGCGTGGTGGGAGCGGGAGGGGCATCTTTTTTTTTTGCCGAGACAAATCTTCCAGATCTCGATAAAACTGCTCGAGGATGAATTTCATTGTGGTGCGGGGAGCAAAGCGCTCACTTGATCAGTTTGTATATCAATTAAGTGAGAAGGAAAGAAAAAAAAAATGGATTCCGTCCATCCATCTCCCCACATACTAATGTCTGGTTGGGGCTGTCAAGAGCGTGTGTGGTTGCAGGATGACAGGGTGTAATTGCATCAAAATGACTGATGTCCTTTGTGCGTCGTGACAGAGATGAAGGATGAGCACCTGTGTGTGCTTTAATGCATTTATTGACTGGCCTGCGCGTCTTTGCGTGTGCGCACGCTCGTGTGTGAGTGTGAGTGTGAGTGTGTGTGTGTGTGTGTGTCAGCGTCAGCGTGTGACCCACATCCCTCCGGGTCGGCCTCGTCAGCGGGACCAAGGCAGACAGTCGTGATTGAAAGACTCCCTCGGGGGAGTGTGTGTGTGTGTGTGTGTGTGTGTGCGTGCGTGCGTTAATACACACCTCAGAGACTTCCATCTGTCCTTCTCCATGTTGTTCTCAGGGCCCTCACTGTCGTACGACGCCAGATACAGCGCTGCAAGCAAGAACAAGAAAATCTTTCAATTTTTAAATTCTATTTTTAGTTGTTTGTTTATTTTTAAATCATTTTATTATTTGCTTTCATAAATGGTGGCACTTTTCGCGGGGAACTCTGTCTACAACTACTTCCTGTTTTCCAACACTTTCTTGCTAAGTGAAAAGCCCCCCCCCAACACTCTGATCCTCGGCGCACGTGTGCAGTTTGCACCACAGCGAGTCGCTCGCCGTGACCGGCGCACGCCGAGCGCAGCCGATTGGTCGGTGCGGTCCGAGCGCTCCGGCGTCGGTGGGATTTCGCAGGGCCTCCCTGTCGCTCCCTGATAAGACGGCTGCGGCAGGAGCCCGAGCCGGCGACACGCCACTTTGATGCGGATTAAAGGGGAGAGGTGGCGGCGGTGGTGGTGATAACAAGGTGTGTGTGTGTGTGGATTTGAGACAGACTAAAGAACACGCGGCCAAGCCTGTTGTCTTTGGCTGTGCCAAACACTCTCTGAGGTCACATGTCATGACAGTGAGAAGCTATTTTCATTCAGCCAGTGTCTTTTTTGACACCGTTTAATTTCCTCTTTCGGAACATTTGGACAAACTATGACTGGGATTGAGAAAAATAGGAGCTTTTCATTCGAAAAAAAAAGGAAAATGGGAAAACTCGACAGAAAAAATTATTTGTTGTGTAGACAGCTCCACCAACCTCCCATCCAATTTATAACCAAATGCAATGATATTTTGTTCAAAACATGAACATTTTTACGAGGAGGTGAAGATGCGAAAGTCCAAAGGTGAACAAGACTTTTCACAACTTTGGATTTGCTGCCTACCGTCCTCTGTGAAGGCCGGGGCCGTCAGCAGGTACTGCAGAATCTTGCGATCCTTCTCAAAGGGGCACTCCACCTTCTTCCAGGTCATGAACTCGCTCACTTGTTTGGCCATTTCCCAGAATTTCTGAAATAAAATAGAGCATTTTCATTAAAAGAAATACGCGCTTAAAGTTGTGTTTTTACTGTAAAACAAAAACAAACACATAAATGATGACCTTCGGGAACCACTGTCCTGATTGGCTATTTGAAAAAAAAAAACTCCCAGTGTGAGAAAGTTGTCAGCTGAGTTTCCACAGACGTGACACAGTGTGGACGTGACCGAACACCAGTGGAAATATTCACCAGTTTTGGTCACTGTGATCCATCCGTGGAAACACAGCTGACCTCAAGTCCTACTTCTCCATTCACTAAAAACGCTTTAGGGAAGTGGACGTAAATAGAAGTCAAACGTATTGTCATGGATCATAAATAGTAAGTCGAACGTTGCCGGGCGGTGATATTTAGCCGCGGGCTGAAAATCCCCAGTTCAGTTTACCTCGAAGTTGATCTGCCCGTTTTTCAGCCGGTTCACACAGCCCTCGTTGAGGAAGTAGAGGTCTTTGATGAGGAGGCTGAAGAAGGGGATGACAATCTGCGAGGCAACAGAGGAAGAAAAGGGTTGTTTTTTTACATATAAATATTTCATTGCATTTTTATTTTTAATGAAACACAACAGTAAGAAACACAAAGAAAACAAACACAAAAACAAGAGACATTATTGACGGACAGGCTTTTTTTTTTTTTTTTTTTTTTTTTACTGTGACGGACTATGAAGGCGGGAATCAATACAGGATAATAAATACAGATGGGAGACTTCATTTGAAGTTGCAGTTGCTTTTGGCAGAATGGGAGGATAGAACATGGTTATTTCAGGAAAAATAACAGATATTTCTTGGGTTGCTAAGCTGCGTAATTCAAACGAACTGGAGTGGAGAAGTGGAGGAAGTAATTGTTTAATTTCTGGAGAAATCCAGCCACACTCACTTTCACTTCTTCACCCACACATGTAGCAGCATGTTTTAACACGACGGGGGGGGGGAAATCCCCCTTTAAATCCTCTAAATAATTCATCACCACCCCCTTGCTATGATTCAGGTCACTGCGTGTCTGGGCACCAACAGAGAAGTCAATGAAGAAGAAAATGGGGGAGCACCAAGACTACAATGAAAAAAATAGCTGATTTTACCCTGAAGGGATTTTCTTTTTTTGGGGGGACACACAAAATTCTCAAGCAGAACAAAAATCAAAAGCTGCAAAACTGGGTTGATCAAAATTAACATTTTGTTTTCAGTTTGTCAGGACATGTGGAACAGCGACCTGCAAAAGAAAAACATCTCTGTGCTTGAGGAGAGGGCTCGGCAACACATCCCCACATCCCCGGATTATCAAACATTCATGACGGTGGAGCCTTTAAAAATGAAACGGCAGTGGGAAAGCGGCAGAATAGACAATTAAGTTCGACAGACGGCAGAGAAGGAAATGGTTTGTTTAACATTTCAGCGGTAAATCTTTGCCCGTTGGCCTTTCAGTCAACCCAAGGTCGAGAAAACATCCCCACGTTTTCATTCGGCAGACTTTCTAGTCGACAACTCGACAAGTCTGGCGAACTCAAAGTCTATTGCAGGACTTTCTTGACACCGCTGGAAAAGTCCAAAATTAGCAACACCTGAGCTTTCTAACGATACGCGTCTCTGATAAAATGTCATCCTTCACTTCTTCCACTTTTCATCTCCTTCCAAAAATGTGGAGGGGTCCGACAAAGCACTGGTTTGAGCGGGAAGTTGTAGCGGCTGTAAACAGCGGGCTAAACGACCTCGTTCCAGCCGCATTGGAACAAAAACAAAGATCTGGAAAATGGGCGTAATGAGTGCATATTTTTCTCTCAGTCCTTTTTGATCTCTCTTGAGCTGCCGCGCGTTCAAAAGACGATTGGCCCGACAGCGCTTGATCTTTATCAAACCGCCGTCAAACACTTTATCTTCTGTGGTCGCTCTGCGTAAGACTGAGGCGAAGCCGGCGAGAGCGAGAGTGCTCTGCGGCCGTTGCCATGACTCTCGATGAAAACTGCAGCAAAACAAGAACAGAACACACACACACACTAAAAAAAAGAAAAACAGGACTGAAATGACGCAAGAACGTCGTCTCTGTTGTTCCTCTGGCCGAGTCAACAGGGCCGCAGATGCCTGAAGGAGACAGTAAACAACCCCCCCCCCACTCCTCCCTCTGACTCTGAGGAGTCGGACACCAGGGCAAGAACACGGCGGAACTTTCCGTCTCGTGACCCCTGACCTCTGTTCTGCTCCTCCGGCTGTGTGTGTTTGTGTCTCTGCCTTCAGGAAGCCGCACAGCCTGGTTGGTTATCCAACCACACACACACACACACACACACACACACACTTGACCAGTGACGTGGGCCGGCCGGGGGGAACACTATGTGATCTGGCAGCAGGCTCTGTTTTCTTTAACCTCTCACTGAGCAGGAAAGCGAGACCCTCCTCATATCTTGACCCACTTAAAGCCCCTCCGCTCCGCTCCGGCCCGGCCCGGGGCGACGAGCGGGCGGGCAGGCGGTGCTGTTATGCAACCTCTGTCCGCTATCCAGGGACACTGTGCTGATGCTGTAAACAAGCAACAGCAGAGCGGTGGGTGGGGGCCACTTCCCCTCCTTCAAGTCCGTCATAAAAAAATAAAGCAAAAAAAAAAAAAAAGGTGGCGAGCGGAGAGATAACAAGCCGACACTTTTACATAACTCCAATCAGCTCTCGCCATCTGTACAGCAGCAGCAGCAGCGGCGGCGGCAGCAGAAGTGCCGTGCGTCAACAGCACTTGAATTGGTGGACGGAGCAGAGCGGCGACCTCGGGGGGGCGGAGGTCACTTCTGGATCAGCGGCCGAGTCAAGTGCTCCTGGCGTTTCCTTCTGAGTGAGTCTGGCTGCTGCTGCTGCTGCCGCTGCTGCTACAGCTTTCTGCCCACTTTCCTGTTTGTTTGATTCCGCTTAGACATAAAAAAAAAAAAACGCCTTTGGCAAGACAAGAGTGCAACTCTTTGTTTTTTTTCCTCCTCGAGAACTTTAGCCTGGGAATGCCGTGGATGAATAGGAGTGTAACTTTCAATTTGTCCTCCTCAGATTCGCTGGCCGACAGAGACAAGCTGACGTCCGGAGAACAGAAGAGGGATTAAGTTGAGATCAGGTTTTTTTTTCATCTCACCTTCTCTCGGCTGCTGTTGGCCGTTATCGACCTCTGCGTGGCTCCTCTCAGCGCCGTCCGGTAGTTGTAGAAGTTGCTGGAAGGATCCATCTGGTGCTGCGGAGGGAAAAACACACAGGCCTTAAATCTAACACGCACAAAAGTGTTTTTTTTTATTATTAGTTGTTAAAGAGAAGCTCTTTACTCCCACTCAGGTGCACGCGTGTCATGATTTACACTCGACTTAGCGATTCGCCAACCGAAAAGCGTGCCCTTGTTAACATTTAGGGTTAGTCATCGTCGTCCATCACGATAAACCCGGAGTTATCGTGCATTTTGGAAAGATGGAGTTCACCCAGCCAAGAATGTTTTCTCCACCTAATTATTTTCTACCATGTGACCTCTGACTGCTGCCCATCACTCAGGGTTCCCGGCTTGTGTGTGTGTGTGTGTGATTCTAACTACTGTACTCACTTCCAGGATGTCAAACTTGGCCGTCTTGACTTTGCTCCAGGTCTTCTTGAGGCGCGACACCGGACTCATGTTCATGCCAGCTGTGAGGTGGACAGAGGAAAGAGAGAGACAGACAAGGATAGATAGAAAGAGAGAGAGAGAGACGGGACAATGAGGGAGCTATCACACGCATCCAAGGAGACAGCATGACGTGATCGCATTAACACATGGTGCGCTCCCATTCAGCGCCACGCAAGGACAACAACAACCATCCTCCACCTCCCCCTCTTCCTTCTTTCTTTCTTTCTCTCCGCTGTTGTCTCTCCTGATGCAGCGAGGAGGAAAGGCCACAGGAACAATAGAGTTAGCGCACGCCTCGTTTCCCCTCCCAGAGCTCTGCTTCCCATATGGTAATCCTCCGTCTGTAAGTGTGTGTGTGTGTTTGTTTGCCCCCCGGCGAAGGTTCACGCACCAGGGGTCACCGTCAGAGCGGCGCAACATCACAACACACAAAGGAAAGGCAGCAGAGAAACGTATCTCGACTCTGAGGCTGCTAAAAAAACTTTGTATTCCGAAATGAAGGCAGGTCCAGCCGCCGCCGCCGCCGCTGCCGCCGTGTCAGAACGAGTCTTGCACAGGAAACTGGTTATGTTTGTTCACAAAGACAGCCAGTGTGTGTGTGTGTGTGTGTGTGTGTGAGCAGGTGCTGGCTGTGCTAGTCGCCCCCACTGGGAAACATACACACTCCCCTTTATAGAAGACATTAATATGTTGCTGATGTCGTCTCCTTTTCAGCCCAGGAGAACAGAAGTTCACACTGACACAGGATCTGGGTGTGTGTGTGTGTGTGTGTGTGTGTGTGTGTGTGTGTGTGTGGCTCCATTGTAGTGAATCGCGCAAATCATTTCACTCCAAGCACAAATCCCTGCATCTTATGATGAAAAACGTACTCGATGGTTTGGATTGGATCAGAGCGAAACCGCCAGCAGGCGCTCAATGAGCCGGGACGTGGTCACTTCCTGCCGAGGTCCGCATTGCACACATTCAGCCTAATTCAGATCAATGTTCGTTCCATAGTTGCTCTTATCAAAAGGGCAAAAATTGATCAAACCATGAAAAGATCCATATGTACGGCATTACTGAAGATCAATATTATATTATTACAATCCATCACACTATGTCAATGGAGGATTGGCTGACATTTTCTAATCTGTTACCATTCCAGATTTAAGAACTCAATATTTCAATATCTACCCGTGTGTGTGTGTGTGTGTGTGTGTGTGTCATTTTTGTACATCCAAGGCACACACTTCATTGCAGTGCGCCGTGAGATGTGGGTCTGGGCTAACAATACTAATGTTAATTCCTTTTTCCCCACAAAAGGAATGTTGTCCCCTCATACATGAAGTCCCTCCTTCGTCCCTATTCGGATTTAGGAGGTAAATGAAATAGTTAGCACGATAGCAGATAGCTAACATCTGCACAGCTCCTGGCTAACAGGCTAGCATGGATCATTTGCCTTGATGTTGATGTTTGCCATCATATGAAAGTTTTTGAACACTTCAGTCACCACAGGCTTACTGGCCAAAATTGTTATGTGGATTAGAAAACGTCACCAGAGCCTCCAATGACAGCGATGATTAAACGGGTAAAGGGGGGGGGGTGAAATGTCCCTTTAATGGAAGAGCAAACCCACCAGTGGCTCCCTGCAGGCCAGGCTGGTGGAGGAGACCCCGTCCTGTGGCGTTTTCTCTCTCCATCGTCTCTCAGGGGAGCAACAAGAGAGCAGCTGCCACTCCAATATCCTCCAAACTGCCCCCCCACTCTCTCTGGACAGTGCTGACCATCTGCCTGGACGGCTTACCCATCATCCCCCAGCATCCCGCCGCCACCGCCGCCCTTTGCTCTGGGCTCTGTGGCCCTCAGGCCTGTGAGAATGACCAGATGTCCCCCTCCGCTCCCCTAAAGCTCCTGCCTTTTCCGAGCCCTCTGGTCTACAGTGCCCGAGGGGGGCTTCCAGTGTGCTAACGTAGCTCGGGCGTTTTATCTCTGTCCAGACGCATTTCATCTCCTTCAGTTCGGAGTGCTAGCCCGCCCGGTAGAGGTTCCACCGAGGCGGATCAGAAGACCACCATCCCTGCTGGATGTCTCGCAAGGCTCTTAAATTTCCCAGAGACTGGATAACGCTCTGGACACTCAGTCCAACACGAGTCTCTCGCTGTATAGTTGAGGTTTGATCAGAGCTAAAGTTCAAAGAAAAAGACCTCCCCCAACTCCCTTAAACACCCCTGTAATTATGTGATCTATCAAAATCTTGGCAATATCAGTCGCCTGAGGCAAATCGCATGAGTTGGAAACAAAGTGGGCCATTGACACGTCCAACTGGATTTCCCTGCTGCTTGAGATACCCGGTGTGGAAGTCGAAAAAACCACTGGCGCAAATCATCTCGGAGCGAACGTGGCTGACGGTGCCGACAGCGTTCCCACCAAAACAAGGCCGTGCACATAAATATTCATTTCTAAACGAGGAAGAAAAGCAAACCAGCAACTCACATATGATGGCCATGAGGGAGTTGAAGTTGCCGATGTTGAAGCACTCTCGGGCCACGTCGATGAAGAACTCGATGACCCGAGCTCGGTGCTTCTTTTTCACGGGCTGCGGAAGAGACAGGCGTCAAAGTTTTAGCGCTTATTTCACGGCAGCGATCAGAAAAGCTGCACCATGAGGCGACTGGCAGGCAGCCAAGTGTCGCGCCGCCACTCCAGCCAAACGTCTATCCATTTGGAGTTGGAGAGGTCGGACACTCACCATGCAGATTTCCGTGGCCACAAGGTAGCTGAGCCTGTTGAACCACTCCACATACGCCTCCAGGTTGCTGGCCTTCTTGTGATCGCTGTAGCAGCTCTGCAAAAAGCAAAAACACAGTTTTTCCATCAAGGCATTATTTAGCGCCATGGAAAATAAATGAACGAATAAATAAAATATTGTGTGGGCCGATTCGACCGCTGCATCGCGCTCAACTTCACTCCATGCTGACTATTCACGTCACGTCACGCTGGCCGGTTCTTTGTGTGGATTCCCCTTGATCTAATTTCACACATTCCTCTGGCCTTACGCCACCGACCCCTGTGTGCTATTTCCCGCTAGTGGACACGTTCATTTTGACACGCACGCACGCACACACACACACACACACACACACTGACTGAGTGATTCCCGTCTTTTCAAAGCAGCTCATTGGGGGTACGAGGCTGGCCAGCCCCCAAGCACAAAGGCAGCCTGAACCCCCACATCGCCTCACTTCCAACAAGGGGCTGTTGCCTGGCAACCAAACGCCAGACAGAGCAGCAGTACACACACACACACACACACACACACACACCACACACACACACACACTCCCCAAAACAAACCTTTAGCAGCGCTGGTTGCTAGGAGATGAGCTGCATGCAGAACCATCTCGACATCAGGTGGATTTTTTTCTTTTTTTTTTAATAATAAATTGTCAGCGAGGCGAGGGATGATTTTCGCTCCAGTCTAGCATTCGCCTGACCTCGCCGTGACCCAAGCGACGGCCGGCCTATGTGTTGTGTAAACATCTGTCTGGAACAGAAACTAGGCCGACTCACTCACACACACACACGCACACACGCATGCACATACACACGCGAGGACCGTTCGCCTCTGCATGCAGGGATGTCAGCCAAAAACGACTGCATAACCACGGCCGCTTGCTTTCCCTTATCAGGCCATTCATTCCTTTTTTTTTTTAGCAGGAATGCAGACGTTACCTTATCGTTGTCCAGAGGGTCTTTCTGGACGAAGGCCTGCACGAACTCTTCGGGTCCGATGTAGCTCAGTCTTTCCTGAGCGCAGGTGAAAGAGGAAAAGTTAGTTTGAGCCGTACATCCAGAGGATGCATGACAACGACTGACTCTAAAAAAAAACACAACTGTTGAAGATGAATTACAAGTTGAGCATTCAGATTTTCTATCATAAAGTTGTGATCGGACACACCAAACGACACTGAACGAGCGAAACTTTGTCTTGAAAACAACGATCTCTCACCAGCTCTATGTGCGTGAGCTGCTGGGCGACGGTGAAGGGGTCGTTGCAGATGGATAGCATGTCCCGCTGGATGGACGCCTGCGGCTTGGCCTTCAGCGCTGCAAGCCGCTCGGCCGCCGTGGCGTTGATCTTGACCAGCGCCTCTTCGTACTGGCTCAGCACCGTCAGCCTCCTGATCAGGCCCTGGCTCATCTGCCCCACCGCCTTCCTGTACACCTGGTGGACGGCAACAGAGGAGAAACACTGGCAGGTTAGAATTCATTCATCCCCAAAAACTGGGTTCTCGCACCGAGTGATATACGTGGCTTGAGGGCGTTAAAATTTTAAGCTTTAACAACACTCATGCAGGACAGAGTGCGAAATCCAGTAGCTGCCTCTGTGAGCTTGGCCGCTTCAGCCAGCCGCTCCTTGATAACAACAACACCAGTGGAATTTACAGCACACGCAGGGATGATATACGTCAGCAGAACTCAAACCCAAACCGCAGAGCAAAAAGAAAAAAGGGGAAAAACGGTTGTAGCACCATCAGGAGTTGTTGTGCAAGCTTCTTCCCGCTGGGCTCCTTAAGGGCCTCTGGGTTCAGCGGGGTGGGCTGGGTTGGGGTAAGGGGGGGGCTCTTGGCACTCTGGCCTCGGAGGTCGGGAGGTCGTTCTCTTCTGAACATTCCCCGGACTCTAAACATTTCACCGTTAGGTAATCGTTCCCCCGTCGCTGACACAGATCAGCGCAAGTTGCATAAGAGGGGGAGGAGGGGCCGCGGTGGGAAACCAGGGGCATGTGCGTTTGATTTTATGTGCACGGAGGAGAAGGTTGCGCCTTCTGGAGGAACACATGATTCCCCTTCACAACTCATTTTCCAAAGGGACGGTGTAATTTGATTAAGAAACCTCTTTCTTTTGGAACAACTCTACTACTGTGCTTGGCAGCAGCTCAGCCTGAAGGATTTGGGTCCTTCCGAGGCGACTCGGGGTCAAGAGTGTGGGAATAAACACGGCCAGCCTCCTGACAGGAGTGAGTGTACGGGCCCGGGGCCGAAACATTGGCCAGAGTGAGCGGTAGTCGCGGTTTGCTGACATTAGTTGTGGAAAAAAAAGCAGCAGCAATTTCATCGCTTGTCAGAAATCCTTCTGCGTGGCTAACGGATGTGTGCCCGCCACAATACGAATACACAATGCGTCAGCCAGTCAACTGGAGGTCGGCGGATACTGCAGTGTCTGCAAATGGCCAGAGTTTGGTTCCTGCTAAAGACACTGTTTGGTTTTATTGCTTTGTCTTGTTGTGATGTCCAGCTGGAAAAAAGGCAAAGTAGGCAGAGGAGGGTGGCAGAAACACTGAGGAGGAGGTTTCAGTGCCCCTTGTGACATCACAGAGGGTTTGACTACAGAGCTGTGTGTTCAGACTTTTTATTCCCTGAAAGGTGCAGAGGACGGTCTTTGTCACTTCTAGGGTTAGATAAAGTTTTCCATCATTTGGCACCTTTGCAGGCTCCTAAGGCTCCTCTGCTTTCGGCTTCTCTACTTTGTCTTGCTGTGCATCTACCATCAGCGGTTTGTCACTTTGCCGTCGACTTCCGATATCAAAGCCACTCAGTGGGCACGGTGTTTACACGGCGGGCCGTGGTCCTGCGCAGCGGGACGCCAGGGCGACGCGCCACCAGTGAAAATGGCTCCAGTTGCCACTTGCGAGGCGCCATCTGCCGCGGCTTCTGTCCGCAGAGCAAACAGCGGGAGGGCTGGGGGCGGATAAATATAGAGCAGATCTGGAAGACAACAGCCTGCCTGATATTCCTGAGCAGGCTGTGTATCTGTGTGCGTGTGGTGGCTCATCACTAAAGTCCCGGTGGAACAGTTGAGGGGGTCCTTGGTCTCGATGTTATGGGCCCCTCCAGGCAGACGGCCTCTCAGCACAAAATGAGCGCTGTTTGCCGCTTCATGCTATTGTGTCCCTGCAGGTCCCTGTTTGTTTTGGCTGTGATGTCACTGCTCGTGTCGCAGCACGTGACACCAAGTCAAACAATTTTCAGATTTCAGCTAAAGTGCGAAAGCTGTTGCATTGGAGTTGGACCAAAGACAAGGTGATGTCACAGGGAGAAGACAACACAAAAACAAGAGGCTAGGGGCTTTGTCACTAATCTGGAAAAGGTATCACTCCCCTTTGTGACATCACAAAGAGCTGGAACACTGTGTTGACCACGCTAAAGAGGTAAAAGGTGGACTGCTCTTCTTCTGGTTGAGTTCAGGGAGGCTGAAAAACCAGAAAACACATTATTTCAGTGTTTCAAACTAAAAACATGTTTGTCTCCAGAGTTGCTGAAACATAAAATTATGAAGCCACCATTTGGGCTAAAACTCTTTCTCCAAACATACACCCAGGATCCAAACTGGCTTTATAATGTGTAAGCAACAAAATCAACCTAGCGTACTACAGTCATAAAAATGGGCAGTGTAAAAAAATAAATAAAACAAATAAAACCCTGCACTGAGGTTCGGGCAAAACGAGGTGAGATTGAGATCACAGTGCTTGTTTTCCTCTCAGCTGCTGCGTCCTTATATATGTATAAATATATGTCCAACCACGTCCATAATGACAGCGTTGGTGCAGCGATCAGGGCCGTGGAATGTTCTGAGTGCGGTCTGGACTCCACTTGGACCAGATGTTTCCAAGCATCTATTCTGGACTCCAAAACCCGTTTTTCCCAGAGTGCTGCGGTCGGCACTGGGAGGGAGGCGCAGAGCTCAGTGAGCAGGACCTGCCTGAGCTCAGGCACTTCTCATCCCATTTTTCAAAACACCATTTGGAGCAAAAACAAATTGCTGAGAAACATGCGTGTTCCTGTCTTGCGGTGTCGGGACGTTCATCTGGAAAGGTGTGCAGCCCGAGATTGTTGGAGAAAATGCTTTTTTCACAGTCTGAGCAATCACAGGCTGGAAATGAAGATTGGACGCGTGAACGAACGAACGAACGAACGAACGAACGAACGAACGAACGAACGCTGCTGCAGCTCCACTTCCTCCATGTTTGCATGTGGCAATTTGAGAAGCTCCAGGAGGCCGCCGCCTCCGCCGCCTCTCCAAGAACCAGTCACCGGGGAGGAACACTTCAGGTCACGCTGTGCACATAATGAGAACATGTGCCCGCGGCTTCCATCGTGCACGCGATACATCAGCACTTGCCGACTGTATCTCCTGCAGACAGAGCATCTGCACCCTGGTGCCCGGCTGACAGCTTCTAATTCCAGACTGAGTCTGTTATTGACCAGTCTCACTGACCTGTCGTCACACAACTGGGTCAGATATTGAAATTGTTCTGCAGCCCTTTAGATAAAACAAAAATCGACCATTGAAAGAGAATTCAACCAGTTTCCAGACGCAAATCTTTATCCCAGTCTTCAGCTGAATGATCCTAACATGATAATTACAATAAACTCCAGTTATCCCAAAACAAAACTGCATATTTAGCCCTCTGTTTACCGCCTCTTGCTGAAACCAATACTCTGCTCTGGCCGTCGTTATGATTTCTATCTTCTTCTTTTTTAAACATAATACAACCTTCGAGTGGGGAATGGTTTTCTAAATGGCTTTCTGATTGTTTGGACCATCAGAGGTGATGCTCATGTCAACTGCAGCCAGTCTACTGTGAAATCAGAGGCTGCTGGTGGCGACACGCCACAGTGTCCCAGCTCGTCCATTTCTGGCAGTTCCAGGGAGGCGGGGCAGGTGGGGAGCTGTAGATGTGTCATGTGACAACCATTGATTCCTAGATTAAATCAGGATCAATACTGCAGCTTGTACTATTGATGAGTGGGTGCGACAGGGTTTGAGACGTGAGGGTCTGCATCCTCCACTGACACAGTTTCCCAGCCGGGCCTGCTAATGCAAACTGCACATATTCCAGAAAAGAAAATTAATTGGGGGGGAAATTAAACATTTGTATATTCTGATTAAATTCAAATCTGCGTTGAAGGCTTGATGTTTAGAATACTGCTGACAAAAAATAACTATTCTTGCATTAAGTCAAGTTGGACTTGACTTAATGCAGTGGGATTATCTTTCCTTTCTATATTCCTCTTTTTAAAAAATATATGGAAATATATGTATTTTCTTTCTCCCTCTTTTTGCTTTGTGAGTGATTTGACTGCCGTGAGCAGTACAACCGGTTGCCTTGACTCCAAACAAAGACAAAGCTAATATAAAACCCACTTCTAAACTGTGAGTTATGCAACAACAGCTGGACGACTGCAGCATCTGCGGCTCCATGACTCACGGCAGTCAGCTGCAAATGACCGTTCTGTTCCCTTCTGAAAATGGGAACTTGAGTCATGACAACATTAAACTGTAGCATGAAGTGGGTCACTGGGCGTGTTTCTTTTTGCTAAATTATGCAATGCCAATGATTTCACTTAGTCAAACTTACTTTCACTGGACAATCTGCAGCCGTAGAAGACGCAGAGCACCACGCCCGCCCAACGCTGTCACACTCTAATCCAAACAGTGCTGCGGAGGCTGGCGTGGCGCTAAGCTGCTGACTTTCATCCCTCCAAACCAAAGTCAGAGTGCCACAGTGGCGACTCCCCCCCCCCCCCCCTCCCGACACACACACACAGAAAAAAGCCACGTCGCGCACAAACAATAGGGCTTTTCGCTCAACTCAGCCGGCCTCAAAAGCTGCTTTGTTGCCGGAGCTACACCATCGACCCTCTACCACACCATCAGCAAAAAAGCAAAGAGGAAAAAAAAATAAAATCACAATCTGCCCGCGCCTGAAGCTTTACGACACGGTGCCGCCGGCAAAACACAGCTTTTGTGATGACGCTGAGCATCACAACAGCGGGTTAGAAACCTTTGTTGGCTCCCCCACATCCGGACCGACAGGCTGTTTGTGGGGGATGATGAACTAATGGCGGGATGAGAAACACTTCTGACCTCTTCTCCACTGGCCAGCCGGTGGGTCAGCTCCTTCAGGCTGCGCATCATCCGCTCGTCCCTGAAGTCGTACGGGAAGGTTTCCGTCCACTCCGCCAGCAGCTGGAGGACCTTTGGGGTGATCTTCCTCATTCTCATCTGGAGGAGGAAGACCAAGATCAGACAAACAAGCAGGTGAGAAAACCAAGTTTAAACCTGTGTGTGTGTGTGTGTGTGTGTGTGTGTGTGTGTGTGTGTGTGTGGTGGTTTCGTGAACGCACCTTGTCGGCTTGTGCGTCCCCGAGTCGCTGCTGCTCCGTGCACAGCAGACACACCTTTGACATGAGCTCGTGCGGGCGGATGAAGAGGCGGGAGCTGAGCAGGAAGGTGAAGATGAACGTCCTCTGTGGAAAACGGGGGAACACAGCGAGTGGTGACCGACGGATCGCGCAAAAGTTCGAAAGAACGAGCTCTGATTCAATGAAAAAATCCCTGAAAAAAGGGGTGCTGAAACAGACCAACCCAAAGCATCAGCACATTCAGGGAAAAGAAGAAGGAGAGGGAGAAAGCCACAGATCATATTAGGAATTTATAGGGGAGAAAAGGGAAAATGTCAAGACTCACATCTGGATAATAGTCCACAGTGGGGACCAGGTGGTGGATGAGGGCCTCCAGGGAGCCGGACACCAGGTTGTTGTCATGGTAGAAGAGGCCAGGGTAGCCGTCATCTTTGCTCTGGAACAGGTTCTTGTTGTAGCTGCTGGAGTTGAGCTGCCCACTGAACGGAGGTGTCTGAGGCATGTTGTCCTGCGGGGAGCGACACAAGACACGGGAGGCCGGTCAGGAAGTGGGGACGCTTCTGTTTTTTTCAGACAGGTGCTGACGCAGCGCAGCCAACTGAAAAATCTTTAAAAGGAAAAAAATAGCCGGCAGACACAACAAGTGCGAGACGGCGGAGGAGGTCTGGAGGTCTGGCGGGGAAAACAGGTCGGACGCGGTCGACTCCCTTCCTGCTGTGGACACGAGTGGTGAGTTTTTTGGGTCTTTTTCCTGCGGTTGGATTATTTCCATCTGCAAATGTTCGAGTCATAAGGTTTGAAAAGCGTGGCTGGGTTCTTTTTCCCTCCTAGTAACTTTATATTTAAAAGCAACAATTTCCACCTAATGACTTTGCAAAGCTTATAAAGCAGCTTCTGTGTGCCTATCAAACCACATGGCTGATTCATTTAAAAAAAAAAAACAGAAAAAAACAGCGCACAGACGCAAACAAACAAACAAACAGACAACGTGAAAGCCCTGGTGAGATGTTCTGAGCTCAGCTGTGGCCATGTGTTGGTCCAGCATGACATCAGACCAAGACCTGCTGATCACAACATGGAGCAGCATGTGATCACAACAGTCCCAAATATAAATTTGCATCACTCGATAACTTTTTGTAGCCGTTTCTGCATCGTTGTGTATTGAATTCAAGGATTTTTGCGTAACACATTACAATCTCAGTTTGTGTTTGTTTTCTAAAAATTTTCATCACTAAAGATTTCATTCCAGTCCTTGACTGACGCAGTTCTGCTGTTCTGGCAATATGTCGGACCAACTGAAACCTCGACAAGCCCACAGAGAGCTTCACATCCGGACTCTTTATTCTTAAACTTCCTGAAGCGGCTTCAGAAACAGGTCAGGATTTTGTGAACCCCCCCAAAAATCATTCACCGCCTTCAAACACCTGGGAACAGTGGCCCTATTCTCTGCTGCGGGCCATAAATTAAAACCTGTCCTGACACGGAGGGAACGGCGAGAGCATGCACGCTCCCCGCTGGCAGCCCCTCCTGACCTTTGACCCTGCCACTTTGGCTCACAAGCCATCATTGCCAGCCAGCAGACTGATGGCCGCCGAGAAACAAAGGGCCTCTTAGCACCCAGGCAGGGTGAAAGGGGCTTGGTGGGCGGAGCCAGAGACAGGGTGGTGGGCGGGGCCAGTTACATTCTCCCTCGCCACATAGACAAACCCGTGCGTGTGCACACGCCATCGCACAACACTGACTGTTTGCATCCACTTTAATCACGACTGAACCACAACCTGAGCAGCAAAACCAACCTCCAACCTCGAGGCCGAAACACACCACTCGCTTTTCCCTCCACTGCCGGCTCCATAATGCACACGTGCACATTCAGCCGGGCGTCATTATTCAAGCCAGACAACGGCGGTCATTTCCATGAGAAAAGGCGGCTGCCGGGAGTCGGAGCGGCGGCCACCCGAGCATCTGCCGCGCCATGTGGCCTTCCAGCAGAGATACGATGAGCGGCAGGAGAGTCAGAGGGCGGAGAACATCTTGACAGAAGCCCCGCCCACCCGCTCACTCATTCACTGACGCGTCTGTGGAGCCAACTTGAGGGCCGCAAGACTCCTTTGGTTCCATGTTCTTCCTTCAAGTGGAACCGCAGGATTTGATGAGCTGTGGGCAGAGCGGCGGGGCTGCCATGAAGAACATCATCATCATCATCCTCATCATCCTCATCATCAGTAGCAGCAGCAGCAGCAGCAGCAGCAGCAGGTGACTCAGGCCTGAGAACATGCCTCACTTGCTTTTCCCAGCCAGGAGCTGAATTACCAAGTCCTCCTCCCATCCTGAATGAAGGAGGAGCTGAGATCTGGGACGACTTGTCAACAGTCGACAAGAACACAAGATCTAATGTTCTCTCATTGGATCATTATTGATTTATTTTTTTTATGGTAGCTCAGGAAACAGAGGGAGGGGGGGGGACAGGAAAAGATCCTGATCCAACCTTCAATTTTCATATAAATTCAAACCTCAGACCGCAGGACACTTGCGGTAAAAGAATGAAGTTCTTTCATCCTGCCACAAATTGTTTCAAACGGTCGATCTCCCTGTTTTAAAGCGTCTCCGATGCAGCTCAGTATTTTGAACCCCGTCGTGCGGCTCCTCTGAAAGAAGGTTTCTGGGGCTTCGTCAGCTGACAGGAGAACAAGAGGACTGCAGCGTCGCAGAGCTCTGTTCCTCATTTGACAGCTGCATCTTTAATCCAGGGAACAGCAGGCGACAACCGAGACGCACTGATTTACACTCGACCCCCAGGTGTCTGTGCAGCAGCAGCAGCAGCAGCAGCAGCAGCAGCGTCCATGTGTTGAACTGTGGTGGAAACTCTTGGCACGCCGCCGTTTGTGCAGCGCGGCCGCTGGCTGCAGAGCAGCTGAAGGTAAACAAACAAACAAACAAACCAACAAAATGCCAGAGCTCGCCTGCCAGGAGTGGGCGGGGGGAGCGGAGGGGGGAGGAGGGGGTGTTTACTTTGGATGGGTGGTTTTTAATTACAGCCTGGCTGGCTGTGTGTGTGTGTGTGTGTGTGTGTGTGTGCGTTTTGTGTGTTTACCGTCTTCCCAGAATGTGTAAAACATTATTTGGATCGAAAAGCAGAAGATTCTTTTTTCTTATTTTTTTCTCCATTTTTCTTCACAAAAATGGTTTGAACTGAATAATTGATGAATCAATGGAATATTACATCTCACATGCCACGCCTGAAAGTCAGATGACATGTACATGTTTGGCCAGTTAATGTCTGCTGTCGTTTTTTTTTTTGTTTTTTTCCATAAAGAAATAAATAAATAAATTTAAATGAAATAAAATAAAGCCAGAAGTGGAAAAAAGCTTCTTGTGAATGAACTTTGAAGCACAGATTTTGTGCTTCAGAAAGAAGACGAAAAGGTTATAAATTCTTCAGCGAAATGCTTAAAGGTTGTAAAAATGTCATTATACTTCCCCCTTTATTCTTCCAGCCTGAGGGGAAATTCTGCAACGGAAGAGGCGCCACTTAAAAAGCCATCCCAGGAAAACGTGGGCGCAGCGGTGAACAACCAGGCCGGCAGTTCAGGTGAAATGACCTCCGAGGTGAAATGACCTCCGAGGTGCATCCACGACGCACACCAGCGGCTGGTCTTGTCCAGAGGACGTGCCGGCGGAGCCGCTTCCTGGATCTCGGCCCACCTCCCTGCCCCCAAAACAGCAGCTATCAGAGGGGCCGGCGGCGGCTCTTCCCGCCCCTCCCACCCTGTTAATGACGGCGTGGCGGCGGCGAGCGCCCGTCAGCAAATCACTGGCTGTTAAAAGGAGGAGAGAAAAAAAGGCCTGAACGCTGCAGGAAGCGATTCCCGGGCCGGCGTGGAGGGGCACCGCTAGCCCACCAGGGTTTTTTTTTTTTTTTTCAGCCACTCAGAGGAGCACACGGGTCAAAGCAGTAAATCTCTTCGATTTGTGATGCAATAAACCCGCCTCGTCCCTCCTCCCCCTCCCCCCTCCTCCGTCTGTAGAAGAAGAAGAAGAGCCCCACAAATGAAAGCAATAGAGAGAGAAAAAAGAGGAGTGATAGAGAAGGAGGCTTACAGGAAAACACCAGACCCCCCCCCCCCGACACCTCCCCTCAACCCCCCCGCACCACCACCACCACCATCCCCAACACCACGTAAACATTGAAATGCATGAGGAATCTCATTCATGCATGGCTCGAGGAAACGAGGGTGAGAGATAAGCGAGCGGCTGCGCTGGAGGCTGCGAGCAGGACGGAGGCTGGAAGGACTGGAAGCCGCCGACTAAACAGAAGGAGGCCGGCAGTGTGTGTGGTCGGGAAGGGGGTGGAGGAGGGGGGGGGGGGTGGAGGCATTAAAAACGCACCTGTCCTGGGAATAAAAGTTACAACTTTGAAGCAAAAAACCACCTTTGTGGATCCAGCGCAGCTCTCGACTCTTTTGCAGACAAGTGAAACTTTTTCATTTTTTTCTCCCCTTTTTCCCCCCCCGACATGTAAAAAGATTAATTTCATACGTTTGCAGCCCTCTGCAAAAAAAAAAGAAGCTGGGTCTGAGCTTCTTGCTAAAACTACTGCCTCAGTGTGTTTGGGTCAACGCCAATGCAGGAGATGGGGGGGGGGGGGGGGTTGTCGTCACCAGGTATCAGTGAGGCATTTGTGCCCTTTGTGACATCACAAGGACAATGTGTTTTTCGAAAAAGTGGGGAGGCCACCGACACACAGAGACAGAGTGAATTTCACATCACACAGAACCAAGAGAGTTCCAAACAGTCGTGTCCTTCAGAGTGAGGAAGATATCTTTTCATTTGGAACTAAGAGCAGGACCTCTCGACCTCCATCCTACCACACCACACACACCACACTCCACCTGCGTCCCCCACAGCCCCCCCAACAACCAACAGAGGGACCGAGGGTGAGCGAGGGGCAGACGAGGGGAGAACAGGGCGGCGATTCTGGAGAGATGTGGGATTAACTTCACTGATCCTTCAGCGTCTTCCCCAGCAGGAGAGAGCAATCCTCTTAGCCGGGAGGTAGTGTGGGGTTAAAAATAGTCCGCCATTGACACCGCTTTCAAAAATCCCATTATTGGGTGACATTACAGGCCTCCAATATGTGTGGATTAGTCTGTGGAGGCATTTCTATTGAAATGGGAGTTGAGGGTCATCTGGGGTGTCGTTACACTTGTTGGCTTTGAGTCTACAGGATGTGCTGCCCAACACCTCCACACAAACAAGGCGCAGGCTTTGCAATAAAATAGCAGCTGAGTCGAAGCAACAACAACAACAACAACAACAACAACAACAACAACAACAATGCTGCAAATAAAGGTGCGCATGCATTTGCAGAGATGTAACAACAAAACAGCAGCGTGAACCGGTGGCGGGTCTATTGACTATCACTGTCTTTTTTTTCTTTTTCTTTTTCTTTTTCTTTTTTTATCTCCGGCTACAGAAGAAGTGCGCGCGCTTCTCTCCCACAGCACCTGCGCGCACATTTATTTTGGGAGGAGCGCACGAAACATCATCATCATCACCATCACGATCATCATCATCGCGTTGAATTAGAGCGAAACAAACAAACTAACGTCTTGATCGGTGAGGAATGCAAACACGCTCACCTGCACCAGCAGTAATCCCAGAGTATTCCTGGATTCTGATGACTGATGTTTCAGCCTGGACTTCCTCCCCGTGTTCGCCTCGACCAAGAGAGCCGCCGGCAGTCGCTATCCTGCTCCGTGGCCGCTCACACAGCCATTATCCGCATGGGGAAAACCCCGAAAGTTCACCAAGAAAATACTTTTTTTAAAAAAAAATTAAAAATGTGCAGGCGGTGCTCTCGGCTTGAAAGGAGAAGCTGCCGATCCGGGTGAATGAGACGACGAGCTGCGGTCGTAACGCTGCTACTGCTGCTGTTGCCGCTGCTACTGCTTCTCCTACTTCTTCCTCTGGTTGTGACTGAGTGCCGCCGCAGCGCAGCCAGAGACTTTATTGCGGGAGGGTGGAGGCAGCCAATCAGGGGCCGAGGGCAGGACGCACACACACACCCCCCCCCCGCGCGCCTACTCCCTGTCTTCTGGATTGTATTTTCGTTTCTCCATCTCCTCATGAGTGGGACTCCCCCGCCTCCTCCTCCTTTGTGTTTCTGTTCCGCATTATCTGAGTAATGCGTCACTCAGCTGGAATATTTGAACAATTCTCGGGGGGAGTTTTGTGTGAAGCTATAGTTGGTAAATTGATGAATAAATAAAAAATAATAATTTGGGCTTTGTTTCCTTCTTTAAAAGTTTTAAAAGGTCGCCGCCCCTCAAAAAATAAAAGAAAAGTAAAAGAAAAGAGGAACAAAAATGTAGTTGTAGTAGTAAGCAATAAATATGCTTAAAAATGAAAAATAAAGACTGAAAACACTAAATAGGTTTATCAAACCCCCAACCCACCCAACAACAGTCATCCACTGCGGCCACTGCAGCTGTTGGCAGCCCTGACTGGAGGACAGCAGAGGACGGTGGAGTCAGCCGTGAACATAGAATACCATCTTTTGTAGAATGATGTTTCTAATAATAATGTGTGTTCAGCCCCACCAGTCAGTCCAACTCCTCTGCTCTACTGAAACACACACCTAAAGAAATCTTCCTTTTATGACATCAGAAAGGGCAGTGATACCGGGGGGCCCCCTGCCAGGTGTCGGTCCCACCCTGTGAAACCGCTTTGGGTCTCCTTCCAAACACGCTTAAGATACAACAAAAGAGCAGATTCCTGGGACCTAAAACCCAGCATTTCAGCAGGAGGTTAAATAGGCTGTTTTCTCGTCTGGCACTATCGAGTTTATAATAACTCAAGCAGGGCTGCTCCATTGAAGAGCAGGATAAAACAAACAAAAAAAAAATCAAAGATTTGCAAAAGGATTTCAACATTGTGCCTCACGTGGAGAAAACCAGCTCTGTGACACCGCTGCCAGTCTGAGCAGCAATCAGCCGCAGCAGCAGCAGCAGCAGCAGCAGCAGCAGCAGCAGCAGAACAGCATTGCTGTCAGGACAAGTCGGACGTCTGCAGGTTTTGCCAATAATGTGCCAGGAAACTCCAGTGGAACAGCAGCCCGAGGCGACCGAGGCTGGAGGCTCTAACCAGTAACATTTCAACCAATTTATTCCGTTCACCTCCGTCTCCCCTGCCGCCGCTCCTCCTCCCACACCACCACCCCTCCACCTACATCCCCCCCATCTTTCCATCCGTCCATCTCCATCCCCCCATCCTTCCATCTCTCTCCAGCCGGCCTCCCCCTCCCGATCGGCCTTTTGTAAGTCTGCGCTTCTCACCAGAGCTCATACACACACACACACACACACACACACACACACACACACACACACACACACACACACACACACACACACGCACAAAACAAAACGAAAACAAAGTATCTGGCAGGTAAATGAGGTTTATGGCGCTCAGGGAAGTGAAGTGATCGTCTGGGCTCCACAACGATGCAGTAATAATCGACACCTCGTTATGCAACGTGGATGTTTTATCGTGCGTGAAGACGACGACGGCGGTGACGTGCGTGATGGGACGCCTTTTGCCCGTTCCGTTCTGTCCCCGTTGCGTAAGTCATGACTGGAACGAGATGATTTGATCAGGGGGAAATGTGCGGATGAAATGAAACGGCCAGGCGGTGCACCGTGTCAGCTGGTGACTGTGGAGCACCGTCGTTTGTTCCGTCCTCAGAAGAAATTAACTGTTTTGTTACACGTTTTTTTTCCTCTCTCTCTCTCTCTCTCTCTCTCTCTCTCTCTCTCTCTCTCTCTCGTTTCCTCTCAACTGTCCTGTTTATCTGATCTTCTGCAGACAGTGGGATGTTTCCCTCTTACATAAGCCAATAACCTCCTAACAGCGCCTCATCCACCCACCACACCACAACGTGCAGACCCGCTGGTTGTTCAGCCTTTTGTGTTCGGCGGATTTTTCTTCGTAAACGAGCGGCGTCGAGATATCAGAAAAATCGCCCCCAATCTGGCGGTCAACATCGCGGGCTGTTACGTAACGTGGCATTAGGGCAGATTTACGTACGGGGCCCTAATCCGCCGTTTTCCACGTTTGACCGGAAAACATCAGCGTCGTCGGCATTAACTGGTGGCAGGCGAGTCAGGACACGATCGCACCATGTGCCTACCGATAAAGAGGCAGAATGAGCTTTCGTTTCAGGTTCTGCAGGGGGGGGGGAAACGTAGGAAAGAAACTAACTAGCATGCGAATTTTAGACAGACAGTAAGAGTCTGTAAGTTCTAAGAAGTACAAAACAAGGAAAACATTTTGTTTTGGGAAATTGTGGTGAATTCACAACTTCCCTACATGCCTCATAGTTTAGGAGGAATTCACTCTTTCACAGGAAGTGGACGTTTTAAGAGCTTACGATTTCTCCCACAAGAAGACCTCAGATTAATTTGATTAACTTTTCCTAAAATAAAGATTTGTATTCATTTTTAACTCTGTCTGGTTACTGTGTATCCATGTAAATTTGTGTAAAACAGAGGATTTGAACAAGCAGTAAGTGTTAGTTTTACCCAAACACTTGACACAACATTTACACATCAGCCATGAAACGAATGTGCAACTTGTAGCTTTTTTAAAAAGGACAAACTCGATTAAATATTTAAGTCACTCAGTTAAAATATGGAGCTTTAATGTTGCTTCTGTGCCAATTCTAGTCACAAAGCGATGGGACCTCAGTCCCCTCATGAGCTAAGCCGACATAGCTCCACAAGCCTGCTCGATATTGTGGTTTTGCATTACAATGGTCCATTGGAACAAGAAAAAAATAGAAATTTATTATAGACCACCACCATCACCACCACCACACCTCTCCGGCAAAGTCGTAGTTTTGTTCTTCATACAGACGCTGACTGAGGAAAAGCAGTGCAAGACTTATTGACGGTGTCCTTCCAGCCACGTCTCTCATTCCGTGTGGATTACAGCACACTCTCCGCATTACTAAAGGTGTGACGGCGCCTGGACCTTCCTGATGGAGCTCGTTCACGCTGCCGCTCCACGCCCTCGGGGTGCCCGCTGTCCAATAGCTGAAATGCAGATTTCCAGTAAATCTATTCAGGTAACAATCAGGACGGAGCAGGTAGAGCCCGGAGCTTCAATAAATAGGATTCCTGTAAGTGTGTGTGTGTGTGTGTGTGTGTGTGTGTGTATGTGTGTGTGTGTGTGTGTGTGTGTGTGTGTGTGTTGGTGGCAGCACAGAACAAGGAAATCCCAGTTTAAAAAAGAAATGTTCTTGGTGTGCTTGTTTTTGTTCTTGTTCTTGGCTTGTGGGACGAAGGACACCTGAAGGGAGAGTCTGACAGGCGGCTCTGAACTGAGCTAAAGGTGCATTACAACCAAAAGCTCCACGTGCAGGCAGACTGCAATGTGCCAGGATTGAAATGTTCCTGCGGGGAAATAAACAAACAGAGGCTTTATTTTGCCCGTATGTGTGTGTGTGTGTGTGTGTGTGTGTCTGCATGTGGCCTGTTCCCTGAATAACTTCAACAAAAGCACTGACAAATGCAGGAATCTACAGTAGGATGTGGTCTCCACCAGCAGCCGCCCCGAGACGGCTCCCAGTGTCGGAAAGAAAAAAATAAAGAAACGCATGGACAAACATCCTGAATAACAACCAGCAGTTCTATATATGAAGTTTCCAAGAATATCTTGGACATGGATGGAGAAGCTCGTCCGGACGGTCCAGATATTTTCTGTCATTCCAGCCTCCGTGTGATTCCTGCCGGTCGCAGAATCGAAACCTGGCAGCTCCTCTCGGAAAAACCTGGACGAGCAGCGACTCGTCTCATCACAATCTTGAAAGGCGAGATGTGTATTAAGTGTAAAGCCTGGAGACTGCGCCCCCCCCTTCCCCTCCACACCCCGCATCCCTATCCCCCATCTCCTCTGGAGACTATAGATTCATCTCGTACTTTAAATATCAAAGGGAAAAACCACAGAGAGGAAACGGCGGCAGCTCTCTGGTGGCTACGAGGTGTTAATGGGCGAAAATCTGCTCCGTCTGCGGCTGATTGGCTGATCTGCCGCCCCGCCTCCATTTCACCAACGCCGCCGCCTTTTATCCGCTAATACAGATATTAGCTGGAGGGAGGGGGGTTCAGGGGGATCCTGGAGCTCGGCTGATGCAGATTCGATCGTCTCCCCAGCGGTCGCATTTGCATCTGTAGCACTCGGCTTTTGTTCTGTCAACCAATGAGTGACTGAGCCCGGAGTTGAACATTAATCCAGTGAGGAAGATTCTGGCGGCGCCCACAGGTGGAGACTCTCTCACTAGCTGCGTTCCATTAGGCCTAGAATTGCGCAAAACCAAAATATCGCAATAAAAAGCTGGTCATGGAAACACCTTAACTTAACTGAGTGAAAATGACGCGTTACGTTTGGATGCAGGAGGAGAGAGAATATAATATATATTACAAGTAATGAAAGAGGAAAGCATAACAACCATTCTTGACAGCAAACAAACGTAAACAAACAAAAGCAAACAGAATTCTCGTAAGATCTCGTGGGATGAGATTTTTACAGCTAATGCTCTTCACACCATTCAATGGAAACACCTGCAAATCGCGATTGTACTTTGTTGAAATTTTAGAAATATCGCTTCTATTTTGCAAAACGCAGCTAGTCTCTTTCTCTCCCCCCCCCCCCCCCCCCCGCCTCAGTGCACGCTTCTTTTTGCCAAGTTTCTCACCTTCACACGGACACACCGACACATCTAATCATGTGGTTTTCCTTTATTTTGCGGAAGGTCGCATGACGTGGTGAACTCTGCCCAAACCCTCAGAAACTGAAAACCTTCGCATGTTTTTTTCCAACCTGAAAATACCCTGCAACCCTGCAACTTTTATTGTAGAAACAACTTTCAGGAAGCGAAAGTTGTTTCTACAGTAAACGCCAGCGGGGACTTCAGAGGAGTTTCTACCCAATAAGGAATAACATTCAAAATAACATTTAAAAGTCAGATGATCAGACAACCCATGTGGTGCATGGGAGTAAGTTGTGGAGGTGTGTGTGTGTGTGTGTGTGTGTGTGTGAAACCCAGAGTTTCACTCTTCGTGGTCATGTGGTTATCGCTGTGAACCACAAGACGACCAGAATCATCGTGATTCAGAGACTTTGTGTAAACACTGAGCGGCTCGTCAGCCTGTTTCCAGCCTGGAACCCTGGACACACGTCTGGACGGGCTGAGCTGATGGGCAGCAGCTCATTACACACTGGAGCTGCCTCACAAGAGCTCATTACAGGAGGGGAAGCAGGAGGGGAGACAGTCGACTGGACACTGGACTCATTATTCAAAGCTGCCTGCAGGCTGTTTGCTGCCGGCCAGCTGAGCTACCTCACACACACACACACACACACACAAAGGCTTGTGATCACTTCCAAAACACACCTGCATGTTGAGGGTGTGGAGCTTTGATAATGACTAATTGCAATAGGACTATTCATGACTGGCTGTATAGTGAAGTGCAGCCAGACTGGGAATCACAGACTCGGCTTTCTTACAGGCCGAACAGCCCAACCTGCGCTGACCCACACAATGCGAGGAATCCCTCAGCTAATCAAATCTGCTACTCCTGCACGCGTGAGAAGCTAGAATTATTCGGCCGATAGGAAAGAAAGTAAAAAAAAAAGGTAGTAAATAAGCAACTAAAAGAAAAGCCTCTTCTGCCGTGGTCCTGGTTCCCAGCTCTGGAGGTGAAGACGAGCTTTGAGCTTCTCTTGGAACAGAGAAGTCGGTCAGTGACGTGAGATGAGGTGCAGGCAGACGTTCGCACGCTGGAGTTGCTGACGTCAGTGCCGGCCGCAGCAGGAATCCCGCTGCTGGACCAGCCAAGGGTCTCCGCCCCAGCCCCTCTCTACAGCTTGGCCTCCTTTTCTTTTTCCTTCTCACCACTTTCACATCTGCACGACCGCCGCAGTTTGGCTCAGCGGCCAGCAAACTGTCTTTCACACCAAGGAGGCAAACAGAGACTCAACATGAGGGCAGCCTGAGTAACAGCATAGGCTGGAAGTAACTGAGTACAAATACTTTGTTGCTGTACCAGAGTTTTTTTGTTTTTTTTTACACAAGTATCCATACTATCACTCAAGTCTCCGAGCTCCGTGTTCAGAATCAACCAGGCAGCAGAAAAATGCTTTATCTTGCGAACTAGAACAATTTTTTTCAACCCGTGTATTGTCTCTCTGGTGGTAAGTGCTCGCCTGACGGCCGCGGCCTCGCCTGCTACTTCTGCACGAGGAGGATGGAAGAGGAGGGTGAGGGCGCAAATGTTGGGGCTGCGATCGTGAGCCTGTTTGTGCTGCAGCCGCAGCAGCAGCTGTGGAGCACATGCCTTCGCACTGGGGTGGGATGCTGAGCCGCAGCACGTTAAAAACACACAGAGAAGAAACACGGCAGCTTGAAAAACATCACAACAGCTCACAGGAGTCCATGGGCTCCTGTGAGCTGTTGTGATGTTTTTCAGAGAAGCTCTCTCCTCTCTCCTCTCTCCTCTTTCTCATGGCTGGCAGAACTCTCGGTTTCTGCCCTATAATTTGCCTGTATTTTTATAGCAGCTACCAATTTTCCAGGAGGTCACTTTGACCCATCTCGTGGCAGAGCAGCTGCAGCAGCTTGGGGATGTTTCTTGTTTTGCCTCCTTTTTACACCTGGTGTTAAAACGTGGCGTCCGGATGGTGTCGACTGGGCCAGCAGGACAAAAAAAATCAAGATGTGACGGATGATTATTATTTTTTACAAATCCTGAGATGAAACTTTCCATACTACACCACTGTGAATAAGCCTGAAGCAAATTTTATGATCACTCATTAATCTAAAATAAGACTTTTTTTTCATGAATCTCGCAAGCTGTCGATCTGGACGTGCGCAGGCCAAACCGAAGCTCCACCCCTGGCCGCAGGCGTACTTACAATGAAGGCTGCACACGGAGAATAAATTGTTCATAGAGGGTAAACACACGCAACTGCCAAAGTAGCTCTGGGCGTGGACATATGAAAATGACAGAAGATGTGAGGTCAGTCTGAGCGGGAAGGAGGACAATTAGCAATAAACGTAAATTAAACTAAAACGTAAAATTTGCTCAACAAAAACAATCATTGTTACTCGTCGTGATTGTGGAAAAGGAAGTGGGGTTGTGCTTTGGTTAAACAAACAGCAAGAACACAGATTCTCTCTGAACTCCTCGCTAAAGATCCACCTTGGTCACATGTGGGTCAGCGGCACCAGCTGCCCTTTGTGTGCTAATCAGGAAATAAGGCTAAAATTGTCCACAGTCGCACCAACACACTTCCCCAGCCGTCGCCTTTGAGTTCCCCACATCCGTGTTACTCTGTGGGCATTTCCACCTTGAATTCCTTCTTCTCTTTGTTCCAGCGGGCCTCTGCTCTTAACAGGAAGCCAGAGCCTCCAAATGGAACAAGAGCTTTTTTTCTTTCTTTTTCTTAAAACAAAAAACACCAAACACGTGGTTACAACAACAAGAAGTTGTTAGTTGTTGCATTTTTTACAGGTCAGAAACCATGACGCAATGGGGATGTCATCAGTGATGCAAATGTGAATGCAACAGTGTTCACGGGTTCTGTAACAGGTTACATCACAGAGTTGGTGAGCGTGACGCTGTGGATGGGGAAGACTGAAGGGCCCGACACGGGAGAGTCCAGATGAATGATTCCCTTGTGGATGTCGCCGCCGCCGCCATCGTTGGTCTTGCAGCGAACGCAGGAACATCCAGCGAGGTCAGTGACATTTGCAGCAACCTTGACGCCGCGGCGCCGAGCAGAACAGAGTCTTTGTCGCCGCCTCGCAGGCAGTCGCATCCTTTAAAAGATCTCACATTTTTCCCATTTTTTTATTCTCCCACGTCTTTTAGTTTTCAACCTTGCGAGGCGGCGTCGCATGATCAACCATCCAAGAAATTCTGCAGATCTCTGTGGACTCTTTCTGGGAAATGATTCTTCAAGTGTTCTGAATGGGATGAAAACAAGGAAGGTGGGACTCGGAGGGACCGGACACCACCTGGCTGGGGGTGTTCCAACTTTGAATGCAACTGTTTTTCCACACAACATGGAAGCTGATTGGTTCTGCTGCACTGCAGAGGTTGGGAGGGTTTCCGAGAGCCGATGGCTGAAACCTCAGCGAGGTTCAACGCCAACAACACACACAGAGTGTGTGTGTGTGTGTGTCATGTGCATGTGTGTGTCTGCAGCCACATCTGCGTCCAACATGTTGAGCTGTGAGAACTTATATGAGCAGGACCAAACACCTTCTGTCACTGGAGCCCTCAAAGGCCTTCAGGGCTGAGAATTATCTTGCCAACGTAATGGAATTCAGTGTGTGATGATGATGTTGATGATGATGATGATGATGATGATGATGATGATGATGATGATGATGATGATGATGGTGATGATGATGATCAGGAATTCCAACACTCCAGGTTTCCTGCTTTGTGAATTAGCTCTAAACGAGGGGCCACAGATTCCACCAGACGTCCCAAACAGCTCGTTCCAACCACCACCCCCACCACCACCCTAACTTCTTGATCTCTGGTACACTGTGAGGAATGCGTCCCACCCAAGTCACCCAGGCGACCCCCTTTTGGTGGCCGAGGAATGCGTGCCTGTCTGCCTGCCTGCCAGCCTGCTGCCTGCCTGCCTGCCGTCCGCCTGCTCAGAGTGTTTTCACAGCCCAAACAACCGTCTGCTGCGCGTCTTCTGGCAGAACCATCCTGACCACACAGGAGAAACACACGCACACACAAAAACACACACTTGGGTTCAACCTCAACCCCTTCCCCCTCCCCATCAACCCCACACACCTGATACTCAAAGCGCAGCTGATCGAAACCCGCTGCATCCAATTGAGGTGAGAATGCGTTTGTGTAACGGTTGTGTTACAGTTTGGGCGGCTGTGGGCGTGGCCTCCCCGTCAGCATGAGAGATGCCTTTCACATCAAAGACAGCGGACGGAGGGAAAACAGACGAGTTTTCCAGAACTTTTTTTCTGACGTGCGTTACCATGAAAACCACGTGCACAGTAACAGGCCATACAATAAACTGTACCTGTGACGAAAACTGGAGCCATCTAGAAGAAGTTTTGTTCTGGCTTTTTTTTTTTTTTTTTTTTTTTTACGAGGAGTCGTAAATACTCAAGTAATGAGAGTTCTGGAATACAAAAAAAATGTCAATCTGAATATTACATTTAACCCTGTGATGAAGATGAGGTGCAGTCATTTCACACAGTTGCTCCCCGACCACCAGTACCCACAGAGAAGAAACCTGAATATGCAAAAGTACAACTATTTTTCACGCAATTCTGTGTACCAGGTGCTACTTTATTCTTTACTACTTTACTTACGCAAAGCTGTTTGCACTAATCGTCCTCTATCAACACTGCAATGTCTACAGATGGAAACTCCAATGTCTTGAGGGCTTGCATTCTGTACAACAAGGATAATGACATCTCACACTAAAACACTAAGATGCACTGGGGTTGATTGAACTGAGGACAGACAGGTGGAGGAAATGAGATCCAGGCCAAAAACACATTTTGTTTTTCTCTTTGTTTCCGCTGTGCAAAAATAACTCAGTAGTTGTGATTGTTTATAAGGGAAAAATTCACACGTGTCACCATACCAAACAGATTTTCACATTATGAGTGTTTAGCAAAGGTAGAGGGTTTTTTTTCTTCTGTAGCTTCCTGTAGTAAAATCACCTCCAGCCTCTGCTCTGTCTGGACGGGGATATAAAACACTGAGCCAGCTCCTGGTGGCTCTGCAGGCAATAAATGAGGAGCAGGAGCAGTTTTTTCACCTGCCGTCAGCAGCGGCAGCGGCAGCGGCGCTGGAGGAAGCAGGTGCGGCTGCATTTAGGGGAGCGGTGGAGAGGCGGCAGCGCAGCCAAACAATAATATCATTAAGTGCAGAAAAACACAGGGGAGCTGTGCTGGGAGCACTGGGGAGGGCTGCTGGGGTTACTGCTCTGTAATTAGCCTGAGCAGCTGGGAGGCTGATCTGTGTGTGAGAGCGTGTGTGTGTGTGTGTGTGTGTGTGTGTGTGTGTGTGTGTGAACCCTTTATTGTCATTTTGACTCATTTTACTTCCATTTAATTCGCTCACAGCTCTATCGTGTTTGCAAACTGGCGCAGCATATTAATTTTGCGAACGTGCCAAATGGTTCAATCATTAGCTGAGCGCCGCTAAGAGGGTTTGTTAGGAGGGTCATTAAGGAAAAAATAAATTAACTGTATCACCATGTAATTGGTTTATTTTGTTACCGGGTCTAATTTGATTAAATAAAATAGATAGATAGATAGATAGATAGATAGATAGATAGAGAGAGAGAGAGAGAGAGAGAGAGAGAGATTCAAGAATATGGGCTGAATAATAACCTGAAACGCTGGAATGCTCAAATAAACACATACACAGAGCATAATAACGAATGACAACAAGAGTTAAAATACATGAAACAATGTGAGTGGAGGAGCCACTGGCAGCACTTGTGTTCATGCCTCCCCTCTCCTGTCTGAGTGCTGTCCAAATAATTGGAAGGCAGCACTGAGCTGGGAGAATATGAGCCCATCCTTGTTTGTCTTTGTGTTTTCTGTGTTTGTCTCGCATGTTTTGAGACAGAGATGAGTGTGTGACTCGAGGAAACCAGGGAAACAATGAGCAACCCGCAAAAACAAACTGTTCCTCCCAGGAACAGGGTGAAGAAGGAAGCTCCACCCTGGGAAAAGAAGAAATCAACATAACCACGATCCACTGGCCCAAGACACCCAAGTTTGCTCAGTTGCACTTGCAACAACAAAAACAAAAAAAAGGTATTTAAATTCATGTGGATCTGGAAGTTGAGCAGCATCCTCATGATTAGAACGGTGGTCTTGTGTGAATGTAGTTAGCAGGTGTGGAGGATTCCCGCTGCTGGAAGTCCAAATCATTTCCAAGATACTGTAGGAAATGTTACAACAATACATTTTTGATCAGGCCATCCAAGGATTTGGAGCGAGTCTCGGGTGGAGTGAGGCCAGTGTTGGCCCACTCTGTTGTGTTCTGGCACCGAACCACCAGGCTAAAGCCAACGCTTGGCTGGCCCATGGAAGAGCCAGAAACTGGGCGGAACTGTGAGGGAGAGGAGCACTCAGCTATTGGTGAGCAGCATTTGGACGGACGGATGGACAGACGGGTGGATGGATGGATAGATTAATGGATGATGGATGGATGTGAGATCCTTATATATGGAAAATGTCCCTTCACATTGAAATGATCAGAGCTTAAACATGAAAATGAATTAAATAAAAAAGCAGCAGCCACCTTTTCCAGTTGTTGTAGATTATAAAAAAGTAACTGCAAAGCTGCACTCAGGTTAATTTACTAAACGCTATGCTCAAACACCAACATCATGATAATAAGATTCTCAACTTCTACATATATATACAAACACACATATACTTTGATTTTATTTATATATTTATTAATTTTGACCAGTTTTGCATTAATGGATAAGCCATGATTGATTTGTACTTTTAAAATACATCAGCGGCCACTTGGGCTCAAAGTGTTTTGCAACTGAGACATGACTAGAGAACAGAACAAAAAGAGGAAGAAGAGAGGAGGAGCGAGGAAGACGTGGTGACGTCTCCACTGACTGGACTGACTGACTGATGAATGTGTTGATGTGATCTGTGAGAGCAGTGAGGAGCCTCCCAGCTGGAGGTCTCCTCCCCCTGAGTCACTGGCCTGCTGACGCACACAGGAGGACAACCACACTTCTGGGTCGTGCAGGCTGTCATGACACTGCACTGTGTGTGTGTGTGTGTGTGTGTGTGTGTGTGTGTGTGTGTGTGTGTGTGTGTGCGCGTGCGTGTGTCTGCCCATGAAAAGTCCTCACAGCAAAGTATCAACATCACAACTAATGTGTGTCAGGCTCAACAGGACACAATTCCAACACATGCATGGTAACTGCACTCACACACACACACACACACACACACACACACACACACACACACACACTCCTAGCACTGGGGTGAGGGTCTGGAGCTGAGCCCAGGGTCGCGACCCCTCCTCACCCCCCCAGGAAAAACAAGCGCTCGCTGATCTGCAGGATCAGTGCCTCCGTGACGCCTCATACCCTCCTCTTCATCACTGCCGTTCCGCTGGTGAAGCCCAGAACCACCCACACTGGGAGCAAAAATGGAAGACTGGACAAGAAGTCCAAGATGACATCATCTGGATCCTTTATGTAACAGCGAGGGCTCGGCGCTCGCTGGCAAAAGGCCTTTTTTGGGCTCATTTTTCCTGCCTCGCTTTTTCCATCCTTCTGTGAGAATCCGGATGGAAGGTTGGACGGAGTGATGGCTGGTAGATGGATGGATGGTTGTGTGCCACCGGCGATGCCCTGCAGCGGTACCTCAGTGACAAAGAGCTGCACAGATGGCCACCCAGGGCTGGCTGGCAGTCAGGACGGCCAATGGCAGGACACAACAGGTCCAGATGGATCCTGGCTCTCATCTTAGATTTTTTTTTTTTGTTTGTTTGTTTTTTTGCCGTGTGAATAGAATGGCGGGCAAACCACGATTAAAAAAAAAAAAGAAAGAAAAAAGAGCGGGGAGGTGGGGAAGGGTAGAGGAGGAAAACAGAGAGATGGAAGCGGGAGAGGAAAGCCCACAAAGACAAGAGGGTTAAAAAGGAGAGACGGAGGTGAAAAAAAAAGGACTCGCGTTGAAAACGAGACAAAGACAAACAGCCTAATCCGCCCACTTTGCATTCGCCGCTTGAAATAAAAGCAGCAGCTGCATCATTAAAGGGGCGCACGGCTCGCAATGTGGTTGTGTGGCGCAGGCGGTCTGTCCAACCTGAGAGTGTTTCGGGTTTTTTGTAGCCCGCAGGCAACATCAACATAGCACATCGTACTGGCCAACTGAAGATTTAAAGCCCAGTTAAAAAAGTTTGAGCGCTGAGAATTTGTTTGCTTACCGGGACGAGCTGCACAGATTTTTGCAAATGAAGATATTAACATAAATGATGATATTAACATAAATGATGATATTAACGATATTAATAGTAATAGTCAATCAGTCATAAAATAGCTGTATTTCCTCCATGTCCTCCATCCTTCATGTTTTCAGTGTTTTCAGAGTCCTTTCAATAAGGACTAAACACTGTGTGGCTTCAAAGACTTGGTTTGGTTGCAACTTTGCTTTGGTTCATTTTCATGTTTTCTACATATCCCATGAGCCCATCCATCTGCTGCTGCTCCGGCCCCTGTGGCACTTTCTTGAACCCACTGTCGCCCCACCAGTCAAAGAGTTGGCCCTCCCCAGGGTTAGACCGTCATCACGAGAGCCGTCAAGACTGGACACAAACACACAGAGTACAGGCACAAAGAAAGACAAATGCAGCTGCCATTGACCAGCTCAATACTAGCAACCGGTCGTGTATCTGCTAGTGCCAGAAGTCTGTATTCTGCTGCATATCAACATTGCCAGAGTGATTGTGTCACCAAGCAGGTCGGTGGAAATAAAGGACAAAACAAACACAATTACACGCCGCTGAAAAACTGAAATTGCTTTGGCAGGCCCGACTTGATTAACATTAAGCGTCCATTTCCATCCTCACCAAGATCAGACCTGCGATAGGAGCCGGCGGCGTTCAGCGGAGCGGCAGGCGGCCAAATGACTCCTTTGAGGAAATGAAAGCGAGTCACTCACACGCCCGTTAAAACATGTGACGGTCCGAAGATTTCACACGTTAACCTCCGAGGCAGGCGGGGAGGACAGAGGCCCGTTTGTTTTTTGAGTTTCTTTTTTCTAGTTTGGTTTTCACAGCAGTGAAAACATTTTCCTTTTCGATGAAACGCCTCCAGAGCACAGAGACCAGTTACACAATCTGGAGCGCAGGGACCGCAAGAGAACTCCGTCCATGTGCCAAAGCCATGGCAAGCCGCCGGAAACACTGACTCGCTCCTCACCTGAGCAGCGAAGCTCCAGCACGGCTCGCTTGATCTCTGGACGACCTCTGGAGTGAAACTTCTCTTTTCAGAGCCAAACGTTCTTCACTCTGATTCACTCAGTGAGAAGAGAAACTTCTCGCTGGTGACCCCTCAGCAGCGACTCCACTTCATCCCCCCGGGGAGGCGAGTGTGGAGCGGCTCCTTCTATTTTCAGCCGAGCGGCCGAACCTTAATAAGCGTGTCTGCCTTTACAGTATCACTGTAATAACTTGGGAATTATTAACAGCGTGAAGGCAGTGAGGGGTGAAACTTGGGCTGCTGCTACTGCTGCTGCTGCTGCTGCTGCTGCTGCTGCTGCTTCACCTCTAGAGAATAAGCGAAGTGCAATGCAAATCTTGACCAATCAGGGATCAGTACTCAGACATGATGCTGCAACTGGATGTTCCGCAAGGTGAGGCGTTCGCTTTACACTACCTGGCCACTTTATTAGGTGCAACATGATAGTTGCGTGTCTCTAATAAAGCGGCCGGGTGCTTCCAGGTTGGATGTGTTGTGCGTTGAGAGATTCGACAGGCTTCAGCTGTAACTTGTGGTTATCTCCCTTCCTGTTGACCCCTGACATCAATAAAACCTTTTTCTTCCTCCATACAAGTGCCACTCACTGGATATTTTTCTCCTCTGTCAACCCAGTAAGCCTCTTCAACACGTCTATTTGCCAGAATGCATTGGGTTGCTGCCAAGTGATTGGCTGCTTGAGTTCATCAACAATACCTAATAAAGTTGCCGGTGAGCGTTACGCAGCTGGAGGTGGCGAGAAGTAGGAAAAAAAAGTGATGGCCATCCAGACAGCGAGGGGCTTAGATGTATAGTTTTTCCGCTGCAAGACAGGCCCAGATAAAGAAAACAAGACATCAAAACGGGCAAGTGAAGCCAGATGAGACGAGTGTCATCATCAGGATAACATCCCAAACATGGAGCGACTGATCGCTTGCACTTTAGTACAAATAAAGTCTGTGAAGGCCGGAGACACAAAGCAGACTCACGATTGCCTTCCAGCTGTTGCATAAGCCAGGTGCAGTGTGACTAATTGTGTTGCTGCGCTAACGCTTATATCTTTATTTGTTGTTCTTTCTGTTCACTGCTGATTTGACAGCTTGAGGTCAAAGCAAAGAGCAGCAGAAGGACAGTTTGGACGGGATGATTTTAATTCAAACACAGAGAAACTGGTTGGAACACGTTGAGCGAGCAGCGCCGAGTGGAGTGAGCCATGAATTATTGAGCGGCGGTGATATTCCTTGCAGATGAGGCAGAACTGGGGCACATTCCGAGGCTGCAGACCGAGGCTGCAGGCATCCGGGAGAGTTTTGCTTTTTTCTGTTGGGGCGGAATGCGTCGTCCATCGTACAGAACACGCTGTACAGTAGCCGCTGTACCAAACTGGAAGTGTCTCCTCCACCTCCTCATTTTGCTTTTATCCCGCTCAAATCCATATATGAACTAACATGCAGCCTGTCTGGGCTGCAGAACCTCAGACTGCTCTTCTGCAAGGCATCTCATTTGATTAGGAATTTTGAAGATGTAACACCAGACACCATATTAACGGCCCATTTATAATTGTCTGACGAGCAAATACGAAAAAGTGAGGCAGTTTTAAGAGGATATAGGCTTGAAATTTGAATAATAAGAATATCAACAAGAATTTACACAAATTAAAGCTGCAATGGAAGAGGATAAAAAGCAGAAATATCCAAAGGTTCCAATTGCTTGGCACAAAAAACAAGATTGTTCTAATGGTTGGGCTTTGTGAGACGGAAAGCGATTTGTTTTCCTCCTCCGCGACAAGAACACACACCTCACTTAACAAGGCTTGAGAGTTTTGGATTCATCATTATCCACTCCGCACACTGGCAAGCATCCAAAGACTACAGAAAACTGTAGAGCCATTGTTGCTGCAGCCAACAAAAGATTGTGTGGGAGGAAACTGCAAAGTGTGACAGTCACTTTACAAACACAACATGAGAGAAAAAGGAGGATTTGGGCTTTTTTTTTTTTTTTTTACACCAAAGACAAAAACACACCTTTACCTTGTTCTTCTGTTCAAGATTCAAAATTCACCCCTTTATCTTCAAGCTCGTAAGGTAGCGAGCAGATAGTGGCGCCACCAAGGATGCTAACATCATTATGCAACTTTGGCTGCACTACTAGCATTAGCACTAGCATTTGTTGAGGGTTTGAAGTGTCCAATCCAATTTCTGGACTGTTTTGAGTCCATACTATTAGACTGTCTGGATAATTGCACATTCATGCACTGCAAAATATGTTCAAGGATTGTATTTATAAGACACCTGATGAGAAGGAGCTGTGAAGGTGACGACAAAACCAGCAAAGAAGTGAGTGAGGCTGCAGTTGAAAATTATAAAAAAAAAGAAATCAAAAAATGTAACATATTAAATGCGAAATATTCACAGTATCGCTAAATACTGCAGGATATTGACTTTTGTATGCAAACAGTTTGAGACTAGGTTATCATTTTTTTATTGTGACACCAGTGAAATTCTTAAGGAAGTGCGGGGGATGTGAGCTTGTTCTCTGCAGAGGGTTAATCTTTACCAAGTTACGTAACTGTCAGCTGGAGCACAAAGAAAGACCAGAGAGGATGATCCTGGTGGATTACACACCACTCACAGACGGCAAGCTGTCTCTCCGTACAGACAAGCGGCTGTCAGACGGCGTGTTTGTACGCCGAGGAGAAACTGAAATGGCGGGAGAGCAGAGAAGAATCCTCGCTGCCTGAAAACCCAGAAGTCTGCGAGTGTGACTGTCACATCCAACAAGACTGAGTCGAGTCGCTGCCGCCGGCTCATCTGCATTTCTCAGAAAAAGACTGAGCGCTCATGACGGCTGTTGCTTCACCGTCAGACGTGTCCATTCGTTCAGCTGCTGTTTAATAATGTGGCTCTCGACAGCGTCCAGAGGAGAAGATGCAGTGTTGTCGTCTCGACCACCGAGGCTTCTCATTCATTATCAGCAGCTTCTTCACAAAGAAGATGCACAAGTTAAACATTGAGTTGTCTTGTATGAGAGCCGGGTCGTGGAGAAGCAACTCAGCCGTTTGTTTTACATTACAGCTGAGTACCACCTCAATGTGGGCGGAGCCGTCAGGGCAAGACTGCCACAAATTCCCGTGACGTCACGTTAGCTACTAAAACAGCACCTGGTACCAGGTGCTATCTTAAAAACCGAGTAAATCCCAGTCTTTGCTGGGTGCAAAAGCCCCAGAAATGAGTTCTACATTCAGCTCCTGCTTTATTTTTCCTTTTTTCCCCCTCTTCCTCTCGTCTTCTCAGCTCCCTGGGGAATCACATCTTCACGAGCGCCCTCGTCGACACTCCCGCTTCTCTGCAGGGGGGAGACGTAGTAATTAGCATCGCCTCCTTCCTTCACTCTCTGTCTATTGCCTGTGGCAATGTGTGCAAACGAGCCCCACGCCCCACACACACACCTGCAGAATGGAGGGCACAGCTTTTTGTTTGCCAGCAGCAGAGGAGTGGGGAGAGGAAGAGGAGGAGGAGGAGGAGGAGGAACACCTTCGACACATCCTCAATGTCATCCTCAAAGAAAAGAAACAACTCTTGGAAGTAATCAGACTGCAGAAGCAGCCGGCAAGTAGAGGGAGACGGGCTGCCAGTTCAAATGAGGAAATCCACCGTTTGCATGTTAACATATTCCTGTGACCTTGTTGGAGATGCAGCGACGAGCAGCGTGACCTTCAGCGTTTGCTTCAAAAATCACTTCTACAATTTGTCGGTTGTGGTTCGACACGAGCATCAGCACACAAGCTGTATCTGAGTTATAGTTCAGAACTTCCTGTGTGCAACAAGGATTTGATATGAAAACAAAGCCAAGAGAAGAGGAAAAAAGACGGAGGACAGATGCAAACTCGTTTTACACGCTTGTGCTTTTGTCAAAAAGGTCGACGCCTGCATTGCATCAGAGCAAAAATGGGAAGAACTAATTTTGTGTGGGCTGAGTGAGTGACTTTAAATCTCACATGAGAAGAAAATGAGGTTTTCAACAGAAGTGTATTTGTTGCTGTCTGTTTCCTGTCAGAAAACATTTTTCTCATCCACCGAGCGCTACTTTCACTTCGCTTCATCGTATATATAATATATCACCCGGAACCAAACCTTTTATGTTCGCTGAGGCGGCTTCCTGTCCTCTCCAGATCAATTATTTCCTTTGTGGAAAAGACATTTTCACATGATTTGCATCAGAACGGTCTGTTTTTTTCTTCTTCTTCTCTTTCTAATGCGATAATGTCCGGTTCTGATGAAACTGCAGGCAGAGCAGCACACGCGCTGGCTTCTCTTTGCAGCAGCCGTTTCAAAGCAGCTTTGTCGATGTCACGTCAACAGGAAGGACTTTCAAAGTCCCTGAGGCGACTTTATCAAATTTCTTTTCATTCATTTATTTCCTCTATGAAACATGAATATTTGTGCATCTTGCGTCAGAGGCTCATTTTTAAATGAACCAGGCAGTGTGGTGTGAACAGTGTGTAGAGTGGAGCCACCAGTCAAGAACATCCACAGACACACAGACAGAATGAGGTCATGGCCGCAGTGTGAGTGTGTGAGTGTGTGTATGTGTGAGTGTGTGTGTTCTCACCCTGCGAGTGTGAAAAATGTAGAACAGCAGAACTCATGACACATTACATATAGTACACTCACACACTCAGGTCATTTTATTAGGTCTCTTGGAAGTCGCACCGCACAAAGTGGCCGGTGAGCGTTCTTGCCATTCTGCAAACTTTTGGTTGCAACCAGCAGTTATTTGACTTCCTGTTTCCCTTCTATGGTCTCCCACCAGTCTGCCCAACCTGACCTCCGACCCCTGACATCAACGAGGGCATTTTCCTTCACACGTTCACCACCTTCAGAGTCACTTCAGTCCACTTGGACTTGGACTTCAAGAGGTCGTCTTCACCACAGCCACGTGATTGGCAGATCAGCTTTTTCTGTTATTTAACTGTTTTTTTTTTTTTTTTTTAAATCTAATGAAGAGGCAGGTGGGTGTGAATGCAAACAGAGTCCATGCCAGTCAAACAGATTTTTAGTTACTTTAGTCACAGCTCTCAGTCCAGGTTCAAAAAGCCATGTGGGAAACGCTGCCGCTTTAATATTTCCACGCTGGAGCCTCTAAATCAGTGGGACTCGGCCGTGTAAATCCCGGCGCCGCGTGCAGCCGAGGAGCCGGCTGATCTTCCGGCAGTGCAGCAGCTGCGGCTGTCGGCCCCTCAAAGGCTGCAGCGTGAAGCAACGATAGGCGCCCAAAGCCGACGGCGGAGGGTTCGAAAGAGCTCTTTGCAGATCAAACAGCCAGGCGCCTCCAGAGCCTGGCAGCAGCTCACTATATATGGAGCTGCACCTTTAGAATGATAATGTGTCACTACATATACACCACCAGTCAAAAGATTGGACACACCTTCTCATGCAATTTTTTTTTCTCTAATTCTTTACAATATACTACACTGCAGATAGATACTGAAGACATTAAATATATGAGCTATATAAGATATATGTAATTATGCAGCAAAGAAAAACACCTTCAATAACTCTAAATATGCTTTTAATGAAAGGCAGCTATTTTTGAAGAATTTAAATATAGAACGTGTTTGACTTATTTTACACTTTTGTTTCCTACATAATTCCATGTGTGTTCATATGTAGTTTTGATGCCTTCAGTGAGACACTGCGATGTCAATATGTGTATTCTTAAGAATCTAAGTCCCAGTTGTGAGTGGATTCAGGCTGCAGACGGGTTGAAGCAGCCTGGAGGAGCAGACGGAGCGACTGGAAACAAAAAGTGCAGCCGGGGAGAGAAAATTACGAGACGCTGGTTTTTCGTCTCTCAGCGCTGCGGGGAAGCCGCCCTTGAGCAAGGCACCGAGTTCCTCCCACAGACCTCACAGGTTTCCAGCTGTGAAGTGGGCCACGGTTACCACGAGAAGGCCACGGGAGAAACCGTTAGTCACTCTTTTTTTCATTTTCTTTTTTTTCTTTTTCAAAGTGAACACGTTAAAAAGGTGATTTTAACAGGAGGGCGTTTGTCATTTCTCAATGTCTCAATGCCTCGGAGGTTTTTCTGGCTCCTGCAAAAAATAAAAACATCTATGAAGCTACGTTCAATAACAACTTAAAGCTATTTATCACCCCGTAAAAACAACCATCAGAGGGAGCTAGTGAAACTCCTCCCTCCTAACGACATCCAGTAGAATAAAGGCCCAGATAACTACAAAAACAACACAGGAAAGTCAAAACCTATCCATCTACACATCTCTCCATCTATCTAATAAGGTCAAGTACCCTTCTCCTCCTGATTTCATAACAACTCCACCAATCAGCCAAGCGTCTTGCGCGCCACATCCTCTCCCCTGCCCCGTCTGAAGATGTGAGTCCAGGCTCTCTGAGGGTCTGTGAGGGTCCTACCCAGGAAGAGCCTCGGGCTGATGGTCATCTTCAAAAGGCCAGTTACACAACGGCGCCTCTTGAACCTTCAGACAGCGTGACCCCACAGCCGCTTATGTAACAACTCCCCCTGCCCCCCTGTCTCTTTTCCAGGCTACAGTTATGAAGCAGAACTTGACTTGATTGACTTGAGTTTGAGAGTAGGTCAGCGCATGATGGGTGGTCCTCGTGGATATGGCGGGATCATTGTTCACTTCCATACAAGCTATTTTTCTGATACTTGACTTTCATGAGGACAGAGAAAAAAAAATATTTTCAATACATCAAAAAAAGCCAAAGGACGGAGGACAAAGTTGTAGGCCATGTTGTAGGCAACTCTTAAACCAGACGCATCACATCTCCAATGTTGGGCCAAAACCACAGCACACTTGGAAAAAGATCACATAACATGACCTAGAAAAGGAACAAAGGATGAATGTGAGGAATTTCAGAGTAGCAGCAGCTGCCCAGAGCTCCTCCTCCTCCCCCTCCACCTCCTCCCATCCCACCCCCTCCTCCTCCTCCACCTCCCGTCTCGTTCCATAGAAGGATGCCGCGGCTGTTCGCCAATGTGTTATTGGTCCGGTAGGGATCAAAGCACCGTCTGACAATAGTGATGTCAGCGGAGGCCTGAGAGGCTGTCAGTCAGGACTATAGAAGCTGGAGGGTCGCCATGGTAAAGTCCCACACCAGCTCTGAGAGGGACTCCGACATTAACCACTGTACCTCCGAGCAAGGCATTCCCTCACAAACAGCTTCAGAGGAAATTTTTGCCGCAGACCAGGAAAAAAACCTTGAAAACTTGAAAAGTTCTGTGGGCAAATGAAAAGATTTGTGAAGCCTCAGTGTCCTGATTATCTTTCTGCTTCTACGTCAACAGCTTTAACGACGGCACAAGACCTCTTCAGTTTACCTCCTCCGTGTCAGCAGAGAATTCCTTTTAAATACTCTGCGATCAATCGATCTGGTGGGTGAAAAATCAATTCATCCAACTTGAAAAGCCACGTCAGAGTCCAAATCACACTTCTGCAAACCGACTCACTAACAAGAAGAGCGACAGCGGCGGCATGTTCGTCCTGTTACCAGCTTGTTATTCCACAAATCTGCAACATTTCCCCTTAACGGGAGCCCCAGGTGTTGAGTTTTGTCCCCGCAATATAATTGGCCAATTATCGTCATTGGGATCTCGGTTGCAGGCACACACACACACACACACACACACACACACACACACACACACACACACACACACAAGAGCAATTTCCATTATTCATATGCACCGACTGTCCGATGGGAGTTATTACTGGAGGACTAAATCCCTCCCTGATGTGTCCACCGCAGAGCCTCCATGTCTCTCAGACATCAGTCGGGTTTGGGTCAAAGCAGGGAAATGTCCTTAAAAGGATGGTTCACCCAAAATTGGACACACGGATGTCGGACTACAGCGCCACCACTGGCTCTCCTCTGCAACAACACCGGTTGGTTACCATTCACAATGCCCCTGAGGAAGAGAGAATGTTCAGCATCCACATTGCGGTGCGTTTATGTGAGCTTATGCGTATCTGCTTTTAGCTTGTCGAGACAAAAACAGGCAGGCGCACTATTTTCTTCCTGTGATGAACTTTACATAACATGACCTGAATTTCACTGCTTAATGCAGACATTTGGCCCCTGAAACGACCCACTTGCGTTACACCAACGTCGGCCTCACTCAGCTGACTCCCACGTGGTTGGTTAACACCATATTTGAAAGCTAAAACCTCAGGATGAAAACTTAGCAGGTAATTAGACCAGCTTTCATGAGTGAGGCTACTCTTTCCTCACCCTGGCTGCTGGCATGTCGTTACGTAAAAAGGCGACTGATGTAACGCTGGTCAGTGGAAACTATCTGTGGCATGTGGGCACACAGTGGCACGTCAGCTGCCACTGCAGGGAGAGATAACGGGAAAGCCGCCGGAACGTCGCGTCTAAAACTGTTGATGATGATGATGATGATGTCATGCTCTTATTATTATCATTGTTATTATTATTATCCTTTCTTTTTTTTTTACCAGCAAAGTGTCACTCGAATAAAGCAGGTCTGCTGCTTTGTGGACGTCGATACCAACGGCGGTGTCGGTGTCAGAACGATAGTGGCGGGATTGATGGTGAAATTAACATTATTAAAAATATTGGTGCTGACAACTAATTAGGTGGCAGACAGGCAGAAGGAGCACAACACCTGTTGCATATCTTTTTTTATTTAAAACACAAAAAGAACAGCTTCCAATATCTTCTGCGTCAATTTTAATTTTGTTTGACAACTAAATCATTTCAAGTGATCCTTTCGGTGCCTTTACAGGTTGAAATATTTTTCCATCAAACATCTTTTTAAGAAACGCAATAATTCATTTAACAATGATTGACTGAGGGGGTCAACGAAATGGTTTTAGTAGTCAGATCTATTTGTTTTCTTCTGTGACGCTTTAAAAGTGTGTATCACCTCTGTATCATCAGCAGACCACCATCCCTCAACTGGAAGATAAAAACATTCAAAACATCTTTTTTTCTTCTCCTAGTAAAATAAATCTAGTGAGACTGCAATTCTTACAACACAGCCTGTTAATGTTATTCTCTCAACACGAGACCCAAATTTCAAGATAAGCCTTCGGGAGACGATTCTCGAAACTCTTCACATCGGAGGCCTTGATTTACATTTTGCTGCTGCTTTTCATGTTTGCCTGTTTTCAGGCGCCTTTGATGAATGATTTTGGTGGATCATAAAAGACTCTGGTTCATTGGTTCACTGCCAACATCGCCACACTTCTGGCTTCCCTTCATCTTCACAGCCTCCACAACATTAGGCTCCTTTGAGCGACGAGTGAAGAAGAAACCAGTCGGTTTCTTTTCGATATGACTGCCCCCTTTTTTTTCTTGGCCCGTGACGTTTGGCAGTCTTAACTGCAAATTCTTGAATAAATAACCTCCCCTCGGCCTGAAACATGTAAACAAACAGAGTTCAGCTAGGGGTCGTGTGAATAGTGAGGGGCTGAGCGGCAAGAGTCTGAGAGCCAACGAGCTGGAGGTGCAGAGAGGGACGTGGAATTCTCTCATCGTGTCGCAGATCTTCAGTAGCACCGCGGTGTGGAAAATGGACCCAAATTGACAGAAACCAAGATGATTTGACAAAGTTCCTGTCAATCACTTTCAAGCTCGTCAAAGACGTTTGTTCTCGCTACTTTAGGCAGCTGTGTCAGCGAGAGTAAATCCAGGTACTGAAAATGGATGGATGGATGGTTGCATGAACTTTACCAAAAACAGGAAGTGACTCTGTTTTCCTCACCTTAAGTGCGTGACACCTTATCCTATGTGCTTTATTTTCAAGCCAAAATACACAAATAATAACCTGTGTTTATTGCATTTGGCAGCTTTGCTAAACTCCTGGCTCGACTACAGTCACTGAATTCAGAAAAGGTCAAGCGTGTAGTCGGTCGCAGGCGGTGCAATTAAGAGCAATTGCCCTGATCTGACGGCCGCCTTGTGAAGCTGCCAGTTCATTAGTAAGCCTCTAATTAGCAGGTTGGTTCTTTTTGTACCACCGTTAGAAACGTCTGCAGGCCTGGAGTCTCCCTGGTTGCGATTGTTGAGGGAGCGCACGTAGCACGATTTGCAAAACAAATGGGTGAGACAGCGGAGGTTCTTCCAGAGACAAACTGCAGCTTCACTTCTGAACCAGAGAGCACGACGCTCTTAGATCTCCTCCAAAAATTAAATGTAAGTATGGGTTTTTTTTTTAATGTTGACCTAAAATCACTGACAATCGGCCTTTTGTCGCCTTTTTAAATCCTCTACCACCACCAGCAGCTGTGCCTGGCAGCCAGTTAACACGGCCCTTATCCTGTTGTGCAATTTAACAAATGACTTAACAAATGTAATCTCACTTAAACACATAAAACGCCGGCGCTCGCCACGGGCCAGGATTTACACATGAATAAACCATGAAGCAGCCCCCCCCCCTCCCCCCGCCCTGTCTTCCCCTCGCTCCTTTAATATCAAGAGAGAAAATACATTAGTTTGAAGCCCAACACTGCAGGGAGGGGGGAGGTGGGAGGAGGGACTCCAGGCTGCTAGTTATTTGATCTTACTCTCATTTATTTAATAGTTGAGAAATGTCTACAAAGCCCGGAGCATTTTCAATGCATAAATTTAAAATATCATTGTGTTTAGATGCAAAGTATTGGGACATCATAAGAAAGTGAGATTTTAATTTTTATTTTGGTGAGATTTTTTTGCTGCTGTAGAAAAGTTGCATTGAAATAACAGCAAATAACTTACAAAAAAAACAAAAAAAAAATGGATTCATGAAACAGTTTGATCTTTGCTATGAGAATTGGCCCCGGTACAAACTGGCTCACCTGCACATCCTCAGTGTTCCTCCAGTGCAGCGAGTGTCAGACATCCACTGATCAAACAATCACTCATCATTTTGGGCATTTATTCTCCTGTTGATCGCTGAACGCTCATGTTATTGTTGCATTTTCTGCCATCTATCAACAAACAAATAAAATATCACACGTAGCTGTAGAATCACATTAGCTTCTTATTCGTGAGGCCGACCTGCTCTGCGACCTCTCACCCTCCTGTGACTCTACTGACAGAGGACAGACAGTCACAGAGGAGCCAAATTTCATTTCCTCTCGACTGCTGGATTGCTAAATTTACCTCAGTGGAGGGGAAGGGGTGTGTCAAGCTCAATATTAGCTCTCTGGACTGATTGGGAACTACGCAGGAGTCAACAGGAAGGGTGGTGATCGTGTGTGTGTGTGTGTGTGTGTGTGCAGAAGCCACAGAGGGCAGAAGTGGCCGCAGAAGGGTCTCGGCAACAATCTCGTTATTGTCGTCAACGGTGTTATGCAACGTGCGCTACTTCAGCCCGTCACCATGTACTAGGTCACTTCTTGGCTGGGATTTATGAACGCCTCTTTCACCAATGACAAAGGCTACTGAAGATAAGAGCACTGCAGTTAACGCTGTAGATGGTGACTTTCAAAATTGGATGTTTCAGATTATTGAAACTTTATACGTTGTTTATTCGTTGTCCAAGCATTTTTCTGTTTTTCTTTTCTTTTTTTTTTTTTTTTTAAAAAAAAGGGGGTCTGTGAGATATCCAATAGATATTTGTTGCTTAATTTTTTTCTTAATTACAACAACCATTGTGTTGTCATCTCATAATGTCGTTACCGAAACGGATACTTAGCTACTCTTATCATCAGCTGATAGTCAGGTTCGACTTTTACTGGTGATTTCTGTGTTTTACAGTGAGCACAAGCATGCAACTGCAGTTTGGATTTTAGATTTGGACTTAAAACCACTCGACCAACCAATCAACAACATTCCTCTTCACTGCATGCGCAGGTGCGGCACGCTGGTATCACCATTTGCCATCTGCAGCTGCCTCTTTGAAGATAAAAACCCAGCGGATCGCGAGTCAGAGGCCAACCAGGCCTTTGTTTTCAGAGCAGGAAGCCAAGTGGAGAGAATCGGTGCAGAGGTGTCGGCCGCCGCTTCGTCATCAAAGCCGGTGAGGCGGTGGCCGGCGAGTCACGAGGCCCCGAGCATTCCCGGAGGAAGAGCGTTCGTCTTTCCTGGGCAGCAGGGTTTGATTTTTGCGTTTGATTTTTTTGTGGTAAACAACTGCGGGAGGCTGAGCTCTTCCTGGAGCCTTCTGGTCAACACAAAAACACCACCAGGGAAAATATTTAGTCAGGCTACTGAAGCGGAGAAGAAAATGTTGATTGTAACTGTAATTATAATTCTAATCTTTGGAGCTTCCCCACTGTTGTGTTAATATTATTGGTGGAAGTGTTTGTTGTTCTTAAAGGTCAAGTGTGTAATATTTGGAGATTTTGAAGACAAAACAGCGACATCAAGTGATTTCATTTGAGATTACAGCATCTTTCACCCTCTCTCCTCCTCCTGAGTTTGCCAGTGAGCTACAGTGGCCTGTGCACACAAACCTGGACACCTCGCCCACTTTCTTATTGGTTAATTTGAAGACACAAGCGTTTACCCTAACTACGAAATGCGCTGTCAGGCAAACTGGATTGTCCACACCAGGCTTCCTTAGAAATATGGCGGTGCAAGATGGCAGATAACTGGGAGCGAGACCCTTATTATATGCATTTCTTTAATATATAAGGACCGTGGTAAGGGTAGGAATACCAAATTACTTTTATTGTACTGCAATATTAAACGATTGTATTAATGCATTTATGGGCGGTATATTAAACTTTTACCAACATAAAAGTCAAAGTCATAAATCAAATGAAAAATTAAAAGTAACGTGAATTCATTATTTATAGAACCTAATTTCTTTCAATTATTTCAGGTTAATTGTCCAATGAAAACAAATCCATAGATCTAAAAAGACATTGCATTTAGCCCTCTGTTTGCTGCCCCCAGCTGGAATGGTTGTCCTACTTGGCAGGAGAAATACAGAAGGGAGTTTTTCTCGTCTCCCTGGCAGCACAGAGACTCATCACTGTGAGAAAACACCAGCAAGACCAGGGAACGTTAACACTGCAGCTGAAACACGGCTGATAGAGATGCGACGCCGCAGACGGTACGCAGTGTGTTTTCAAGTTAGCTCGATGTACATTACAGCGAATGGTGCTCAAGAGCGTTCATGTCTGTGAGGAAAAGCAAGTCTGAAGAGCCTGTGTGAACAACAACAGGGTGTGCAGCTCACCGGCAGGAGAATAAAAACCCAGCGGGCGGCGCAGGAAGAAGGCGGAGGGCAGTGGAGCCTGAGGGCAGCCGTCGGGTCGGGACTGTTCATCACAAGACCGGCGAGGCCCTGAGACCTTCCTGCCGCCGAGCTCGGCATCGGGCCATAAACACATCCACACCCCCCCTACCACCACCACCTGCACCACCACCACCAGCAGCCGGACAGCTAATTTCATCCCCGTGGCTCCCAGCGAGCGTGTCGGGGAGGAGAGGGCGGCAGCCGCCAGGCTTACGTAACGTCTGAAGGCAGGAGGTCACAAGAGGTCACGCACACACACACACACACATGCACACACACAAAGGCACACACAGTTGGTGATTGTGCAACGTCGCCCTGGCTGGTGTCAATCAGCATGTTGACAGATCTAATTGCATTGACAAAAAGCTTGACAATTGTAGAAAAATCGAAACGTATCAATCATGCCCCTAGTGGCGGACAGGAGTATGAATCATTACTTTTATAACATGGGAAGGCTGGACATGTCAAATAGTTGTACAATTTGAATTCTTTGATTATTTTTTTCATCATTATTCTATGGTTCAACTTTTGCAACTCTTTGCTGAAAATGTAAGTTGTTTCTTAATCTCTACTTGTTTCTTACGGACCTCTTTTTAAAAATGAGTTTATCTCCACAAAGTTTAGATGGAACCTAATTATTAAAAGGCTTTCTGTGCTAGTGGCTTTTGACCTTATTTTAGATGTTGGATAATCTCCTGCTTGCTGCTGTTCAAAGACTCCTGATGACATCTTGACAACCTTATAGAAGAAATTGCAGAAAAAGGAACATTTTTTCTTCCACAGAGCCGTCAGCACAGAGCGCAGCCCAGGCTCTCTATATAGTTTTCTGTTTGTTTGAGGACGTCCTGTTTTGCAGCATGAATGCTGAAGACTTGTTGGTGTGCATTAGCGGTTGTGGCAGATTTACATTGGTTTATCATTCAGCTTCAGGCTACTGAACAGCTGATGAACTGCAGACAGGGACAACAGACGGTGCTACACTGTGACTTTTCAAAGGCAGCCTCCTGTTTTGAAAAAATCTTTAGGAATGACGTTCAAGTTAATCTAATGGCAGCAACGTAAGAACATTTTTGGCTGAATTAAAAAAAAGGGACATCTTAGAGAGAACTTCGGGTCAAGAAATGGATTGCTGTAGATTAATAAATCAAATAACGAGAGGGAAGGCTGGCGAGTCAACACACTCATAGAAAACACACGACAACTACTAACATCTGCCAGTAATGTTGTTAAATCTGGGCTCCATGTGACTGTCACCATGTGATCAACACGGCTGCTCCTCCAAAACAAGACAACAAGGCGGCCTCTGAGGGTCGTTGACCCTAAACTGGGTGAGGTAGCAGTGCCCTTTGTGACATCACAAATGGTTAATTTCCAGGACTGTGTGTGTTTCAGTGTTAAAAAATAAGAAGTGGATCCAGCAAAGGCGGTAAAGGAGGAACGTTTCTATTTTCTCAGCTGATCAACGGAGGAGGAACGCTGGCAAAGTAGGTCTTACATAACAGACATAACAGGGGCCATCAAGTGTGTGTGTGTGTGTGTGTGTGCGCGTGTGTGTGCGTGCTTCCATCCGTAATGCTTCAGGACAATAAACAAAACAAAACAAAACAAACAGACGTGATAATCCTGGTTAAACTCCTCAGTTCACTAACAGACAGCCGTGACTCCGTCGCTCACAGCTGCATTACGGATTCATCTGCTGAACAACGACCAGGGTGCCGTGTACATCAGGCTGAGAATGGAAAAAAAAAAAAAATCAATTAGGATTTAGGCACAATTCTGGCTTTATTATTCGGTTAATCCCACAAAGCCTCCCGCTGCAGGAGCTGTAAGCCGTCAGCCATGATATCATGGCGCCTGACTGCGGCACAGATCCTCCACCAATCAGACGCCTGCCCTCTGTTCCACCTGTGCCCTCACACTCTGAGGCCAAACACAATCCAGAGATTTTTGGGGTTGGAAGCAAGAGGATGAAGAAGAGGGAAAAAAAACAATGACAATAATAATAAAACCTCGAACCATTCAGGCGCTTCTTCTGAAAAAAGGGAAATGAAGCCAGAGTGGATTACATGCAAGACTTAACCCAATTACAGTCTGGCTGGGTTTCACTCAGAGGTTGGGTTTTTGTTTTTTGCTTTTGTACCGCGAGGAGATCTGCAGACTGGAGCAAAGTCTCTGTCCAACCTTCCACCACTCTGGCAACCAACAGCAGCTGGGAGTGGTTACCATGTGGAAAATTAGTAAATGAATGCTAAGTAATGGTTTTCCGCAAATACATGAGGTACACCATGTAGCTGAGGACTGCAATCTTACACTGAATATTGACGCGCAGCTGAATGTCAAGCAGGTACGAGGCGGAGCTACTTCCTGTCGCGCTGGAAATAATCACAGATTCACACCGTCTCTATATTTTATCGTCCTCACTTTCTTTTCTTCTCCTCCCGCCATCCCTCCCTCTCCATCTCTACCTTCCACGCATTACTTTCACTGTAAATTACAGAGATAACAAAACATTTAACATTGAAAAAGCCAGATTGATACACATGCAGACACGGCAGCGGCCGAAATGAAAATCCAGAACTCTCCGTCTCACCAAATGTTACGAAACACCTGCGTAATTCCGCTCACGCAAAGATGTTTAACACCTGATGTCTGAGTGACGGCCGGCCGATGCGAACTGGAGCAGCGAGTGGTGACGGTGGACCACCCACCTGCTGCAGCTCCCAGTTTAATGGCGGCGGGACTCCAGAGGGCTCTCGAGACGGACCGTAAAGGAGCGCAGCTTCTATTGTTTTCTGATAAATGGGTGAAAAAAAGAGAGGGAAAGAAATCCAGAAATCTGCCGGGTTCACTGAGCGCCGCGGCATTAAGTAATTAAAGAAGCGGCGTGCCAGTTGGCAGCCAGACGCAGCAAACAAACAGCTGGGCAGCTTAATCACTCGCTTTGTTGCTTCTTAATTGGGGAGCCTCTGTGGTGTCTGTCATCGCACCACAATTGAAGCGCAGCAGAAAAGTTCACCGTTTTCCCAAGAAAAAAAAAAAAAACAGACCCCATTCATTGACAAGACGAGATCTGTGGCTCGCCTTTGTGACGACGCATCGATTAGAAAAGTGAGCCTCCGTCAAGTCGCGTCACGTTGAAGAGCAACGTTCAGCACTTTGAAACATCTGACAGCTCAACGAGACTCTCAGAAATCAGGCGGCGATGAAGACATCGGTGGCTGCTTCTGGAGAATATCAATCACGACCCGACTTAAAGTTCAGAAATATATTTGGGCAGGAAAAAAAAGAACTTTTCTGAACTTGAAATAACCTCTTAAGATACGAAACCAAGAAAGCAGTGATGGCGAGAAAACTAAAGACTCCTATTGAGACGACTCACCAGCTTGTTGTCAAACCGTGGACTCTCATTGGCCAGAGATAAATAAATGGATGGCTGGAAGAGAAGCAAAAACAGGGAAGAATGAGTTAGTTTGAACCCACAGGAACACTGCAAAGCTTTATTCTGACATTCTGTCTTTGAGTTCGTTCCCCTTTCAAGTGGTCAGACAGTTGCTTTTTTTCGGCTCCACTCCATTGTAATGTGACAACAACAGCAACAACAACAACACAACAGAGGAGGACAAAAATGTGAGCAAGTGGTGTGTGTGTATGTGTGCGCGCGCATGTGTGTGTGTCTATGCTACACCTGCAACAACAACAAAATGGTTGCTTTTAGCTTCCTGTCAAAACAGAAGCTTTTCTTGGAACTGTCACATGATTGGACGAAAACCAACCAGTCTCGGTGGGCGGAACCCTGGTAAAGAAACAATGGATTGTTTTCTCACTTCAAGGGCAGCGATAGTGACTGGTATCTTTGGTAGACTTGGTTAAAACTGGGGAAACCGACCCGAGCCGCACCGCCGCTTCGTCTCCAACCTCTGAAATATCGAAGGAGACGGACGCCAAATCCACGATATGCAGTAATTAGAAAAGCTCGGTCACATCCACCCAGGTGCTTCATGTTTATTTGTTTGTTTTTCTTCTTCCGTGCACACATTTCATTTCCTTCCACGCCTGAAAGATCCCGAAAACACTCTTTACAGAGACGACGAGGACGTTCCCATCTCTCGAATGCCGTCCCCGCTCAGGTTTTTCACTAGAACTATAGTGATTTTTTTTTTTCTAGCAGTAGCAGCGTCCACTTCCTTGTCTTTCAGCCGGGGTCGAGCACCCGCTCGGCTTTAATCTCCTCAAGTTGAGCACTGGCAGGGATTTATGGGGAAAGGAAAAAAAAGAGCGCACAGCTGCATGCTGTTGCATAACTCGGCCCCATTAGCCGACGTGCTTCCGTGTGATACAGAAAACAGGAAATCAATGGGAGAAGACACGCAAGACGCGGCTGTGACAGAAAAAACCTTTTGTCCCTGCAGATCATCTGCGGTGCAGTTTGGACTCTTCTACGAGCAAGTGAAAGCGAGTCGGAATTCTGCGTTTCCGTCGCACAATTGCAGCAGATTGAAGAGTTTTGATCCAATAATGTGAGTCAAGTGGCGCAAAGGCCTTCACAGGTTGTTGTTTTTTGTGTGTGTTTTTTTGTTTGTGTGCATTCAAACCAATGAGCCCAATGTGTGTAATTTGGCAGTAATGAGTTCAAACATACGTGGCGGCGACACAAAGGGAAATGATCTCCCGGGGAAGCGACTCGTCTGATGCCATAATATAGAGTAAATCCTCTTAAAGCACATTAGCGATGGGAGGGATTTAATCAGTTCAATCCCGCCGCTCGCAAGCCGTTTGCACTGTCAAGCCAGAGGATGAAGGGATCAGCTCATATTTTTCCACAAATTTCTGGCAACGGTCGCCCGCCTTGCGAGGCGCGAGGCCGACTGACCACCCGCAAATTGTTTCCAAGAGCCGCAGCGTAATGACCGATATAATTTCCAAGCTGCTTAGGCGGCCACGCTCCCATTTCTGCGTGCGTGCTGAGCTGCCCCACTCGCACCCTGACTGGACTCCCAGTCTCAGACCTCCATGACCCCCTTCTTTTTTTTCCTCCTATAGCGGCACACAAGCTGAGCCCCAGTAACATTTATCCCTTTTTACATGTTAATACGAGCTCAGGCTCACTTCTATGAATCATTTATGAGGTATTTTAAGACAAATTCTTAATGGCATAATAGGTTCAAAGTGGATTTTTAATGGATTAAGGGGCCAAAGCTGTTGCACAAGGGTTTTTTTTTTCATTGACTGCAGCTAAAGATGGAGCTTCAGTAAATCACCAGTGAGAATTAGTGTGGTTGCACTTTTATCTCATTACCAAAAGGTCACAATAAAACACACACATAGAACTGATTCTCCTTAATTTTGTCTGATAAAGCGTTGGCTAATATTAATATTTAGGGATCTAATTCAAACAGAAATTTGAACTTTCGACTTTCAAGGGTGAACCTTGATTGTCTCACATGTGGTCTAAACAAGAAAAACACTAATATCAGAATCAAAAGCCGTCATTGGTAAATATCAGATGATAATATCGTTGATTTTTATTCATTAAATTCTGACCTGGACCAAGATTAACAGAAGACAATTAATGTCTGCTCACACTGATCACTGAAAAACACCTGCCGGCTCCAGCTGTCTGACTTGACCGTTCATTTACAATTTGTCAATAAAGATTAGTTTGAAAGCGCACAGGCAGGTTGGTTTGCCAGTTAGCGATGCTAACAACAAGATAGCAACGAGGTAAATGACGTGACACAGGAGCAGGTGGACTCACAGTTTGTGATGGAATTGGGGAAAAAATGCCACAAAGATATTTAATATTTTGTATTAACCATGTTTCTGGCTTCACTGTACAACACTCAACAAAAATTGAAAATTTGACCAAAATCGAAGATATAAAATTGTTAAGTTTTAAGAAAAACGGGTCAAAAATGGTCAGATTTGGGTTTTGCGACAGCAGATCTTGAATGGATAGCACTTGTGACCTTGGACCTGTGACATCCTAGTGGTAGATGAGCACCCTTGGGAGACCCTCCTGTCTCTGCCATGTCCTTGTCATCTCGACAACGACAGAAGGAGTTTGAACTCGAGGCCAATCTGTGAAATTGGGCTTCCGCGTTTACAGCTGAATGGAGACCTATTACCTTTCACCTTTTTATTTTTATCTCCTACTCCCTTCAAACCTGATGAGTTACGGTTCAAAGGTCAAACGATGCATTTTAACAATGCAACAGGATCACACCCGGTTTTTGCTGCCAGCAATAAACTAGGATTTCTTAGGTTTTGGCAGAATTTCCCAATAAATCAGATAAACCTTTTATAGCGTCACCGCTTATGCAAGTCACATGACGTATTTTCCTGCAAATGAAGACTCAGTGTTTATTAAAGCGCTGCATCGTCACCAGCTCTTTCTTTAAAAAAGGAAATGTAAAAAAATGGAACCTTGGCAGCCCGGATCCGGATTTGTAAGAGGTCACAAAGACAAGTGGCTAATCCACGAGTCCATTGCTCCACATCTTGATCGGATTTGTGTGCATTAGACATGTCTAATGCATTGAGTGCAAGTCGCATGAGGTTGTTATAAAACTGCATGAAATACTTATGTAACAGCAGGATGGCCCAGTTAGCAGCGACCTGCCGAGCGTGTGACTCAGTCCGTCAGTCACCCTGAACTGGGTCACGGTGCGGTCAGAAGCTTCAGACCTCAGTTTGTTTCAACGCCAGGGTGAACTCGGCCCTCCAAGCACCTTCTTCCTGCCTTGAAAAAAAAATAACTGATGACAACAAAACAACTCGCAGATGTAAATACACACTAAACGGCTGTTTGCTTTTTTTATTTGTAGTATTGCGGCCTCTTTTTAAAAAAAATAATATTCCACTTGTTTGGTTGATACAATGCTCTGCAACTGCAATGAAACACCTGCACTGTGTGGCCTTGCCGTGTAAAATGAAAATAAAAGACAGTTGACGGGACACAAAGAGCAGATGCCGAACCCACGCGCACTTTTAGCTGACGTGCCGGATGTGCGCGGATGTGGAAGTAATGAAAGTGTCCCTGGTCTCCACTGTAATAACCCAGAGCAGAGTGAGGGTCAGCTCCTCTGCTGAGGAAACACAATCCAGACACAGCAGGGAGTGTTTTCACCTGGCAAAACACTGCAGAGCACTACACAATCTTT